>NW_005054316.1:7309738-7432297 GCF_000277835.1 Geospiza fortis | reverse complement strand
GAATCAAAACTTTAAAAAAAATAAGTGAGGAAGGTAAAGTATTGGCAATACTGGGATATCAGTGTTTTTTGCTTGTCAGTAGAGATGAAATTATTTCAACTAAAAATCAACACAATTTTTAGAAGGATTTCTGTAAAGCACATAATCATAAAAATTTATTTGAGGGGCAAGCAGAAAGGAATTAGAGCCTGGTAAGACACATACAAAAATGAAGTCAATAAAGAGTTATATTCTACTATGTATTCCAAAAGCAGTGTGTACTCCTGGTTGTACTCATAGTTACACAGTCAATACATCTTTTGTCAGTTCCTTGTTACTAGGGAGGGTTCTCTTATTTTCAGCTGACCATTTACTATTTATATTAATTTCCCTTCCCTTTAAACTAGAAAAGACCTTAGACTTATGATGTTAATTTACTGCATTACTGATGTGCCTAGGAAACCCAGTGAAGGACCAGTCTCCCAACTGGTGAGGCCCTGCCCATGAGCAGGTGGAAAAATGGACTCTGACCTAAAAGACTTACTACCTGAATTTAAGGCAGCATCAGTGCAAGAACAAGAAAAGAGGACGGACAAAGGAATCAGCTTCGTTTTCTTTAACAGAGAGGGAGGAACCAATCAAGGGATGAAAAAGAATCGCTTTTCACATTTCTTCGGGAGGCAGACCTTAGAGAGGCAGGAGAACCATGAGAGGTTCAAGAGGTCAAGAAAGATGACATTTTAAGAGCATGATCAACTGTGCTGAGAGAGCCTCAGCTCATACAGAATAAAGACAGACTTAAAAAAAAAAAAAACAGAGCTTAACTGCACCGTTTTTTAGTGAGTGTGTTATTTCAGTACATCTTGAAACATGTTAAGGCTAAAAAGTGTAAAAAAAAAACAAGATAGCTGCCACATCCAGAAAACTAAGATTTTCCTGAATATTGGGACTGTGGATAGGTTGATTATGATATTGATTATGAAAACATTTGATAACTTTCCTTGTTTTAAATCCCAGGTTTATTTGGACTGCTGAAAATACCACAAAATGAGATATATTTGACTTAGATGTTGAGGAAATTACAAATCTTTGTAAAAAAATTAAATGCCCTTCTGTCCATTCTTTACTTAAAACAATGAACTAAAACTCTGTGTTAAATCTCTAAACTATCTTATTACTTTCTGTCATTAATTCCTCCTACCACTCATCATTCTATTATTTTAAGTTATAAGCCTTCTATGAACAATGTAATTTCTCTTTCTATTATACTACCTCTTTTCTGGGAACAAAACTATTTCATTTTCTGCATTATTGAAGGCATTACTTCTGTTTTAAAGGTCTTGAACTGACATAAATAAATTTGCCATATATCTGTAGTACAATACGTATCAGAATAAGGAACACCTCTTTTGAAAAGCATTTTTCCCCAGTCCCAAGCTTTAAACTCATAAGCTTTTTGCCCTTTTTTTCTTTTACCAAGAAGTACTCACAATTCTTTTCAAGCCTTGTCTAGCAAAGAGTATGAAATAGAAATATAGATTGCAAAGAAAATATCTTAAAGGAAGTAATAAAATGGGTAGCTGTACAGCTACCATCAACAATTTAAAATATACCACTGGCTTCCACAAATAGTTCTGCCAGATTTTAAAGCTACTACCTCCTGCAATTCAACTTTTAGAAATTTCCCTTCAACAATCAAATTATACCTCCTTTTTCATTTATACACAAGGAGGTATCATTTTTATTTTTATTTCCTGATATAACTTAGTTGTGCTGTGCAGTCATCCAAATCACACCTAAATGCTGTAGGTTGTTCAAACAAGATAGAAAACGAAGAGTTCTTACCCACTGGTAGAGTGTCTCAAGGCATCCCCTGAAGTTCCTCAGTCATGTTTTATTTTTTTTTCTCCAAACCCCTTGCTGGCTAGGGCTCTCTCATTGATAAATGGCGTGTTTAAAACAGGCACAGACTGTGCAGTCACCTAACAGTTTACCTGTCCGCAGTCCCATTCAACTGATGTTCCATCTCTCAGCTAAATACTTCTGACTTTTACTTGCAAATTTGCCTTCTGCTATGTGTTTTCATCTTATTCCTTGAATCATCTTTTCCCACTTCCATTTTTCCCAGTTTTCCCTCATATTTTCTGGTCTGCTGTTCAGCAGCTCATTACTGTTTATGAGTCTGTTATGACACAATTGAGCATGGTGTCATCAGTAATGTCAGCAATAGAGGCAGCCTTGTGAATCAGAATAACGGGGCCCTGACTCTGACTCCGGGTCTGATCTAACCCATGATAGGTCATTCCCTGGGACCTTTGAATCAGCCAGAGCTACCTGTCAGCTTTGATTTCGTGCATTTTCACTCAGAATGTGACACACTCTCTTTCTTCCTTTAGATTTTTCCCTGTGTTAACCAAGACAGCCAGTGTTGTTTCAAATCCACAGAGACAAATGCATTTTCCATCTGCTTATATTTATGTCAGGGAGAAGAGGAGCTATATTATGTGAAACAAGTGCAATGTGAAATATAGCAGAGGTGTAGGAAAGAGTGCAGCATTTTTGGTAAATGCAGTAATATTGTCAAATCTGCACAAAGTCAAAAGGGTGTAGAAGATTGTGGACCATATCTTAAAAAAAATCCCAGTAGTTATATCTAAAGTATCATCTTCCCCTGCCTTGCATGGCCTGTCAACACTGTAAAGATTCGACACAGCAGCCCAAATTAGTATTTTGAAAGTGGTCTTAATATCCTTCTGCATCTGACAGAGGTTTTGGACCTGTCTACCTGTTTAGTTTTTGCAAGAAAACCTCACAACCTAGAAACACACCTTATGCTAGCAAAAGACCACTGATACCATTCTGGCGGCCGTAAAACACACAGCAGCTCCCCCTCAAAGTGTGAAAAGATCACATACTTCACCAATACAAGGGCTTCAAAACTTTCAAGCACAGATAAAAGCATGGGAAAAAATACTCTTTGAGCTAGGTGAAGGAATGATCAAAGTTCCCTGAACATAGAAATGGTTCTGTCATAACCTCAATCTCAGACTGAAAAGATCTGAAGGTAATAATCACCTGTATCTGCACATGAGTTTACATGGTATGTTCTGTACAAATATGGTGTCTTCAAAGAACATTGAGAAATAAGGCAGAGCATTTGAGAATCAGAAAATGTCAATATAGTAAAATTTTTATTGTAAACCATCAGAAGATATAGCTTCTATTAAATAATTCATGCAATAATGAAATTAGTTGAGGGAGTCTGATTCCAGTAGCTTATTAAATAGACTGCAAGCCAGTAACCTTATCCTGCCAAAATGTGACCACAATTTAAAATTCTGCCAAAGGGGATATGCGGAATATCCCTGGGAAAAATAAGAAAAGGCAATTGCCGCAAGGTCAATAACTACTTTTTTTCATATGATATCAATGGCAAACTGCAGAAGAATAGGTGTACAACCATCCAGGAAATATTTCCTTTAGAAGATGCTTTAGATCTCATTGCCCCAAAGAGAAACCAACATCTTGTGAAAGATAAAATGAGATGAGAAGTTACCTTCTGAAATCCAAACCTGTTGCTAAACTGGGAATAAAGAAGGTGTTCTGCCAATTTTATGACCCAAAAGAAAGGAAAAGAAAAAATGAAACCTGAAAGGTAAATTGAAATGTGCCTAATAATTAAGTGGCTGATTGGTGGTATCTGAATATGATGTACAGTGAAGCTAATGCCTTTCTAGAAACATGCTTTACAAACAGACCAGCTTGCAATAAAAATAGATCTTCATCTTTATGTTCCCTTAGATTAATCTTTAAAAGTATTAATTTTTCATTATAGAGCAATATTTCATTGAAGAAATCTCAGGTAGAATAAAAGAGCATAGCGTTTCACTCAGACTAATATTGAACAAGTTTATCACTTATGCAACTTTAGTGGTTCACAGGGCATGAAGCTGGACACCACTGACATGTTAAAGGATTTTCTAAGTTTTTATAAACTGTCTAGAAGTTTAACAAATCTGTTTTTCTCTCTCTAACTACATCTAATATCCTATAAAATTCCTTGCATAATCAAAGTAGATTGTTTGCTAATTGTAGTACAGTTGCAATTGCAAAATGTGATCCAGATGAGTGAAAAATGGATGATTAAGGTCCACAGACATTTTTTTCTGTTTACAATCTATTTCTTTCAGAGACAAACACAGAATCCAGACATTTAATGTAATAGATGGGACAAATAATCTTCTCTATCCTCAAGTGCCAAAGACCAAAATAACAACAAGAGATCCTCCAAAAACTTGGATTAGCTGGAAAAATGCCTAATGTGTTCAATGTTTTGAGGCTGAAACTTTATCACACTGTATTTCCTTTTACACCACTTGTATTCAGCATTGCAGTAATCTTACTTTCAAGGTGTGTAACAACAGCCCACCTTCAGCAGTCAGGAAATAGGGAACAGTCTATATCAAGAAAGAAAGCCACAGGAAGAATTAACTGCATTCCATTATTAGCCAGCTAATAATTCACATTTAGAAAAGACATTGGCAATTCATGACCTGTAAGACACAAACAGAACTGGGTAATTTATTTGTATTTTGGGAAAAGGAATTAATTCTTTTTCTGAGTCTGAGCCACACACAAATGAGGATTATGTCTAGTTAATAGTTTCTATCAAAAACAATTTTAAAAATCCTATGTCAGAAAGGTTCACCTCAATATTTCTCAAATTTCTAAAGCCTATGGATTCACAGGCTAAGAATTGGATGTATATTTTGGTGCAAAGCAAGAGACAAAAAGGATCTTTTCTTTTCACCCTTAAATAAAAGAATCTATTGATTCAGGAATGAAAAAATGGCTGTTTTACCTCTCACAGTGTGATTTTATTCAGAAGTTTTAAAGCATATCATTACTGAATTATGATAGCACTTGGAGTCAAATGTTAAATTTTGCCTTGCTGAGATTAAGTACAATGGATAACCTTTGGCAGATGTATTAAAATTTTGGTAGCACCAGTAAACTGAAAAAGCCTGAAAAATGCAAAAAAGTAGAAGTACAAATACATTTGATATAGCATGATTATAAGCAAAATTAATTTGTTTATTAAATCTTCCTTTATACTCTGCCAGACTTCTATAACTGAAGAGCTGCTCTCATACTCATGTAGTTGTTTAAATCCTTTCTTAAACTCAGGCATTTCTTTTAAAATCATATAAACTGTGTGATCCACAATTTATACTTAAAAAGAAATTACTTTCTGTGGACTTGTCTGAGCTGAAATGAAGATGACTAGCTTGAAATTAATAATGTTAAATGTAAAGGTAATATATTTTTACTGTTAAAATGTGTTTCTTCAGCAACAGCTGTTACCCATTAAGTCAGCGTTTCTCAAGCAAATTAAAAAGTTTTATCTTTTAATCAAGAATACTATTTATGATTGAGTTCCATTATGCCTTTATGCACAAGTGATAACAATTTCTACATGGACAAAATAAATGTTTGTTATCTTCAAGTACAGGGACAAAAGTGGCCTTAACTTGTCAGGCCTTTTATAAGCAAAAAACCTCAAAACTTCTATTTGTTTGCATCAGAAATGAGTACAGCTTTGTAATATATTTTTATGATGTCAACTAATGTATTAAAATATCCTGCAAGCTATGCAGAACAGAAAAGCTAACAGCAAACTTAAAAAAAATGGCCTGAAATTAATTGTACTGTACCTTAGGCAATGACTAGCATACCTGAAAATAATTCAAGTCATTGTTTATTCCCAGCTACCATAAACTGAGTGCTGGAAAAATCACCAATAGTTAAAGCTCCTTGACACAAATTCTGAGTTTTAACGCAATTTATACCTGCATGATTGTTTAAGATAATTGTAACTTAAACTGTTAAATCTGTTAAAGCTGTTAAAGCTGTTAAAACTATTTCAATCTGTTGTAATTTGAGCAGAGTTTGCCTCTATTAAGATCTTTTATAGTGGAAAACTTGTTGGTTTACTTATCATGTATGCTTGCTTCCTACCTTCTTCAGACTGCCATTTTTCCAGTAACACCAAGACCCATGGGTTTTCCTACACACTTCCTTATCCTTTTATTCTCTGCCTTGTTTTCATACCTGCTGTCTGCTATTTCAAACCTTGCACATATTTTAGATCCTGGTCTGGCTCTGCAAATACCAAAGCCAAGGAAACCATTGGTCATGGAGACTGTACCTGCAACAAACATCCTCAGGAAAAGCCTGGTACAGCTCTACCTTTCCTTTTCCATTCCGATAAAAACAAAGCCATTTGGAGGATACCTGCACCTTCTATAAATGAAGTTTCTGTGACTCCTCTGAGCTTCACCCTTGTGACCCTGCAGCTAAGGAGGAGCTACTGGTTTTCTTCATCCCCAGTCACGGCTGCTGTGCAACCTGAGAAACCTGATTCAAAGATGAGCAGGCTTCAGGGTTTCCTCAGAAATACAGGTGCTGGATGTCTGTGCTAGAGCTTTCAGGTCCTTGCTTCATTGACACCAGTCCGACAAATGGGGGTGTTTCCTTTGTTTGTCATTTCTTTTTTGGAAAAGCCCATTCAAATTTGTTGCAGCAATTTGGGACTTTCACTATGATTTCGAGCTTAACATCAACCACTTTGGAACTTTAGAAGTAAGAGCTAAACACAAAAATTTTCCTAGTGCTCTCAGGAGTTTAAGGAGTTTGATGGGAGGTTGGGTCGACTGCATTTTTTTTTCCTGCCTTATCATGTGGTTTTAATACCTGAAGTGCTACTAACACAGAAGATTATGTTTAAGATAGAGTACATGGAATAATGCTTGGAAAGGCCCACAGAAACATAAAAGAAGATTGTTCAGTGAGCAGGAGAAGGCATAAAAAGCTTGGTAGAGACATGAATTCCTGAACAAATGAGTGTCTGGTATGTACGGAATGCTTAATATACAATACACTGGGCAACTGCTGCTTAGGGAAACATCTAAAACTGTGAACATCTTTATTACAATAACTGACCTTGCTCCAGATTCCAGTAGAACAGTGCATAGAAAAGAGAGTTTCAATGTTTATTTCCATATTTATATTCCTGATGTTTTTATATTGCTTATGTTTGTAAGTAAAAGCAGATATTGATTTTGTTTTTTTTTTTATTTTATTTTACAGCACAGATATTTCATATTCTCTCAAGGTATGTTCAAGGGATTGTCTTTACATTTACTGGAATGTCAGTGGTGCTGTTTTATCATATTCAATACGTGTGTATGCAGTAGAAATACATTCAGCTACCCCATATTACCTAAGGTGCATAGTTGGCTCACATGCTCTTCCTCTATTTAAACATTAATAATACACACACACACACAATGGGTCCAATATCAAATATGAATGTTTTAATGGAATGTCTAAATCTGAGACACGAATGCTCAAATCAGCACTTAGATCCACAGAGTGGGCATTTACACATCTAAGTGTCCATGTAAGTACCCAAATGTACAATTTGAATATCCTATTAAAATGCCCATATTTGAAAATTAGGCTAACTTCCCGGCATTTTTGGCAAAATGTAGTGCAGAGATTCTGGCAAAAATGCAGGGGTTTAATTTTACTACACTAAAGGGTGTTTGATTGTTTGTTAGGTTAAAAAAAAGCTTAAAAAATACCATTCTAGAGATAGATTTTGCTCTGCTTTTATTTTCAGTGTTTTATATGGTCTTGTGACTGGGTACTGGGATACCAACTGCTGAACACTGCTGCCTCATGTCCAGTATCATCAAGAAAAAGAAGTTCTAATGTCTCAGGGTACATATTGAGGTTTGATATATTTTAATATGGAGAATTATAAAATGTGCTATCTCAGGGTGCTGCAAGTTCAGTACCCGCTGAAGCAAAGGAGTTAAATAAACTCTCTGTTTTATGGACCCTTAAATGGTAAGTGATGTTCTGGGTTGCACCTTATGTGTACAGCTATGAAACAACATATGTAATATTTTTCTAATTCTCTAGAGAGTCGGAGTCAAAATCTAAAAGTTCAATAACCTCATTGGAGCAAGAGCACCACAAAAGTCCCTGACAGACAACTGAAGTCAAAGTAGATGCATTAAGATCATTCACTACCTTGGAATATTTAAAGGGATGATCACAAAATATTGTGAGCCATTTAAAAAATGTCTCCCAACTTTATCAATTTATAAGGAAATAAAGCCTTTTTGGCCACGAAGCCTAGAGCTTCTCTTCTTAAGATAAGGAAAATTATGCAAAATAAATAATTCTAAGTCAAAACAGAAGTCATAAAGAAAGCCTGATAGTTTCTAGCAAAATGTATTTTTTTGCTTCCATTTTATTTTTGAACACTGAAGTACCTGCTTTGTGACAGCCAACAGCCATGCCAAGACTTAGCTAGTTTCAGTTACTCTTACAGCAAATCTAAGACAATGTGCCATTTGGTTATTGACATTTTTACACAAGGCACCAATTTATTACTGCAAGCTATTGTTTTAAGATCTTGTTTTACAAGATCACATAATGCCTTTTGGAAGAGAATAGTGGCTTTAACATTTATGTTGTTTCCCTTTTCAATTGAAAAGCCATTCTCTCTTGGTTCTTGAAGCACCTATACTCCCAGTGTTTATTAGATTTACTATCTTTCCTTCCTCATCACGCACTACGTGTGTGAAGATGAACAAATCCTGCACCTCTCTGAAACTTTACAGAGCCAGTTTGAACTAAGCCTTTTGTCAGACTTGGAAAGATACATGGAATCACACCTGGTCAGTGTTCAAACAGGATCACTCCTGTGGTACAAACATGTGAGTCCTTTTAATGCCATGGTGAACAAAAATCCAAGTTCTTCAGCTGCCATCAACAATGACAGTGACACTCTTTGTGCTGGAGGAGGTGCAAAACAAAGTTCACTTGCTTAGAGCCATTGATGATCCCACACCATTTCCATGTGGGCACCCACAGTTTCCATCCCATATTACAGGCTTCATCCATTTCAGTGATCTGCATTTCACTTTAAGGTTGGTATTGCTCACTTTCAGATAGGTGTAGGGTTTACAGATAGAGTAAACATGCCATTTAAAATATTACATTATTGAATGAAAACTCTGTTTTAGGAATTCTCTACTCTTCATCTTCTCAGTGCAAAGCAGAGTAAAATATCTTAGAGAGGAATGATGGAACATGCAAATATTTGACCTAAGGAAAGCCTTCATGTTGTAACAAAATGTCCCCAAATCCTTCAGAGGGTCTTTTTTTCAGTCAAAAAATTAGGCAAAAATAACCTTGAATGATTTCAGTTAATTACAATACAGCTATGATGAATGTGCCCCATTATGAAGTCAGAATTAGTAAATGAAAATTACTTCTGCCTAAACCCACCTTTTCTGTAAGATATTATTTATTAGTTTTTCCACAAATAAGATTGAAGAGAAAAAAGTCACACCTTTTTCTCTACCCCTTTTATCTCTGTTTCATGGTTTTTTGGTTTTGTTGTATGAGTGTGTGCATGTATGTATGTCTATATAGAAGTCAAAATCAGAACAAATTTTTGCAACTTGTGTGTTAAGTTCATTGTGCCCATGTGGTCCATGAAGCCTTCAGAACTAAGCAAGCAGAGGAAATCTTGCATTCAAGTCTGCCCTCTGTCTGCAGGGTTTTCTATACAGTTTTGAACAGTTCTTTTTAAAAGTCTGGTTGGAATTTTGTCAAAATATTTCTGCAGTAATTTAACTTCTTTTCACTCAATAAAGCTATTAATAATGCTACCTCATATCCTAATTTCCTGATATAAAATGGGAACTTCTGCAACGAGAATGTTATGTCAGAGATGATCTAATAACCTCTCATATTGATAACTCCCCTCTGTGTGGCACCATCATGAGGCAACTCTGGACTAAAATCCTATATCATAATTAAGAATTGGATTGACAGACTAGACTCTTCATTGCACATTGCCATTCAAGACTTATATTTGTTGATACCTATTTCTCCTAGCCAAACACACTCCATGTAGGTTTCATTCTCTGCTGCATATGTCTTTAAATCTTACACTGATCAATTGAAGTTCAATGTCATATTGTGTGTCCTACAACTTATAAGGGTGAAGTTTACATACCATCAGATTTAGGAATGAAACCTCATAATACCTTTACTGCAGCAGGTTTAAATAATACAATGGAAAATCTCATGTAGGTGTTCAGTCCATCCATCACTTGCTTGAGTTTCAAACTCATAGTGAACTGCTAAAGGAAATCTGGACATACCTTTGTAAATAACAATGATCTACCCCAAGAAATACATGACAAAGTGCTCATAGATTTCTGTGAGAAGTGAACAACCTTCAACAATATGTGAGAATTAAACTGAAAATTCCTTAATATGTTCAGGCCAGTGTAGAATTAGACAAAAGAATTTTGGTAATTCTAGGTCCACTGCATTGTAGCCCCATACTTCCCATTTGCAACTCCATGGACCTCTGATTTTCCAGCTTGTTTCTTCTTGTCCTTGTGCCTACATTCACTACAGCGTGTCATAAAAGAGAGGAGAAAGGTAAAAAACTGTTATGAAAAGCAACATTCTAAAAATAGAATCAGCTTCTAGTAATTTTGAGCATTTTCCTTATGTGGAAAATAATTCAGTATTTATTGTAATTTGTGTAGCATAATGTCAGGATAACTGCTTTGAAAAAGAAAAAACAATTAGAATCAAGCACTGGAGAAATATTTCCTCCTTAAGCAAAAACTGCAGCTTGTACCTCCCTCTGTGGTTCATACATACTTTTCCCTCCTCACAGACCATTTCTTTTCCCATTCTCCCTCACTGCCTGAAGAAACGGAGAGCAGGAGAGAAAGGACATTTTTCAGAGCAGGACATTATGAAGGGAATCGCCAATGCTTGCAGGATTACCAGAACTGTGACAACCGTCTTTGTTTCCTTAAAACTTGCCCCCTGAAGTAATCTGTAAGTTTTTTTCCCTTTATCAATATGGCATTTTCTCCCACTGCTTTGAATAAAGACGTAGATAGAATACATTCAACAAATATGGCCACTACCTCTCTGAAGTCTCTGCAGGCAAATATTGAGTTTCCTCTAGTGAAAAAAGATCCACTCTTTATTTCTGCATTCCTTAAATATGGCAGTGGAAGAAACTGGGGAAATAGAGCAGAAAAGCAGGCTAGAAGAGAAGAAGCAGGCAACAGTGAAATTGGGTAAGGTGTCATGGGAAAAAAGGAGGACAACATGTGATAAGGAACTGAAGGATAATGAAGGATGTAGTGAATAAGTAAGAAACAGAATATTTGGAAGCAAGGAAGATGAGAGATAAACTCTGGAATGCAAGTGGGTGGGGGGAGTGAGGGGTGGAAATACCAAGCCCTACATTTCAGTAAATGAGAGGTTGATGTGTAGATTTTTTTAATAGTTGTGGGGTTTTTGACTTTTAAGTCAATTTAAGACTAAACTTAACATTACTAGAAGAAGAGACTCAGAAAGTCCCAGCAGCATCAAAGAGCAAGACTTACACTTCCTTTTATACCCAAAGCTAATATTAAAGAAAATTGGAAAGTACAAAAAATTTAGAGACAAAGATACAGTGAAATCAATATTAAGACTAAGAAAGTTTTGTACAAAACACATTATAGGCCAGAAAATCAATTTTGGAACTTTCAAATGCACTGTAATGAAATATTGCAGACAAATGGAAGAATACTCCCAACCATGAAAGTGTGAAATACCTCTTTTATGTATATAAGAGCTACAGTATTCCAATAACTGAGAAATACTTACTTTATCAACTAACATTAGGAAGACAATAAAATATCTCTATACCATATCAAGTAATATTACAGATACTGGTAAATATGTGCTTAGAGAGTATTCGATGAAATAACAACTTGAGAAAGAGAAACAAAATTGCCTGAACTGGCAAAAAACCCCATATACTTGTTTAACTAACACTAGAAAAACTGTGAAACACAGTATTACACTTATGGAAACACAATGAACTGAAAGACATACAAAAGCCAGTTTTGCTTTCCCTTAAACTAAAATGATACAATTCAAGAGAATGGAATTATTCTGGATCCACTCACTGGTAAGCAAAAGAAGAATTTCTCTCATTTAGTATATATTATTCAGTCTCCAAGAAACAATAAAAATAATTTTGGAAGCTAAAAATACCTGCTAGGCATACAATAGAGTTCACTGAGTTCACTTTTGAAATATTAAATTTTAATGGCCTCTCCAGGAATCTCCTTCTGACAGCTGGATTGTGAAAAGTCTGTGGAGCAGCTGAACTTCCTCCAAAGACAATTGTTTTTCTTAAGCAAAAGTTACTGTTGTAGACCAAATACAGTCATTGTGAGACTGTCTTGTGGGATCCTTATAATGAATTAAAGTGTCATATTTTGTGGCAGTGCAAATGGAAGTGATAATAAATAGTTCTCTTTTCCCACTTAGGAAAGAATGCATTCAAGGGGCAATATTCTGTATGCTGGATCTGAACTATGGATGTTCTGTCAGGACAGAAACCTGCAGTGAAAAAGAATTATAATTTGGAGGCTATATTGTCAACTCTGGCAATTTTTATTGAGGGCTTTGTGCTATGTGATTTTCCTAGATCTCCTCTCCTGAATTGAAGGTATTATGTGAAAATGTTTTATTTGTCCTTTTAAAAAAATATGCCTTGTCCATACTGTTACACAAAATATTTTAAACACAAATCCTAATACACAAAGAACCAGAGGCAAATATAAAAGAATAGCCAAATGTATTCTTTTTAAGATGACGTCATGATTTTGTGGGAACAAACTGATAAAAATCCTGATTGCCTATTTTTGGCATCATGCCTTCCTTCCCTTAGCATGTTATAAAATTTCTTTCTTAGGGAACTTATTATGACTGATAAATGAACTCAAATTATAGAAAACGCCTGTGTGGAAGGGAAGTTATACTAGTTTCTGTAACACATTATTTCTTATTAAAGACAGAGGTTTTTTCCTACTTCTAGTCATTGGCAAAACTGTGCACGTTTCTGCCTATATATAAATAATATGATCTTTTGATTATATAGTTTGTCTGTTGTGTTACATGTCCAATCATGGGGAAAAAAATTTAAAACAAAAAGTGGCAAAAAGTTCTTTCTAATGATACAATGTCTCATCAGACATGGATGTAGGCAAATCAATCTGACCTTAAAGAAAAAGTTCAGTATTAGACATGCTTTCCATCTCTTTACCCTTGAATTGTTGCAATTGAGAAATTTTGTGTCACAGTTCAGTTCTCCAACCAGACTGAAGGAGAGCTGAGACTGCAAGGGCAGCAATGTTCATTTGATAATTTCACATATTAGGCTTAATGCAACCCACAGAATTCAACTGTGTTTGAAAAGACTTCTTAAAATCTTTATTTTTGCCGTACTCATGAGACCCTTACAGAGCATAAAGAAGTAGCAGTAATCTGGACAAAGGGGGAAAGATTTTCCAGAGAGAAGTGATATCACTACATTAAGAGATAAAATAGTTTTTCAGGAGCTAACAGAAGAAATGAAAAACTGAAGGTTTGTTATGAAAAGAGAGCTGCAAGGAACAGTGCAGGCAATGTTTAAATTAAAAAAATAAAAAGGTGCCCCTAATCTAGAACTGCTTTATCTGAGCTTCCTAATGTTGATTCTGACAACAGAACTCAGCTCTCCTAAGACCATTTACATGCATATTTCTTCCTCTCAGGGCAGCCTGTTCCAGGGGACTAAAGCAGTTTTCAGAAAGAATTATTTCATTTCTGTCACAGGCAATAACAGGTTGTTTGTCACCTGATGCATTCCCTCACAAGCATGCTAACATAGAATACCCAGATTTCTCAAAGAATATATCTTATGGTAGAGCTCAGGTGCAAAGAGCTGCATGTTAACCAGATGCTGAAAAAGAGAAATGCAAAGAGGAATTTCCAGGAGTTGGAAATTTCCCCCTCAATCTCTTCAGCTGGAGACAGAAAGAAGATGGGAAGGAAGTCAATGGGCTCACCTGGATGTGGGATCTCCTCATTCTGCTGTTCCAGATCAATGCAGATGAATACCTGAGTCCTCATTGCTCAGCCTCCTTACTGGAGCTGCACCTTTTCAGGCAGCTCAGGAGCCACTGTGCCAGCACAGGGTGAAACCACTCTGAAACACAGTGAAGAAGTCACCAGGAGCATGGAAGAGCAAGGCTCAAGTCCCTGCTTCACACTATTTTAATTGCACAGAGCAGAACAGCTCCCCTGAAGTAGAAAGAGCCCCTCCAGAGAAAACTCAAGATATGAGAGGGACATTTGGAAGGTCAGGATCGGAATCTCCAGTCTGAACCAGGCCAAGTTGTTTTGATGAATTTCCTTGTCACAGCAGTGTTGACCAGCTTTATAGCTCTTGTCATATCTACCCTGAGCCTGCAAAACCATTCTGCAAAAGGCAGATGAAAGAGAAAGTTTCCACTGAAAGTTTTAGGCTTGATGAATCATTCTGCTATGATGAAAAGCCATTTTGTCACAAAATTCCTGGCTAGCTCCACTGGTGATACTATTGTCTAGCATACCTGTCAGGCAGCCCTCCTAATTAAGTTATTTTTGTAGAAGACTCCGGGTATAGTTTGTGAATCACAAAGCTTATGACGCTACTTCCATATCAACCCTGGAAAATTCACCCAGAGGGAAATCATAATACTGTGCACTACAACCCAAAATTGCGATATAAAGCATCTACTCTTCCATATTGGAACAGACTGTTCTCCTATCATAGCAGCCTTTCGATTCCCTGAAAATACAGAATAAAAAGGAGAGGTCTTTGTATGATAAGAGAGGCATTTGATCAAAGCTTTTCATGTGTTGCTGGACATAGAAGTACTTCATAACACAGCAGTTAGACAGGAAACCTCAGAAAAGGTAAAATGAACAGTAAAGAAGTCTGATGTTTATTTGAAGTGCAGACAAGGGATGTAAAACCATGCCAAACCATCATGTCAGCAGTGCCTGGGGTGTTGAGTTGTTCCTGACTTCTACATCATTTTTTCTCCATTAACAACACTTGAGTGATAAAGCAGAAGGAGGTTTTTGGTGAAACTAATGTTACCCTCCAACTCTGGTGCACATCATCAGGAACAAGTGTTGGTTTGCCATAACACCACCTTCTCTGAATTTGTGTCTTGCCTCAAGTTTGTTCCTGCTTTCAAAGCAGCTGGTGACAATGATTTTAAAGTATTCATTCAATTTTTGTCATTATCTTTATTGTCCTTCCCTTCCCATCTCATTTCCAGGGTCTCCTTCTGCCCCTGGGAATAGGTCACTCGTGTGTTCGTGGTTTACAATGCAAACTTCCTGGGACCATCACTATTTTTTCCTCTGTTGTTTCTTTCTTTTTAAAGGATGGTATGCATCTCAAAGAGATAAATAAAGCTCAGAAGAGAAGAAAAACGCTTAAATGTATCTCTGGAAAGTATGTCTGCACTGGTTTTGTCCATCTCTACATCTTGCTGAGTTCTGTTCAACTGTCCAATCATGCCAGTATGAGGTACACAATCAACAGCATGGTGGAAGCAACAAGCCCTTTCACATGTTTTATTTGAAGACTACTCAGGAATTTATCAAAATCAAAACAAATAATTTTATTACTATTAATTCTTTTCTCTTTTTCAGTCTCTTTCAAATTCTGCCGTACTGGACAAAACAGCCCAACCTAAAGCTTATAATCTGAGATTCCAAACTTTTCATGCAGAAAATAATTCCTTGAAAATACTTGCAGCTTCCACCAAACCTCTTATTTCCTCTTCCTCAGAGAGCTACCAAGTCAGAGGGAAGTGATGAGAGCAAATTGTTAAAAAGGGAACAGTACACTACCTGGCATCCAACAGTGTGTACTCAGCTTGGCATTCACAGAGGAGGAGAAAAATACACACAATCTCAACATGTATTTCCAAGTGATGATATATAATGGTTTATTGAAACTGTTCATAAGATTTAATGTATGATGCCTAGCTTCTCATTAAATAAAAGTGCTTGAAATTTATAGCCTGAAAACTCGAACTTTAAAGCCAAAAATATTCAATGTGGGTACCTGAAGTTAAGAACTCAGAAGATCTTTAGATATTCAGCAATGCAGTCTCTTTTCTTAAGAAGAAACTGAGCATGCTAGTGAGGACAGAGGGTACCAATCAAACTCTCCTATTTTCAATTTCTGCCACTGTTTTTTCTTCCTGTAACAAGAAATTTACTTTTCAAATATATATATGTCATTTCAGTTCTATAGCTGAAAAATGTATGTATTTTTTGAAAGCCAGCTGTTAAGTAGAAGCCTACAGTCCTGGGCTCTGTGTTTGGATACACAGATTAATTTTGCATTTTTAAGGATCTCCATTACTATTTGTTCCCATGATAAGGAAAAAACCTATTTTTTTAACACTTGCTACTGCTATGCAGTTCCTGAAAATGTTATAAGTATACAACAAATATCTGAATAATTTAGAAATTGAAGCAGTTAAATTTGGAGCTGAAATTTAAAACTGTTAAAGGTGAAAAAAAAATTTCCTGGAAGTTGGCAGTATATTTTGGTTCTAGGTCTCTGGAAAGTATTTTCTGCCACATACAGGCTTATCTGGGTTTGGGTTTGTGTATAGATAATAATATTATCAACAACTCCCTTTTTGATTCCAGACAGATTTCACTTTTTTATACCTTTTGAAAGGAACTTACATTTACACCTTACATTCAATACCTTACAGACATATCAGGCTGCAAATTCTGCTTTCAGATTTTGTCTCTACTATCAACCATATTTTGAAAGAAAATAAGAAGAGATTAATATAAATGAGTGTTATTTGAAGGTTCTATAGTTCTCTTGAAAATGCAGTATTATCACCATTTCAAGCACTTTTCCACAAATGTTACCTAATTATCTCCTACCAGCCAATCTTAACTCAGAAGCATTGCTTGTTTCAGAAGAGCAAAGTGAAACCTGAAATCAGAAAACTTAGCTGCTTTCAGTTGTTACTAAATTCATGGGATATGTGCTTTTAGAGAATCATCAGAGGCTACAAAACTTATGAAGCAGCCTGGGCCACTTTTTATCTCACACTGAATCAATGCACCTTATCAGTGACATTGCACTTAGTGGTGGTACCAGCAGAATTCTGAATTCTTGTTGCTTTGACTGAGGGGCATTTTTAATTTTTTTTTTTTTTTTTTTTTTTTTAAGATTTGGTGTTCACTCCTCCGTGAATCTCAGGAAGAGGAGTGAAAGGAAGGTTCACATAGGCTACAGATATACAGATATAAATTTGTACATGTACTTGCAAGTGTAAAATCTCAAAGTTTTTGCAATACCACAAGTGAAACTTGCTTCACAGATTTCCCTGAAGCATGCTCTGATGTAAATCCCAGCTGCTACAGAATATAAACCAATCATGTTCCTTCCTTAATACAGTTGACATTGCTTATTGCTATATAGGAAACATTTCTTGTCCTACATCATCTTCCTCCCCCAGCACTGTGCTCATATAAGACTTAGTGCTGTTACAGTGCTTCATCTATGCCTCTGATTTGTTTATGCAGATTCCTTCAGTCAGCGTCGTGCAACTTCTGTGGCACAACTCTCTAAGCTGGGCTTTGTAAGCTTCCCTCCCACTGCTGATGCCACTTAGCCTGCTGCAAATTGATGTGGATGGCTCTCTCACTTTGGAGACCGAGCACTTTCACCTTCACAGTACACTCAGCTTTCACTGGCCTGGGGCTTAGGAACCTGAGATACATTCTTAACTAGGAAATTCCACTTTGCATTGCAACATGCTATAATCATACTAGTGGGCTGAAATTTCAAGTACCCTAGAAAATTCCACCTTGTCACTCTTCAAAAGGGCACTGGTTCCAAGAATTAGCACATTTCCCTCATCCCCACTTCATATTAACACTTAAAACTAAGTACAGAATTTTGCTTAACCGATGAAAGTCAAACAAGTCAAGTACAACAGTAGCTTGTGCATGTTTTCTCTTATTGATTATATGCATAGTAATACTGTATTTATGCAATCATTTTCCCACACCCCTTTGGCACCCATGAATGCTTATCAATGTTAACATCATGACAAAAATGACAAAAGACAGGAAGTTCAACGGTAGGAGTGGAACTTTGCATTTGTCTTGTGCTACTGCAAAGAGAAACACAGACTGTGTCCTAGGTCACATCTTCAGCCTCATGGAATTTTGTCAGTTGATGTTACAATCTTCTAAGCTGTGTTTTTATCTGTGGAATGTTTTGATTTTTCTCTAAATGACAGTCAAATTTCTGGTGAAAAGATGGCACCATTCAATGTTATGAAATGTTAAGACAGGATGATCCGACACCTTATATATGTGCTAGCTACTCTGGAGTGCTTTATGACCTCTTAGTAAAAATATATGTTTATCATTAACCTAGGGTCATTTATTGACCTCCTTAACCTACAAATGTTGCTTTGTACACAGTTGACATCAATGCAGCATAAATTACTGAAGCATCTCCCTGAAGAATTTGTAAATGGCATCATTTCTTTCACTATCTAGATGCCAGCTATCAGGGGGAAATTCATGTGAGAGTTAAAAAACATGAGGTTAATTGAAATTAGCCCTCAACTGAAAAAGGAGTCTTAAAGGAATTTTGAAGTTCCATTAAGTATGAAAATAATATTTATTCCCATGTGGGAGGCAGAAATTAATCTCAGATAAAGGGCTGCAACTGTATTTCTGTTTTTATTTATCTTCCCATCTTGATTTTCCTTCAACACCCTTGCCATATCCTGGGATTTGTTTCTGTGCTGCTTTTCAGTATATTTCTTTTTTTCACCTTCCTTTGTGGTTCATTCCTTGCACTGCTCCATGAAGGAGACTTTTGCTCTGACAATCTCATCCAACAGGCTTTTTGGGGTGGATGCTGCTAGCTGCTCAGTGAGCAAAAAAATGCTTCAGTCTTCTGATGGGCAAAAAGCTTGTTTTACTGTCATCACATGCATATAAATTCACGCTTGCCTTTCCAAAGCAAACACTGACTATGGGCTATATTTTAAAAACCTTTATGGAAAAGTTTACATACTGTAAGATCAAGATCCAGGACAGCTGACAGGCAGTGCTACAGAATGCCTGAGATTAGAGATTTCTGTGGAGAAAATTCAGCTATTTTCAGAGAGAGAACTGGAGAGCAGGAATTGGTATTCACTAGAGTTCTGCCACCAACTCTGCTTCTGAAATAAAAATCTAAATTCATCGTGGAGCTTCAGGAGCAGCCACAGACAACACATTTCTCTTTATAGTGCTCACTCCTAGAGGGTGGTTCCCAAACTGATTCCTGAGAACCAAAATAATGCATGCTGTTGCCATCAAGATGGTGGCAAATTGCCAGATGGCTTTTCCTCTTTGTCACTGTTAAACTACATTTGGTGATAGAGAAATCAAATAATATGTTCTTCCTTATGAGTATGTTTCTATATAACCAACTACTGCACCTACTGAAATGCTTCCCAATCAGCAAAGTAAGGAAAGGACAATCCATGAAATCTTCTTTTAACATGCAAAAAAAGCAATTGAAATATTTGACAATTCCAGCAACAACAGCTTACTGTGGCAATCTGATTTTCAGAAGGGCTTGTGTACCAAGATGACAGGCACCTCATGCCCATTTGGTGGAACAAGTCATCTGCTGTAAAGCTAAGAACCTGCCTTGTCCGCAGGCACACAAAACTAACCTGCTCTGCCATGTGATATTTTAAAATACACTAACTACTCTGTTTTATATTATCCTTCCTTTTGTATTTCCTAACAGTGCTGTCCATGATTAGCAGATCCAGAAAGACAAACTATATAAGACAATTACAGGGGGAATATATGTATTCTGCGGGGTAAAAAGCACTAAATAGCACTGTCATGAACAATGAGTTGGGCCACCGTAGTGTTAGAAAGAAAGATGGTAAAAACACCAGCAATGCATTAATGCCTTCTTGACATAACTTTTGAGTAAGATTCAAGGGAAAGTTGTCCCTGGAATTTCTGATAGGAAGGGAACAACAAATAATGGTCAAAAAAATTGCATTTAGATACAATTTTTAAGCAGGTTAAGGTTGTTACACTATTTTTAGACTGTTTACTGGAGGTGACTTAATGGAGATGTTCAGTCTGGTATAAAGCTGTCTTCCCTTTTCATTGTAGCATCAATTTTTTTCTCCACCTCTGCTCCTGTACAGAACTGTACTATCAGTTCTCTGTTCATCCTTTTATGCAATCTTCTCTATTTCTTGCCACATATACATCCTGATTTGTCTCCTGTTCAGTAACCTACCTCTTTGTTTCCACCCTTTGTTCCATTTATCTTTCTGATGGTTGACACCATAGAATTTGATAAGACTGACATAATCCATAGTGGGATTCATATTAATATTATAAAAAAATTCCAAGTAAAGAATACATTCCCAGAATATTTTAATCACAATATTTTAAATAATATGTTACTCTGAAGGCATAAGATTTAAGGCTGCAAGGTTTCATATATTTAGTCTTAAATTACATTAAGAATTTGTACCATAAACATATAAGAAAATGCCACAGTATTGCAAAAATGAGTAATTAGTTCCCACTACAAATAATCCTTCCCTTCAGCAAAAATATACAGGACATTATGACCTCCAATTCTCCGATGGGGTTGCTTCACTGATGTGCTGTTACTTTTCATCCTCCAGTTGTGGAGGTCTGGTCTTAGAGCATTTGAAATGCTGCAGCCAATCTGCCTTCACCAGTATGCCAAGGCAGGAGAGGTCTTACCATCATTTGTGCACCTGGCCTACTATCTTTATATCTCAAAACAAAAGTTTTGTGATCACTTAAATCAAAGGCTTTGGGAATATTCTGAATTCAGAAGTACTTCTGGATGGATGGATGGATGGATGGATGGATGGATGGATGGATGGATGGATGGATGGATGGATGGATGGATGGATGGATGGATGTAGTGAGAGGAATGACCTTCATGCCATTGCAAAGTATGTGGGACTAATTTATTTTCCTTATGGTTCTTGAGCTTGGGTTTATGAAGCCTTCAAACAACACAATTGTCAAAATGCCTAAAACACATTCGTCTATGACTGAGAATAAGAAGAATGTAGACTTTGCTTATTTTCTATTAAAAGCAATTGTTTCGTAACCTTTTTTATTAATGGTTTCCGGATTTTATAGTACTTTTTATTAGTCAAGCATCTGATTTCTTACAAATCAATGTGTTCTGATAACTACAAGAATCACAGTGACAATACTGAAGAAGGGAAAGCAAAAAGGATGTTTTTAAACTTGAGTATTATCTCTAGTTTCCAAGCAACTTTCATACAGACATAACACTCAAAAAGAAAAATTACAGACAAGAAGTGAAGCAGGATATAAAAATACTTCCAGCTCCTACGCATTATCCCCCCCAACTATAAATATAACTATCAAATTAAACTAATTTGATGACAATGGCTCCTTTTATCATTATTCTTCTCACAATCTCCTCACCTAGTACTCAGTTCTCAAAATCCTATCTTTAATCTGCTGGATTTAAGTGTTAAAAGAGATTTCAAACAATGAATAGCTGCTATAATCCACCAACAGAGTGGAGGGGGTTAAGTAGCATCACTTTAGTCATACCTGTATTCCATGATTTTTGAGCTTAAGTAAAACCTTTTAATATTATTTGACTACACCAGGTCGATTTTTTTCAGTTAAATTGCTAGCCAACTTGCTGAATCTCAAATTGCTCCCATTTTTACAGGAACCATGCCAGGGTATTACAGACAAAATGTCTAAATTGGTTCTGGGGGGAACCATAAGCTGTTTAAAATAAGATTACATTTATTTTTTTAAACATCTTGTTTGTATGTATGTATGCATGATCTGGAGTGTTGGTATTCTGTAACTTAACTCTATGATTTTATGCCTGCTGATCTTCCTCTGATGAATGAAATTTCAATAAGTATTGTCTTAGCTCCTTTTTGCCTGCCTTGTGTTTTCATGTTAACCATTTTCAATCACGGCCTACTATCTTATTTTTTCCTGTTTAATTCTCCTATTTGCATGCATCTTTGCATTCTTTCTTGAAGCACATTCTCTTTCTTAATCTCTGCCTTATATTGCCAGTTTATCTCCCCTTACCTATTTTCTGTGTGATATCTCTTAGAACATCCTTAACCTTTGTCCTTTTGTATCAGCATCTCCACAAACTGCTGCAAAGCACATTCAAAAATTGCAAAGGAAAGCACAATTCCTAAGGAACAGCAGGCAGGTATTTGTGAGAGTCCAGGAAGGACTGGAAAACAAGCTCTTCACTGTGGACCTGGTTCACCTCTGAAAAGTACCTGCTGGTGAAAATTTCTCTTTTGCATTGCTGCATGCTCGAGGGAAAGCCAAATCATCCCCCTTGTTGGCTCAGCTTTGAAGACAAGCAAGATCAGGTAACACCTCTTATAGCACAAACACAATAGCACCTGCCAGAATTACACTGCACCACATCTGTGTTTAACTTAGAAACTGCATTTATCTACAGAAATTTTAGGCCATACAAGACATGAAACAGGAAACAGCAAAATCAGAGATGATAGCTAGTAATCTTGTCCTTCCTTCCTAGCATTACAATGTTGAAAAACATGATTTTAACAGCAAGGTAGCAAAAACCCTCTATCTAAACATCTTAACTTAGCTTTCTAATTCTGACAAGCAAATGGAGGCTATGGTCTATTTGATCTCTAAAATGAAAAGGAGGAAAAAATACCTTTCCCAAGCAATCGGAAAATTCCTCCAGTTGTGGCAATAGAATACCCAGTTATCTGAAATACAAGAAGAATTTTCCCTTGATATAATTATGTATTTAAGATACATAATTAACCAGTTTGTAAACTGATGTCACAACTGAAGATCACACTCACTGAATTCATATCCTTGTTTTGATATACAGTTTAAATGGGAGCCCCGGTATGTCTTCTACAAATTCAAAATACCCTCAAGTCCTCTCAAGTACTTTATTTGAGAATTAAGGTCTGTAAATTCAATGTCATGAGTAATTAAAGACTATTTGAAAAACCCCTGCACTCATCTACACAAGCTTATGTACATCAGCATACCTGTCACACAGAATTAATTCTGCCAGACTAGAACAGAAAACCCATAGTTATTGGCAAGTAGAAAACAGACAAACCTATAATCATTGAT
Source organism: Geospiza fortis (assembly GCF_000277835.1). Lineage (NCBI taxonomy): Eukaryota > Metazoa > Chordata > Aves > Passeriformes > Thraupidae > Geospiza > Geospiza fortis. The sequence goes on along the minus strand of NW_005054316.1, from coordinate 7,409,113 downwards.
AAGTGAGAAAAAAAACAAACAAGCAAACAAAAAAACTCAACCAGCAGTAAATTGTGTATAGAGTCTGTTCACTAATTCTATAAATACTGTCACTGTGGTGGGTTGACCCTGGCTGGATACCAGGCACCCACCAAAGCCTTTCTGTACCTCCTTCCACTGGATAGGGGAAGAAAATACAGCAAAAGGCTCATGAGTTGAGATAAGGACAGGGAGAGATCACCCAGTGATTACCATCACAGGCAAAACACGCTGAACTTGGGGATATTAATGGAATTTGTTACAAACAAAATAAGAGCAGAGTAACAAGAACTAAAGTAAACCTTAAAAACACCTTCTTCCCACCCCTCCCTCCTTCCCAGCTCTACCTCCTCCTCCTCAGCACTGCAGAGAGACGGGGAATGGGGGTTTACAGTCAGTTCATCACAGGCTGTTTCTCCCACTGCTCAGGGAGAAGACACCTCCTTCCACTGGATAGGGGAAGAAAATACAGCAAAAAGCTCATGAGTTGAGATAAGGACAGGGAGAGATCACCCAGTGATTACCATCACAGGCAAAACACGCTGAACTTGGGGATATTAATGGAATTTGTTACAAACAAAATAAGAGCAGAGTAACAAGAACTAAAGTAAACCTTAAAAACACCTTCTTCCCACCCCTCCCTCCTTCCCAGCTCTACCTCCTCCTCCTCAGCACTGCAGAGAGACAGGGAATGGGGGTTTACAGTCAGTTCATGACAGGCTGTTTCTCCCACTTCTCAGGGAGGAGTCCTTCCCCTGCTCCAGCATGGGGTGCCTCCCAGAGGAGACAGTTCTCCATGAAGTTCTCCAGTGTGAGTCCAGCCCACGGGCAACAGTCCTCCCCAAACTGCTGCAATGTGGTCACTGCTCCATCGGATGGAGTCCTGCAGGCACAGCCTGCTCCAGCCTGGGCTCCCCACAGGGTCACGAGTCCTACCAGGAATGCTGCTCTGGAGCAGACTCCTTTCTCCACTGGTCTGCAGGTCCCTGCCAGGGCCCTGCTCGAGCACAGGCCTCTCTCTGGGTCACAGCCTCTTTTCAGGCATTCACGTGCTCCAGTCTGAATCTCCCTGGGCTGTTAGGGGGATCTCTGCACTCCCTCTTGGCTCCATGCACTGCACGAGACAGCTGCTCCCCCATGTGTGAGAGCCTGAAATGTAAATGGTTAATGACTCGAACAATTGGCCATTTGCAAAAGCAGCAGGTGCTTTGCTCACCATGTGCAAGGTGACCACTGAGGTGCAGAGGGGGTGCACCAGCCACCACTGGAGGCTACAAGCTGGGGTTTGAGCCAGATAAGGGAACAGGTCGATAACAAGCAGATCCTGTGAACAAAACACGTATGGAGATAGTGGTGATCTTATCCTAAGAAAAAGGTTTTTTCACCTTGCTCAGGATGTTTTTTAAATTACACTACTATTTAGAACTAATCAAAATTGTTTGAACTAAAGCAGTAAATAAAAATCCCAGACCCTTATTTACCAAAACACCAGCAGTTTAGCCCTCTACATCCCAGTTTCTCTTCAGAAAGATATTTCAATACAAAATCATGGTTTTCACAATCTATTCTGTCTAAACACTTCCTTTCATGCTATCTTACATGCCCAGTCACCCTGTTTTTCATTTCTGTATTGATATGTATTGTATCATATGCACATTTAAAAGTACCCAGGCATCTCTTAAATGTATCAGGAAACCCCACCTAATCCTCATCCATACAGATAAACATCACCAAATGCCAGCAATGACATCAGTCAATAGAACAGTATCTAAAGAGCTAAAAACATAGAGTAAAACAAAGTTACAGACAAAATATACCAATGAAAGATTTCTCCACCTGGGTTTGTTGTTGGTCATAATTAGGACTAGTAAAGTTATAAAAGCAAAAAGGCCTGGCTTTAGTCCTTTATATCACTACCTGTCAGAATATGAAGATGCTCAGTGCCTCACTAAATTAACTTTCTCGCTGCTGTTGACATAGGAGTGTTTCAGGTATTTCAGATCATCTTCCCATCCAGCTTTCATATAACCTGCAAACAAAGACATCATTGTCCAGGATGACTAAAAACCATGACCTTTATACCTCATCTGTCTGCAAAATAGACACCTTGAAGCATTAACAAAACTAAGTCCTAAATTTGAGTAGTCACTTGAGGGGTATCATACACTGCCGTGCCAGTAGACTCTTTTATCTCTGATGGGTGAGAAGTCAATAACTCATTCTGGTGGTGGTTCTCCACCACCCCAGGAGGCATTCATAGAGAGGGCAGCAGATGTAAACCTAGAAAGTGACTGGGAAAATAAATCAGGAGAATGGGCCTCTCAGCTTACCCAGCATGGCCAGAAAGTCATGTTTGCAGCATCTCTATCAAATTGCCTGTAATTTTTTCGGGCTGGAAACAAAAACTCATTTGACTAGTTTTCACTCACTGACCATTCTTAATGCTGATTTTTTTTATTCCAGGTTATATATGTGTTTTCTTAAAATCTTTCTTTTTGTTTTTGTGTGGATAATCCAATATTTTACACACTTACTAATGACCTCCATTCATGTAGCTCAATAAATGATAGGCTCAGTGATCTTAGAGATCTTTTCTGACCTAAATGATTCTATGATTTCCAGTATTCTTTGTGCAAATGTCTTATTTTTTGTTGTTGAGTACTAAGGTATGAGGAATGCATTTGTTCAAAGAGATCAGAAGATCTTTATCCTTTGACAGTGTAACAAATCCTTTATTCTTAAATTACTCAGCAGGCCTATCTTTTCCTAATACTTCCACCTGGTGCCCCATAACATGCTGGATAGATGTGAGGAGCATCTTCATTTTTAACAAGATTCCTTTGTTCTGTTTTAGTGTGCTCAATAACAAATAGCTTGGTGTGTTCCTAAACTTTGCAGTGAACTTCAAAGTGAAAAATGCTCAGGCATACCTTATCTGGCACTGAATACTGTAGGTCTGATCAGCATTTGTAGCAGAACTTTGTTGGCAACTGATCCCATGACCTTTCAGGGGTCTAAGAAGCACTGTGAAATATCACTGGTGTGATAACTCCATGCATAACATATCAATAGGAAGTGAGAAAATCATCAATGCTTGTGCGAACCAAACAGAGTTTTTCACAGCTCAAACAATCCATAAAGCTTTCTCTTTGATGTTTTAAGAACTTTTCACCTCTCTAGTAAAATAAAGGCTCAAAATGGAAGAAATTGAATTCCCTCTTTTTCTATCTTCATATTTTTACACCTATGTGCTCTGCCAAAGCATTTTTGCACTAAGCGATACAGCGCTGAACTCTCTCACACTTTCTGCCCACCTCATACCTCTGCCTACGCTTCCATCTTGTTTTCTGTTCACAGTCAACATAGTAGATCAAAAAAGCAATCCTTTTATCTGGAATTGTCTGGAAAAAATGACACCATCCCATTGGACATCACTGTGGTATTTTTCTGTCTGTGAATGCGTGCATGTGTGCTATATACGTGTGTATAAGTCTCATACACACATGCGCACATAGCACGTGCCTCATGCATGCTCACACCTCTCTGAAATCAGCAGCACTTCCTTTGCATAGTTTGGTGAGTTAAAAAATATGTTAGTATTGACGTCTTTCTGATCTGTGAAGTCAACCACCATTTCTTCTTGGCTCAATAGTTTTCCTCTTTCCCACAGCCCATCTAACTAAAGCAAGAACAGCTAGAGGGAAAGCAGATGAAAATGGGTGGACAAACCCTGCTACTTGAAGGCCAGCCGAGCCTTAACTCACAAGAGTCTGCTCAAAAACTCACAAGGTTCTTTATCAGTGTCTTTATAGCTTTTGTAACAGGACATCTGATAATTTGTTTCTCTGACAAAACAGAGTGAGACGCGCAGTTCTTCTCAATCTATTTTCAAGTGATTTTAGTCAGTCTGTGAGGATCCCTCCTGATCCACAAAGTGATCTACCTTCTCAGCACTCCAGGGCTGAACTGGGAATGGGGTCAGGGGGAAAGAGAGAGCACAAGTGGTATCTTTTCTTCTGCCACACACTGGGAAACAAACAGAGGGGAAAATCAGAAAAAAGCAAAGGTTACCACAGCCCTACCCTCCAATGGTAACTGGAAATGAGTCAATACAGAGAAACTTAGTCCTGTACATAACCCTTCCTTCTTCACAGGGCTTCTCTATTGATCTTTAAAAAATGAAGTGCTCTTTAACTATCAGATCCTGTTTCCAGGTTTGACATCTGTAATCTCTTTCTCCCCATGTTTGTGCATGTTGTTGAGATTTAACTAAATCTTTGGGCTACTTGAGACAGGACTGCCTGTGGCCTGTTGGTCACTGGCTTGCAGAAAATGATAAATGGCAGAGTAATGATGCTCACATTCTGACCAGGATCTTTGGGTCTTTGGGCAGCACCAAGGAACCAAAGTCCAGGTCAGTTTCAGCAACAATAACTGGTCATTACTAACATCACAATGAACAGCAGAGATTAATGGCAAGGGATATGAACATTTTCCTAAAAATAAAAGTGAAACAATGAAAGGAATGATTGCAAAACAAGAGCAAGTGATACAATCAGACCAAAGCTTAACTTAAATTCATAGAATATCCTCATTTGGAAGGAACCTTTAAGGATCATCAAGGCCACCTCCTGCCTCTACACAGAACAACCCCAAGAACCACATTATGTGCCACAGAGAACTTATCAAAATGTTTCTTGGGCTCTGACAGGCTTGGTGCCATGGCCATTTCTCTGGGGGGCCTGTTTCGGTGCTCAGCCGCCTTCTGGGTGAAGAACCTCTTCCTAATATCCAATGTAATATCCTGCTGCTTTGTTACCCCTACAAGGAAGTTGTAGACTGCAACAAGGTCTCCCCTTGGTCTCCTGCTTGCCAGGCCAAACAAGTCAAGTGATCTCTGCAGGCCATATGGCTTCCCTTCTAGACCCTTCACCATCTTGTTCATCCTCCTCTGGGCACATTCCAATAGCTTTATATCCTCCTTATATTGTGACACCCAGAACTGCCCCCAGCACTGGAGGTGAGGCTGCCTCAGCTCAGAGCAGAGCAGAGCAGGACAATCCCCTCCCTTGCCTGGCTGGCCATGCTGTGCCTGATGCCCCTCAGGACAGGGTTGGCTCTCCTGGCCAGGGCACTGCTGACTCAGGTTCAACTTGCCACTGACCGGGACCCCGAGGTCCCTTTCCATGGTGCTGCACTCCAGCCTGTCATTCCCCCGCCTGTACCTACATCCAGGGTTTGCCCTGTCCCAGGTGCAGAATCTGGCCCATGTCTTTGTTAAACTTCATAGGATTGGTGATTGCCCAGGCTTCTATTATGGCAAGATGTCTATGAAGGGCCTCTCTGCCTCGGAACTTGTCCTCGAATTTTTTTTCTTCACATTTTCCTCCATTTATTTGAACAGTAATCCTCTATTTAGCATCAAACATAGAATTGTGAGCATATGAACTTATCTTGGTCTATTTCAGTATCTGACAGACAAGTTCTATTATAACAAAAGCTGTTCAGTGCTTTGCAGTCTCAAAAAAACCCACAAAAGCCCCTTCCACATCTGAGCTGCAAAGGACAACCCATCTGCCTGGTTGTATGAACACTAATTGCTATCTGACACTTTTTCCTTACTGCCTTGCGGGGTGACTCTGAGCTCTTCCTCAGCTCCTGACAGAACTCATTTATAAAAATGCACTGCTGGTATGGATGTTTTAATTGTCCTGTTATGCAAGGCAACTTTTCTGTGGAAGTGATTTTTTTGGATGATTCTTCTCTGCCTATTTTCAGTCCTCCAGGCTTTATAAGAATCTAGAGAACTGGGACTTGTCCTGGTCAATGTTTAGTCATCCTGTTCCCCAGCCAGAAGCTGTGAGTCTCAAAGCCACTGAGTAAAAATATAACAGAGAAATAATTTCCTGGAGTCCAAGGCACGGGAGAGGTCAAGAGTTACAGCCACCAGCAGATTCAGGGGCTGTGCCCTAGGGAGCTCTCTGAGAGGTCCTGGTTGTCACCTACAGCATCACAGACTGCAGAGCCCAGTCTCCAAATGTATCATCCTCTGGCTTGCTGTGGCACTGCGGTCCCCTTTCATTACCAGCAGGACTCAGAGCATTTAAAATGAACCCTTGTGTCCTGTGGCACATAGCAGTTATGATGTACCTCTTTATTGCATCCTGAGTGAAGTTTCCCTATAAAGAAATATTGATTGAGGAAAAAAACCTCATAAGGATCAATGGTTTATGTTCCAGCTGCGTTTTATGTTACAATAACAGCTCTTTGGAGAATTGGTGCTGAGTGAGTGCAAAGTAATACCAGTAATTCCTCTCCTGTTGGATCATCCGGTACCAAAATCTTCACCATTCTCACCATTGACTCATGGACAGAAAATAGCTACCCTGTTCTCAGGGGATAAGTGGGAAAAAAATACAGGGGGAAGACAGGGGTTGGAATATGAATAGGAAATCTTCTCCAAAGAACAAATGCTCCAGGAGAAGTGACAGTGTGAGCTGAGGGATGAATTGCCAGTCTGTGCCCAGCCATTCAAATCCAAGGTTCAGCAGCTAGTAGTTAAAACACTTCTGACCTAGCTCATCATTGCATGGCAGAAGCTGCAGAATGGTACATTCCTGGATAGTGCTGGGAACCCAAAACTCCATTGCTCTTAGCTTCACATGCTTGTAAACACAGAGCATCCCTGCTATACCTCTGTCGGTGCTTTTACAATAGCAGAAAACTCCTCAATTTTAAGTACATCAGTACAGAGCTAGTAATGTGTTCTTTGCAGAGGGATTTAATTTGTATGTCTTCATTATTATATATTATCCATATAGAATGCACATGATCCTTTCTGCCCAAGGAACAATAGGATTTCTTTCACTTCAGCAAGAAATAGGTTTTTTTCAAAACCTTAGTATTCTTTCTCAAACACCGCTCCCAGTCTCTGTCCCTGCTTATTCCCCCCTAGACACCTGTCCTTCCCTGAGGTGACCTTTTCCATGCCACTTCCTCTTCAGACCAGTTGTCCCTGCCCCAAAGAGTGTTCATTATCCTCACACACCTCGAGTTGCTGTCTATAACCTGCTGCAATTAGCCCCAGTATGACATCTCTCCTATCTTCTCAGCTGCTGTGCAGCACAGCCAAGTTCCAGCACTGCACTCACCAGCTTGCTGCATTTCATGCAGGGCCAAAGAAGAGTTTGGATCACAAGTCCTGTGAGGAGCCACTGAGGGAGCTGGGGTTGTTCAGCCTGGAGAAAAGGAGGTTCAGGAGAGACCTTATCTCTTTCTACAACTCCCTGAAAAGAGATTGTAGCCAGGTGGGGGTCAGATCTCTACCTCCAAATAACAGGTGATAAGACAAAAGAAGATGACCTCAAGTTATGCCAGGGGAGGTTTAGATTTGATATGAGGAAAAATGTTTTGTTTTCAAGCTTTGGAGCTGGCTGCCCAGGTAAGTGGTGGAGCCACCATCCTTGGAGGTATTTAAAAGATGTGTAGATGTGGCCCTTAGGGACATGGTTTAGTGGTGGATTTGGGTACCGGGTTAATGGTTGAACTAGATGATCTTTTCCAACCTAAATGATTCTACAATCCTACAATCACACCAAGCCCCTTTATTATCATCTGTTGTACACATGCAACTTTGCCATGTCATTTGGGCCAAGAGACACCACACAGTGGGCACAGAAGGATTAAAGAAAACCTCAGTATGCCTGGTGAAGCAAATCCAAACCCCATAAAGGACCTTGAAGTCTTAAAGGAGTGGCCATTGAGAGCAGGGGTGATGGAAGGGCTTTGTTCTGCTCTATCCATTCTGCAGGGATGATTATTACTCTGACACTGAAAGCATTCACAAAACCCACAATTTAAACATATTTTTAAAATGTGTCAAGAATTTATAGACTATTGCTTGAGAGAACTTCTAAACTGGGAAAAGACAGGACTATTTTTAATGTAAAGCCATTGCTACCTAGCAAGAAAACACTTTTGTATTAATATAAAGTATTTATTAGGTGTGAGGTTTTATAAATTGTTTAGTCCTGCAGCCTTTAAAAAAAAAAACATGAAAAAAACAGGCTACTTTGAATGCATTACCAAGTATCCTGTGGAATATTTTACATAAAAGGAAACAGAAGATGTATAAATGTAAACAGGCTAATTGTATGCAGATATAAATTATGCATGTTGGTCTTATGAAAAAGCATCCCTGATTTGCAGGGGTCTTACTCAGCAGCTTTGTGTCTTGTCTAAGGGGATATTTAGTATGGCTGTGATGTGCAGAATTTAAAATAAAACTGAATTCGGCAGAAGAAAAATACAGTCCAACTGTGATAAGACTACACTGTTGGGAGTAGGAGCTGTTTATTTTATTTTGTTCAATATTTTATGTTATTCTATTTCAGTTATTTTAATTTAATTTCACTTCATTTTATTTTATTGTATTTATTTTGCTTATTTTGTTTTTTTGACTATTCCGCTCATTAGCCCTGTTAACGTGTGTATGCCTGCCCACAGATACAGAGCCAAGCAAAAGATTGTGTTAAGACTTAACGTTTGCAAAGGGATTATGGTTATTTTGATGTTTCTTAACAGGGATGTGTAAAATATCCTCAAAGTCACAAACCTTTTCATGGTTGAAGCACTTCTGATTAGTCCCAGACATGAGCAGCCTGGGCTGCCGAGGTGCGGAGCAGCTGCAATTCCCACCAGCAGCCCTGGGGACAACGTGGAGCCAGCACCTGTGAGGAGCCCGGCTAATCGGGACAAATTCTAGAAATGGTTGGAACAGGTCCCTGCCCAGACAAAACTGTGCCACTCGCTGTCTTCCCCCCCCCGCCCCAGTCCTGCAGAATCTCTCTCCTACAAATAACAGCAGCAGCATATTTGAACTCAAGTTGCAATATTCATGCTGAGGGATCCTTCAAAGCGGGAATAGGATTATGTATCCCTTGGATACCCCCTGTGGGTATGACTCATGTCCATGTTTCCTGTCTTTCTGGCATGGATTAGTGAAATGATGCTGAAAGTGGAGGCACAGGCAAGAAGGTTAATCGGAGCAAGTCTGTGGAAACACAAAGTAACACAGCTGAGGTGGAACCAAAACTCAAGGAGCTCACTGCAGTCAAGTCAAGGTGACTGGTAATCTTCATCCTAAAATTCTGGAGAACATGTATTCAAAAGCCTGAAGCTATGATTTTTAATGACTCTATCAAGCTAGGATAATACAGAATGATTAGGGAACAGTAAGCAAGGAGAGAAAAAACACACTGATCCAAGGAATGACAGTCCCATCCATTTGCTTGGTCCTGCTTGGGATACATCTATTAAAAAACAGATAAAAGGGTACTTCAGTGTTAAGTGACAGTATAAAAACATCAAGACAAAGTATAAACACAGAGAAAGAAATTTTTCAATTGGAAAAAATGTCACAAAACAAAATGCAGTCTTCATTACCATTTCTGGCAAAATAGATGCACAGTGAATGGTTCAGTAATAAAACCCCAACAGCTCCTGACAGTGTGTGGTGGTACACAGCTCCATTAAGAGGAGCTACTGTACCTAGATATTCCAACCATGCAGACACACAGTGTTGCTGTTTCAGAAAGCTGGAGAAAAAAAAAAGAGCTATTTCTGACTCGTTGTCTATTGCTTCTTCTGCTACATTGTGCGATGGGGCAAGAGGCACAGCTTGCATATTCACCTGCCATGATAAATTACATCAATTTCAGTCCCTCAAGACGGAGCTACTGGTGCAGAGAGCCACTGAGCACTACCAGTTGCTTTGCGCTACAGACAGCAGGCAGTTAAAGGCACACTCTGCAAGTGAAACATTACCCTGTATCCTGGGACACAAATGTGACACAGGCTGGACAAAATGTGAGAGGGAAGGTGGGATACTTCCTTCACTCATATATTGTAAAGATGTCCACATCATACTGCATCCTTTGCTAAGAATCTGTACTCTATTAGAATAAACCTTGAGACAGCCATTGGCGTGTCTAACCCTGTCAGCTTTTCCATCTCCAGCAATGGCCAGTACCAGCTGCTCTAAAAGAGAACAAAAAAAAGCCTACAGCCAGCAGCTATTCAATAACAGGGCCTTAGGGGAAGTTTCTTCCCAAGCCTCATTAAGCGTTGGCTTCATTCTTAAATTCCTTTTAAACTTCTCAGATTCTATTCTGGCCACTTTGTCTGGTGTCTGCACTGTGGACTGGGCTTTCCAGCTAGGATTTTCCTTGGCTGGCCCCAGCAACTTCTGAGCCCACACTCACAGCTGGCTCCAGAAGTGAGCAAAGGCTGTGCACCTCTCTTGATCCAAGTGACTGGTGGGGACAGTCACCACAATGCAGATCATGGCTGCTCTACTTAAATGCAAATGAAAGACGATCTCCCTTACCTGGTTCCCACTGACTGCCATCAGCATTTTTGTCTTTTTCTTTCAGATGAGGGGGTTTTGTCTTTTTCTTTCTTCTTGGGGTTTGGAGAGCAGGGATGCAGAGCACTTTAAAGGCCTTCTCAGACTCTACCTAAAGCACTCTGTTGTGCAGCAAAAGAGAGTGAGTGCATGTCACCAAGTTGCAGTTGACAATGCAGCTCACAGCAGGGTGCACCTGGGCATTCAGAAGGCAGAAACAGCACTCACATATAGGGACAACCATAAATTGTTAGTGAATTAAGGCCCTAAGGGTTGTTTAAATATTGCAGTAATCATCTTGTCAGGCAAAGTCCCACATTCTGCTAAGATTAATCTGACATTCATCAGGAAAGGCACAATAGAAGATTATTTAATTTGGATCACACTGGACTGGAAAACTGGCAGGAGGACAGAAATGACCCAAATTGGAAACAATCTGCAGAGAATGTGCCAGACAAGAAAAGCGAGCAGAGAGCAAGAAAGTGTGTATCTGTTTATTGGACACAGATACATTAATTGCAATATGTACATATGTAATGTTATTGTAAATGCTTGCTCACAAACATACAGGACTGTGGAAATTTCAAGAACATTCAGTATTGGTCTAACTTCATTTTGGTATCAATTCCTTGGGATTCTGCTTCAGACTTATATGAGAGTAGAGTGGGACTACTGACAATAGCTTTTGAAACATCTCCCCAGTATCACTTCAGCCCATTTTTCAAATTTTTTCCTCATATTATTGAAAAGGGAAGCAGCCTCAAATATTTCATTTATATCCTGGAGTAAACACTGTCCTTTAGGTGAACTAGTTTCAGGCCAGAAGCACTCTCTGCATAGATCCTATATTTTAATCATTGAACAGTTTAGTGCCTCAAGAAAGGCATCTCCTCTTTTTAAAGTCCTGTATAAAAGTGACTACATTGGTGGACAAGGGAAGAACAACAGATGCCATTTATCTGGACTTCTGTAAAGCCTCTGACACAATCTTCCCCCCAACATCTTTCTCTCTAAATTGGAGGGAGAGAAAGTCAATGGATGGACTCTTAGATGGATAAGAAGCAAGCTGGATGATCACACCCAGTGGATAGTGGATAGTGGTCAGTGGCTCAGATTCCTGATGGACATCAGTGACAAGTGGTGTCCCTTGGAGGTCCATATTGAGACCAGTAGCACTTAATGTTTTCATTAGAGACAGGGATGAAGAATCAAGTGTACCCTCAGCAAATTTGAGATTATGCCAAATTCAGTGCGGCCAACACAACCGAAAGACAGGATACCACGTAGAGGGACTTGAACAAGCTGGAGAAATGGGAATCTCATGAGGTTTAACAAGACCAAGTGCAAGGTGTTGCACCTGGTTAGGGCAACCCCTGGCATCAAAACAGGCTGGGGATGGTGCTGGTGGATGGGAGGCTGGATATGAGCCAGCCACATGCATTTTTATCCCTGAAATCCAACTGTATCCTGTGTTGCACCAAAAGAAGTGTGGGTAGCAGGTCCCTTCTTTTCCAGTGTTGTGAGACCCCGTCTAAAGTTCTGCATCCAACTCTGGAATCCCCAGCATAAGAAGGGCATGGGCCTGCTTGATGGAATACAGAGGAGGGACACCAAGATTCTTAGAGGGATGGAACTCTGTGAGGGAAGGCTGAGAGAACTGGGGTTCAGCCTGGAGAAGGGAAGCATTCAGGGTGACCTGATTGTGACCTGTCAGTACCTGAAGGAGGCCTACAAGATAGACAGAAACTTTTTACAAGAGCATGTAGTGACAGAACAAGGGAGTATAGCTTCAAACTGAGTAGGTTTAGATTAGGTATTAGGAAGGAATACTTTACTGAGAGGATGGTTAAGCACTGGAACAGGTTGCCCAGAGAAACTGTGGGGGCTCCAACCCTGAAAGTCTTCAAGACCAGGTTGGATGGGGGTCTGAGCAACCTGGGCTAGGGGAAGGTGTCCCTGCCCATGTCACAGGAATTGTAACTAGATGATCTTTATGGTCTCTTCCAAACCAAGCCATTCTATGCTTCTGCAATATGATTCTATGATTCTTTTGGCAATTTCACTTATAAATGCTCTCTCCAGGTTTCCTAAGCATTGCAGACTTTTTCCGTATTACTGTAGTCTTCCTATATGTTCAAATAATGAAAAATCTCGTAACAGCTGCATATACATTATTGGCTTTCAACCCAGGGAAAATAAGAAATAAAAACACATTCCCCTGGATCACTGCCATTTTTTTACAGAATAAATTACTTAGCTTCTTAAACTTGTCAAATAGCAAATACAAAGAAAATGATGGTTTATCTTACTGATTATTCAGCCTCTGCACACTGATGTGGGTAAGTGCATGACTGAAACATTTATCACTGTTCACAAGATGTCTCTACTTTTCTTTCCTTTCTTCCTTTATCATTACCATGGAAGACAATGTCCCCCCTGCAGTGTTCTGCAGCTCCCAAGAAAAAGCTAGAATTCTTTAGAAAGGAAAACTTTTAAATAAAACTTAAAATATTAATTGTTCCACAGTCAAATAGGCATATAATCAAAGGGTTTCAAATTCCCTAACAGTAATCCACTGTATTTGTAAGATAGCAAAGAGTGAAGAAAATTTAGAGCTTTGAACACCAGCGCTGAATATAATCAATGTGAATCAGATTCACATTACCAAATTGAAGATATTTCATATGTACATTATGTGAGATCATGAATCAGATTTGTGTAAACTAAAATCTTGGAGTACACAACCACATTCAAAATATTCAACTACAACCACACCAGCATATGATTATGTTAGATATCAAACAGCCATACAGTGCAGCAAAGTATCAAACTGAGAGACCTTTGTTGCTTTCAGGACATCTAGAGAGCCAGGTTTATACAGCACATTACTGCCAATTCATCTATACCCATCTGAGTAAATCAGTTGGCAGAGAGGGGCAGATTACCACTAATGGCTCTATTATGGAAAGAAGCTGCAACCATTAGCTATTTTACATATGGACAAAAGAGAATTTAATTGATGGCCCATCGCCCAGCAGGCAGAGAGAAATGATGATTTTCACCTTAATGCCAGGCATTAAAAATTCACAGGGCTGCGGAAGAAAGAGATGTTCATCCAGTCTCACTCTGCTTATGGGTCATTTTAAGTATAACTTGAGAAAAGCAGCACAAGGGGAGCTGCTCTGCTTTGAGGAAGCTTGAGTCGTCAGGGAAAAAATTCACATATTGTAGTATTCCAGTGTTATGGTGTTAAAAAGCCAGTACCAGGGCCCTCTTATTTTTCTTAGCTACAATTTTAGCACTCCAAATAGTATTAAAACATTCAGCAAAAACCATTTTGTGGGTGTTTATATTAGCAAATGAAGAAAAGAAGGAGGATTTTTGGAGACACAGTACATAACAGTAATAATACAATTTATTTTCACAAACCTAAATACAAGTGTATACTCATGTATTTATACATAATATTTACTTAATTTAGCATATATGGTAGGCTTGTCTGTATTTGTGTATCTTCAAATTTTCATTTACCCAAATGTAAAAAGCTATTGCACTGTAGTGTTGTATCTAGTATTTTCATTATTCTGGTAGGTCCAGCCTTACCTTCCATGTTCAACTCAGAAGCTTTTTCTTAAGCCTCTCCTCCTGGAAGACTCCTACAGACTTTGCTGTTTTCAGGATGTATGCATTTCTCACTTCATCTCCTACGAAATGGTGAAGTGTGAAGCTGCAGGGGACTCCAAACAGGAGAAGCATTAACCCTAGGGTAAGTCACAGATTTTGATGCTGAGGCACCTCTACCACTTCCTACCTTCCTGTAAAGGTAAAGGCTGCTGGGTCTGCAGTAATTTCTAAGATGCTCTAAGAAAAGCTCCTCCCTCCAATGCAAAGTCACTGCAGGTTATTAGTAAACTTTGAGATGGTTGTGTTTGTGACTAAACAGCACAATGGTGTAGTAAACTATATGCTCTGAAGGGCAGAGACTATCCAAATGGAAAACAGAGCCGCTGAATTGGAGAAAGGGTCAAACATACAAGCCAGGTGGTCAGTGGCAAGGTTTTTCTACATCCCCAGTTGATGTAACAGGATAAAGTTAATCTGTCATGTCTGTAATTTGTGTTTTATACGAGCAGTGTGGGGATTATAAGAATATATGAGCCTTGTCTCTTTTATGCTTTGTTAGCTAGATTCAGGCTGAAAACCTCTAGCCAGGTTGGTCTGCATACAAAACCTGACTTGTCAAAGAGCAGACAACTTTTTGAATTGGAGACACTAGAACAGAAATAAAATCACGCTGCTTGTTGTAAAATTGGATGAGAGGAGAGGAGAGGAGAGAGAAAAGAGAAGTGTCTGCATGCAGTGCTAGGCACAATACTGGATGGATTGTTTTACAACATGCACAGAAAAAAGAAGGCTGGTAAGCAATTCACAGAAATTTCAGAAGGAGTAGCCCATGGCCATTGCTGAAAAGTGAAGGAAAATGGTGAGGTGGGGAAAAGTAGGCTAATAATGGACTATTCCAATTTGTTTCTCTTTTCCAATATTTTGTCAGTGTTCTGGAAGCAGAAGATGCCTTCCTTACTCTGGACTTCATTGCTTTAATCCAGAGCACCAGAAGACAGAAAATAGGCAACCGTGGCTTTGTTCCCAGCCCTTCCAAGAATCCAGAAAATTCTCTAGCACTGCATAGGCTGTAATGGTAATCTAGCATGGACCTGTGGCAAAAGCAGTGATTTAGTTTTTGCTGGGCAGCTTCAGGGAGGTTCAGTGCCCTCCACACTCCACTCCTAGCAGCTGTTAGCAAACAGATCCTCTGGAAACAGATTTATAGGATGATTGTGTGAGGTCTCTTGCTGTGAATCTCCAGTGGCAGAAACCAGAGCTTTCTCACTTTCTTTAGTCACTCTTGTTCCTTTCACAGTAAGAAAATATTTAGATCAAAGTGAAGATAAGAAAAACTCAAATTACCCCTTTCAGGTAGGCAGCTATTGCTAACCCAAACCACACACAGGAGAGACAGGGATGGTGAGTGAGGGAAACATTGCATCTGTTAGAGCTGATCTCTCTACCAACACTCATGTGCACATTCCCACATGACTGTAATAACTGAGTAGATATTTGCATAACAGGAACTAACAACTAGCATGTGTCATTTTGACTTTCTGATAAGGAGAAATGCATCCACACTGCATCCAGCAAAAATTAGATAGAGATTGAAGTGTGGAGTTTGTTCTTTTCTAAAGAGTCAAGGCACACATGAGAAGTGAAACTGTGTATTCATTTTAAAAACTCTGACATCTCTAGAGTTTTTTGACATGTCAGCATCGGAAACAGGAAGGCTGGAGAGAACACCCAGAAGTAACAAGGAGAAATAACCATGTGGCCTTCTCCTTCCACTCTTCCTTTCTTCCTCTAAATGAGCCATCTGATCAAAGGCTCTTGCAGAATTGCTAATGAAGACTTATTTTTTAAATTTCCATTGAATCCAGCACCCAGGGGAGGAACAAATGGGCAAGAAGGGTAAATCTTCACTGGCAAGATGATGTAAGAGCAGGAGTCTGCTGCGAGAGCAGTGCTGGGAAAGCACCTGCCACAAGTCAATATACCCTAATTATTTTCAACTGTTTAGGTTTTGAATTTAAAGACTGACCTTTTGCATGTTTTATCAAGGCATCAACTGTTTAGGTTTTGAATTTAAAGACCTTTTGCATGTTTTATCAAGGCAGAGTTCCTTTAGGAGGAAGTAAAGGTAGCTAGGAACCATCCCTAAAATAATTGTAAAGAACAGGAAAGTGAAAAATCTTTCAAGCTTCCCCTGGTCAAAGGGAGAATATACTCATAAAAAAATTACATTCCTACTGTAAATAAGACAGATGCAGTTTCATTTGTATGATTTTACTTCTCTGTCTTTGGCCTTGGATGCTGCCATCAAGAAGAATGGATATAACCTGTGTTCTTAACAAAAAACTAAAGGACAATGATTTCCCTTATTACACTCAAGGTTGTGGTCCTCAAAATGAATAAAAATTACTTCTAATTTTCTATATGATTAAGTGAAGGCTCACAAGAAGCTGCCCTGAAGAGGATAAAACTATATAGGTACACAAATAATAGGTACTAAGATCAGGATTTCTACATTCATTGACAAAAAGGCACCTTTTCAGGGTATATAAAATTACTAGAGTATTCTGTGTTCATGTTCATTTGTCTTTTTAATAAAAAAGGGCAGAGAAGTGGAATTAACTGTTTCTGGCTTGATATCAAGGTTATGCAGGTTAAACTGAAAAATGTTAATGCATTCTTATAGGCAGTTAATGGACAGTTTGTGCAACAATTTCTTGACATGAAATTATACTGTATCTCTCAGATACTTTAACTTGACTTCTAATGACATCAGCTGATTACATTCATCTGTGTAGAATAGCTCAGTTACTTATTCCTCTGATTTAGCTGTTTATTTCCTTGTACAAAAGGTACATTCTTATGATATTTTGTTCAAAATCAAATGAATTTTTCACCCTGTCTTTTAAGTATTACAAGAGCTGCAAAGAAAAGTACTTAAAAAGATATCAGCATGAGGTCTGTTTAAGCAAATATTGGTTTTAGATTAAAATTTCATAAGTGTGTCCAGCACTGATTTATACAACATTGCATAATATGGTTTCAAACTGTCTATTACAGGTTCCTTTAAATTATATAGACATAGCTAGTGATTAAAGGCTTTTTGTTCAAGTCCCCTGTTGGTTTAGAAAACTATGAGAAAAGAAGTATTCTCAAAAAACATTACATGATTAGTCTGAGAATGCAATGCAATTCCTGAAGCAAAATTCATACCGAGTTTTTGTAGGACACAGCTCATGCAAAAATAGACTTCTACCAGTTGTGTGATCTGTATTAATATTCCATACTCAACTAAGTCCACCAATATCTAATCAGGGAGTTGGGATGAAACTCTCACCCCCACTGGCTCATTTCATGTGTTGCCCACTGCAGAGAAGCTTTCCTGTCCCCTGGAAAGCTGCAATGTACTGGAGACACCAAGTCAGAGCCAGTTGCCTCAGAATGGACCAATAAGGCACAGTTCTGCTTTGTTAATAATGCAAAAGGCTCATCTCTGATAAACTTCTTGGATCTTCTTCACTGAAGAAAACAATACCAGTTCCATTGTTTTGTTCCATAAATGACTACAACCTTGTGGCTTCTGGAAAAAACCAAAACATCCTGACTTTCAGTGAGCTGTGTGCAAGAAAACCTGTGTGCTTCATGGGAACACACATCCTTAAATAATGATCACCTTTACAACTTCAGTGACTTGCCAAAAGACACAAGAGATGAAGGAAAAATCAAGCTGCCACCATTATTTTCAAGTGTTCCTGTTTAAGTGCACCATCTGCAGAGGAATACGCTGCTTCTGAAGCCACAGGTTCTCCCATCACTTCAGGCCTCCTTTCTAAGGACACAGGGAACTCCTGAGAGGGCATGTTTCTCCCATACATCCTGACAGCTGACGTCACCAGATCTCAAATCCCTTCTAGCAGGCCCCCAAGTATGCCTGGATCTTAAAAAGTAAAAGCCTTTGTCTACAACATTGCCTTATGTTAACTCAAGGGAAATTAGAGAGCGCGACAATTTGTCAGGTATATTGAATTAATTTGTTAAAAATAAACAAGGTTAAAAATAGAAAAGAGTGTTACTTCCAGCAAGCCAAGAGGAAGTTCCTGATTGCAGACTGTGAAAGACAGCTCACCAGAAAAGTGTGAAAGCAAGGGATCCAATCCTACAGCACCCTTACCATCATTCCCTTGGCCACACTGTCTCCTAGTACTTGCTGTGTAGTATTTTTTCCCTCAATACCCCCAGAGCTGGGAGGTTTGGAGTTTTTGAATGTAGAAGAAAGTTTCATTTTCGTAGTTTCTTTGAAAATCTGTGCATTTCTCTAATCTGCTTTTCTCTAATGATCAATGTGCTTCACTGTGGTGTACCTTGAACCAGCTGCTTCACAACTGTGTGAATGTGAAACCCTTAAAGCCTCTCTAATATCACTCCCTTTCATACAGAGAGGAGGTCTTGGAAGAGCCAATTTCCCTATTCAGATCTACTTTTTATCTTGAAAATCAAAAAAGCTGTAGTTTTCAGCTCACTCTGTATTTTTTTCTCAGTAAAGCTGTGGTTTTGTTTTTCATGGGTTGTTTTTTTTTAAACTCGGTGTGAAGAAGATCCATCAGAGTTTAATTTTATTTTCTGTAAATTACACACCACATGTTAAAACTCATTATTAGTTTGAGGTTTAGTCACACCTAACTCGACAATGCCACAACTCCTAATATTTTCCTGCCTGCTTGTTTTTTAAAGTGAAAGGATATGTGAAAAGCTGTAATGTTCTTTAAACATAGGTTATACAAAAATCGAGACTGAGCTATTTTAACAAAATAGGCATTTGTCCTACATCTTTTGGATAGAAGGATCCCAAACAAATTGAGGAGAAGTAAGAGATAAAGGGGTCTTTATTTCCTCTCACAATATCTAAAGAACCCCTGACAATCTAGGCAGATTGTTTGCAACTCAAATGCTGATCAAAAAGAAACTACAGAACATATGCTCACAGGAATGAAGGATCAGTATTGACAGTGTTAGTAGGAAGCATATTAGCTACATACAAAAAACCCCTTGGGTTTTGGTACTTCAGCACACCATTCAAATGCTACAGTTATCAGGATTTATTCTCATTACAATTACAGGTCCAAAGGAAAAAGAAAAGTGAAATCATTCAGTTTAACAAAGACTTCCAGCCTGTAAGATAAAGCACCAAGTATGGAAAATGAACTGTGTGCTGCACTAATCTGTTTAAAGGTTCTGGCTACTGTTTAAAATATCATAGTACAAAATAATCTAGCACATCCTTCCACTCCATTCTTTAACCTTACCAAAAGTAAAACAAAAGTCCATATATTTATCTACAAAAGTCAGTTCTGTCTTTTCTTCCATGCTTTTGTTTTCCTGTGAAATCAAGAGCAGCTGAGCATACAGAGCCAGGGAAGTTGCCTTAGTGATTTTGTGGATCATCTTTTCCTTACAGATGAAAAGATACTAACACTTCCTTGCATGAAGTGTCTTTTTAAACTGTCAAAGATGCTTGATTAATCCTTGTTCAGTGAAAAAACCTTCATGCTCTGCTCCTTGTGCCTGTGGAAGCCATCTTTCTGCTTCAGCACCTCTTTTATTAACCTTGATCTCACCATGCAAACAATACAAGTTTTTGCACTTCTGAAACTCTCAAATTATATTCTACATTTGCACACTGTGAGAAAGCTTTCATGCGTGATTGAGCCTGTTTACATTTTCTCCAACTGATTTGAACTGCTCAGATTTTATGGGTGCCTCTGACTCAGCTGAAAAAGATAGCTTGTCTCTGCACAATTAAGTCTTTCAGAGTAGACAGAAGTACCAAGAGAGTGGAAGGGAAAACATAGGAAGCTCCAAAGGACAGATTCCTACTTAAACATTTGACTTAAAACTCTTTCTGAAGCACCCTACAAATGAAAACAGAATCAATATGTTTCTGGTTTTGCTCCTTTCTTACAAATCTCATAAAGGTCCCTGAATATTTGCTAATTTTTTAATTCACATGTTTTATTTTGGGCCTTCATTATTTATTTCTAGAATTCAGAGTTGTAATCTATATTTTTGCAGTAGTTCATTTTGGTTTAATTTGGTTTGGTTTTCTAGGAAAACTTTAAAACCAGAAGAGGAATCTATCTTGTTATGGCAGAAAAAAAAATCAAAACAGAAATGGAAATTGGTTAATTCAAATAGTCTAACTGATCTAAATATATTGTCCAAAACATTTAGTTTTATTGAGGCTGAAGAAGAATAAAGTATCTTTTCCATTTTTGACTACCACCTTCTATTTAGAGAAAGGTCACTAACATGAACCAAATATTTGAAAGTCTGTTATGCTCACAATTCTAAAAACATTTATACAAAACATATTTTAATCATAAACAATGATATATACTGAATGTTTCCCAGGTTAACCATGTAAGGCCAAGCCAAAATATTTTCTTCCCGCACTGATGAAATGGAGAAGGAATTTTGTTTCCCTTTCTTAAATCAAACACACTAATTCAACATCTCTACCTTAAAAAACTTGTGAGAAAACACTCTTTTGTTTAAGATTTAAAATCCGCAGAGCTTTTAAGAGCAAATAAAGATTGTGCCAGATGCTGCACAAATCACATATGCACAGTGCAGCACTGATCCCTGCACAGCCACACCTCAGGACAAATAAACGATATGTGGAGATGAGGCCTCCAAAGATTCCCCTACCAAAACCAGGAAATACATGATTTTATATTCCTGATATTTCTAAGCACATCACTTAAATAAACTCAGTCTCAAAAGGAGAAAGTTTTCTAGCTATTCTTGCACATCATGAAGAAGAAGAAAGGGAAAAATTCCAGTTTTCCATCCCACTGCAAGTCACCTTTAAAAGCACATGATTTTCCACAGTGCTAACTCCTGTTCCTTTAATTAAGAATGACAGATGCTCAACATCTGGAGAAAATCAGGTCTGATTTAGTGGCTACATTGCACTGGTAGAAACTTCAGACTGCAGGTTTGGAGTTACAGAAAGTTGGAAGTAGCTATTTAAATCAGTTGAGCTGCTGAAAAAAATCACATGAATGATGTCTAAAGAATCAACATGAGAAGAAACATTAATTTCACTTAAATTGTATATTTCCATTTTTCATGGCCATATGCAACCTACCAGCCTGGTCATTCCTCTGTATCTCCTCTGTCTTCTATGCCTGCCCTGTGTTGTTTGCATTAACTGATCTTTTGTCATTGCTCACTTGTTATATCTCACCATCATATTATCATGCTTATTTCAGTGACAGATTAAATATTTTTAAAAAGAGGAAGAAAACCTCCAATAGAGTGAATTAAATAGCGTGGCACCATGTTGAACAAAGGTGGTTTTGCCACTCCTCAGCTGTGAGCTCAATAAATAAGTCCATAAAACATAACTTGTGCTCAAGGACCTCCACTGTTAAGACACTTCCATTGTCTCCGCTAGGGGACACTTTGTCAGTGCATGTGTGTTGGATGTGGGAAGGCAGAGGGAAGCACAGAGAGCATCTTCAGGGCTACACTGTGCTGGACACAGCTCCCCACCATCAACGCTGGGCCACGTACACCCAATGGACATGTAGCGATACTTTCTGCAAGTAAATTCCATTTTGCCTGTGATGGTAATTGATAAATTACTTGTCTTTATCTCAAGCCAGGAGACTCTCCATAATTTTCTCCTCCATCTTCTTGATGAGAGAGAGCAGGAAAGTGGCTGAGTGGGTGGTTGGTAGATGACCAAGGTCAACCCATCACAACATGTAAATAATGTACTGTGTCTTCTAATTGAAATGTAGCCAATATGGCTGTTCCGGTTTAGTCTGCTTTCTCCACATAAACAAGCCCTTTCCTACCTTCCGACTCCCATCTGTCAAAAAAAAAAAAAGGAAAAAAACCGCAAGTAACACAGCACCAAAAATTCCACAAGTCATTCTTGCAAACTGATTCACAAAAAAATGTGCCATAAACACATGCATAGCTTCCATATAGTAACATATATTGAATAAGTATAATGTGAGATACTTAGCCACAGGGCAATATACAAGTTACTGGCAATAGATTTTGTGCAACTTGCAACATTTTGAAAGAGGCAACTAACTTTATTCTGACATAATTTTTCACTATTGTATAAAACTAAGTCTAAAATAAAGTCTTTTCTAAAATATGCAGAGAGTCCATTCTCTCCCCTAGACTCTTCTGCCTTTCTATAAAGTATTTCTTCTGTGCCTTTTTCCATCATAGTCCAGAAACAAAATTAGGGAAACAGCACTGGAAAAAACTAATCTTCGGATATTTCCAGCCTAAGTAGTAGTCCAGGCCTCTGGACCTGTGATTATCTGAACCAGTCCTCCTACTGTGAATATATAATTTTGGCTTTAAAGAAGGATCCCAGGACTACTGCAGGTGCCAGGGAAAATGTTTCATGTCCTCTCAAGCTCAGCAGCAAGCATAAAGGCTGTGGGGAGGAGGTAAACAAATAAACTGGGGTGAAAATTTTCAGAGAAAAATTGAAGCATTTCAGCCCTTTTGGAATAAATCTTGCTGGGGAAAAAAATATAACTGGCACAGATTTGTCCACTGACAGTATTAAGGTCATGGATCTTAACTGAGGTTTTCTTCCACTGATGGTAATTTCTATTTTATCTGAGATTTGGGAAGTGGCTTTTTGGGTGGAAAGCACAGTTCAGCAATAGAATGAATCCTGGGAAGGCCATGGAGCAAACTTCATCTTTTAGCCTTTTTAGGATTTGACATTATAGTTCATTTAGCATCCTTCCTGTTTCTGATAATTGCAAGCTTTGTTTTGTCCAAACCAGGAGCTTTAAAGGAAAATATGTCCAGACCTGAATGGTGCATAATATTAATTTACATATTAAATGTTAATTGTTATTCCTATTACTAACAATCTATAATTCAGTTTCTTTAAATTTCTCAGATTCAGGGGAGGCAAAGCTCTTTTTCTTACCAAAATTTAAAATGTTCCCCCATTGCTTAAAGAGCAGTGACAATTTACAAGCTGCTCAACAACAGGAATTTGTTGTACTAGACCAATTTAAAACATATTTCTTGTATAAGAAAGAGCAGAACAGAAAAGAAAAATTACTATTTGGAAAATGACTCATATATGATAGGTATGTAAAAAAGTTTTGAGGCAAAAAATACTTATGTGGGAAAGATATTTAGCCCAATTAAATGTTTCTGAAATAGTTAAATGAACCAGAAAGAAAAATTAAAGCTTGCATAATTTTATATAGATAAAATTTTCATCTTGAACAATGAGGAAGCTGGGAGATTTTTAGAAGTCTTTAATGCCAAAAAATTTTCTTTCCCTTGAAGGCTAGTGTTTGAGTCATCTCAAATTTCATCTCTCTTATAAGAAGAAGACTGAATTTCCTCATCATGGGGAAAAGCTTCCCCACTCCATGACTCCCATGCAATACCAGCTGTACTTGAATTGTTCATAATGCTTTGTCTATCATGTCCCTAGAAACTATCCCAAGGGAAATACCACATCTACCCTAAGCAATCCATTTGAGGGTCTAACTGTCTTCACAGATTTTAAAATATTTTGCAATTGAAACTTATTTCCCATTGCCCTACTCAGAGAGAATATGAGGCACTGTTTATTCTTCTTCAGAATTAGATCTTTTACACATGTCAAGCTGATTGTCCCCAGGGACACCCCTTTTTTTTTCCTACATTTTTTTTGCCAAGGTCATGCTTCTTCTGTAGTCTTTTAGGTTTATTCTTCTTTCTCTCACTTTTCATTCCTAAGAATTGTGCCCTCTGTTACTTCACAACTGTTCTCACGCAAGCTGCCTCTCTGCAAGGAATTTCTGTTAAGTTCTTTGAAGGTGGGGTAAGAACTGCTTGACAGGCTGTTTGTCACCATACCAACTTTCCAGAAGATGCTTGGGTATTTAAAGTCCTCCATCAACACCAAGTCTTTGATCACACCTGATCTCTGAGGCTGGATGTTCAATGGCAGACTTCAGCATCAGATCACTCCTTCCAGCCTTCTGTTATTGCCCAGAGATTTCAACGGGACTGTCATCCCTTCCTTTCTGGAAGAGAGCACACATGCATGACCACGACACTTCCAGATTTGTAAAAATTCACTAAAGCAGTACCAGAAAGGCATAGCATTTGTCAGGGCTATCATCCTAACATGAATGGATACAGCTTCAGTATTGATGCCAGCCAGGTTTAGGATTGTATCAACATATGTCAAATTGGAATCCATCTGTTACGAGCTCTTTGCTACTTTACTGCTACCAGCTTCCAGCTCCCAGGTACCACACTGCCTGCCATGTTTATGTGACTCCTTTACATACCAAGGGCTGTTATACTGGTGTAATTTATACATCACCTGGTTTACAATCTCACAAAGTGCCCCATTATGTGGGAGTCAGGCTGCCTTGTGCTTGGATCATTTTCTGACTCCTGCATCTGTGTAATGCAGTCATTTCCAGCACTGCTGAGCTGTGCATAGCCATCAGAAAGGTGGTTGTTCCAGGTCATCTTACTGTACAGTTCAGGTTTTTTATATTGACAAAGCTCAAATAAGATAAATATTTAAGCAGGAATAGTGTAGAAAAATTTCTTTCTTCATTATAATCACATAGAAACAAGAGCTATTACCTTTCGTCCCCCTCTGCTTAGCTCACTGAAAGTATACATTTCAGTGCACAGAAAAACTGCAAAATTTCTTTATTCTCCTTAATGATAGCACTCTAATGTGTGTTATCTGTAAGTGAGTTTATGCCCCTGCTGGTTCCTGTGGTTGCGCAGTAAAGCATTGTTCTACCTTCAAAGAGGTGGTGATTTACAGACCATACCACACTCTCTTTTAGGACCTTGTTCACACAGGACAGAACACAGATGGGGGTCACTGAAGTCTGGCAGGATGCAGTGTCCATGTAAAGAGATGGCAGAACAGACCCCACCACACAGTCAGATTTTATTTGAAGAACTGATCAATTCAAAATATTTTTACTGCAACTATTCTGTGCACAAAGACCCCTTGCCCTTTAAAACAGAGTATATGATATAAATTGAACATCTCCATTCCCCAAATGAGGGCTTTTCTTTTTTAAAAATAAGATCATTTGTAAGAGAATCTTGTTCAGTCATTTATAAATAGTCGCCTCTGTAAACCAAGAAATAACCTTGTTTAAAAAAGTACCAACATTGTTGTTCTGTTGTCACCCGCTGGTAATTGAAAATGTGTTTCTGTCAGTTTCTCCTAAGACAGAATGTAATTCTTTCTAAGATCTTGATCTTAAATTGGCAAAAAAAAAAAAAAAAAGTCAGTGATAAAGGAGCCAGAAGTTGTTACTTGTACTTTGCACTGGTGATATTGCTGCTGCCCTTTCTTATAATCTAAGACATTATTCTTACTGGCTCCTGGAGGGCAGCAGTACAGTCCTAGTTTTTCATTGCTTTTTCCTCCTGCATTGGTATCGCACACTGCTTTGTACTGAAATGTGAGGACCTGCATTACAAAACAAACAAATGCCCAAAATCATATAGAGCCAAATCTTGAAGTCTCACCTTAGCTTTCAGATTTGTCATTACTCATACTAATTCAAAAAGGATTTTACCTAAGCAGATCAGAGGAAGAATTAAGAGCTCTTTGATTAAAACAGCTCTTTATGGTTAGAGTAATAACAAACCCTCTGCTCCTCTGCTTGTGCTTCACAGATTTAATCTGATTTTGTTTTGTCTGGTCTTGTGGAATAAAATAATAAGAGTATTCCTTGCACTGTCTGATTGATCCCCTGCCCTGAGAAAACAAAAACACCCATGAAAGGAGAACTAGATATGAGTTGAGGAAGCACTGAGAAATACAGCTTTGTAGCTTCTGTACTTCAAGTGCCTCATGCCCCATGAGACAGAGGAAAGGAGGCACCAGCATCACAGTCAGGGCTATTTCCATTGTCGTGCCCATCTGCCCCTTGAGCCAGCTCAGGTAACAGTACAGAAAATGTAAATCAAGAAAATGGTTTATTCCCAGAAAGCCCCCACAGATCCCAAACAGTGCCTTCTAAAAATAACAGTTCCCCCCTCTGGTGTGAGTACAGACCTCTTCTGCAGGCTACAGAGAATGAGTTACAGACAATGTCTAACGAGCAACCACATAGATCAATCCAAAAGAAAAGAAGGAAAGACAAGGGAAGGATCTTAGGCAAACTGCATCAGTTACAGAAGCTGAGCTTCATAACTACAAACCCAACATAAAAGGGCCAGTTTTGCTGGACAATTTGTGGTATATTAATCAAGTCACAAACCTTAGGCTTATAATGTAATTATTTCTGTTGATTTTTTTTTCTGTATAATCATCGCCTCTGCCTTTTTTCCCCCTAACCTGTCTTCACTATCTCCACACATTTTCTAATGTTTTTCAGGACCATTTAAATCTTTGCTGAACTTTTTTCTTGATAGGTAGTGGAGGTTGGAGAGTCACTCTTAAAACATTGTACCTCTTTTGTAAAGTTAAGCACTCAAACAATACGGGACATGATCTGACTTGGTTTGCTATCTCTCAGCAGAGTATCATGTAGGCAATAAAATTTCTCCATAACTCTACCAGAATATCTCACTTACATGAAAAGGTTACTGCAGGTTGTGGGGGTAAGGCAATTCATTCACTATCACTCATTCCACCTAGGTCCTCTCTCTGCTGGGAGTGTAAAGAGGCTAACTGCATTCCAAAGGAAGATTTTAGATGTGGACACACGTCCTTTGTGCTATAGACTAGGACCAACGGTTCATATCCATTAGGCCAGCAAAAGAAAGCAATCACATGGCAATGATTTTCAATCACTACTGGTTCAGGGTTAGATTCAAACAAGTGACCTGGAGGTGAAATGTTCCACATCCCATTACTGATCTTCTAAATTATTCTTCCCCTACAGATGAGGCTTGGCACACATAAAAAAGTAGATTGTGAGGAACTGCAATAGAAAAACTGAGACAGTAGCTCATAATAGATGTGGATTTTGCAAGCCCTTTATGCCTAGGCAATATTGTTATGGTACAATGATAGGGCAGAATTATTGATTGTATCTAGTGGGTCGTAACTGAGTAACCGCACACAGCATACTCAGTTTATGAACTAATTCAACTGCTTTACAATGTATGGCAATTTTTCTTTATATGAAGAAGCAGCTTATTAGAATTTCTCAATTTTGGAACTATTTAAAATAAGGAGTAGCTGACAAAATCTGCTTCCTCAAAGCAGAATTTATTCCTTTTTTTTTCTTCTTCTTCTTATAACTTCTCCAGTAACTTACTGATAGATAGAAACATTTTTTAGAAAATTTGCCTCTGGGATGCAGCCAAATCTGATGATGAGAAAAAGTGCTGTATCTCATGAAGGATTTCATAGGAAATAAAGAATGGGAGAAAATGAAATTGCAAAATAAAAAGTTCTATAGAAGATACTTTGGGGGACTGACTTCAGTAAAAGAGGTAAAAAATGTTTAGGCAGCTTCCTTCACTCACTGCACAGTTATCCGCCTCATTGGAGAGCAATACAAACATTAAATGGGAAATCTGAGGCAAAACAAACACTTCTAAGGACTTGCATCATTCTCCCTCTTCCCTGTCTCTGCCTTTCTGTCTCAGCTATGACACATTTAGCAGTTCCCACCAGGGCTCACACCCTCCAGACATGGACCAAAGATGCTACCAGTGCTAGACCATGACAGACTGGCCCAACTTCAAACAAGAGTCAACATCTCTGTGCTTGTCCAGGCTTGAAATAGTTTGACTCTTTGAGTGGAGGAACTTTTTGCAGATTTGTGGGGTTTTGTGTTTGCCTAAAAGCTAAACAGAACTTCTATTTAGTGCAGCTTTTTTTTCTTTTTCAGGGAGCAGGCAACCATAAGAAGTGATCTAGCAAAGAATTTTTTCTTTTCAATTCCCACCTCTGGCAAACAGCTCATGCAGCAAAGAGAAGGCACAAAACGGAGCTGGAGGAGAGAAAGTGCTCTGCTCTAAAAATATGTGACAGTGAGTGATGCAGAAAGAGGTAGACAGGGAAGTGAGTGTTAGCAACACTTTCGAGGATCAATCAAGTGCTTGCCTTTCTGCTATCACTTGAACTCTGGTGTCACTCCTACAGGAGTTTAGACAAGTGTTTGTTGGAGCACTTACAAAATCCAGCAGTTTCTCCTTTAAGGGATGAATGAAAAATATCAACTAGGGGAAGAATAAATTGCTTATTCCACATAAGAATGGCTGGCTGAGCTTGGCATCAAATAAAACTTCCTTCACACAATGCAAAATTGCTTGTGCACTGAGAAACCAGATGGGCTGTCAGAATTTAGATCCAAACTGACTTTGAGGTGTACTGGGGTCTTGGTTATACAATTAAGAGGGAAGAGAATTCTTCACAATATTATCCAGTCTATATATAACTTGAAGTTTGTCCTCTAATACTTATTTAGGATGAGCTAAATCATTTGTCTCTCCACTGACTACAGAAGGAACCTGGGGAACTAACTTGGAATAGACAATCAATTTTTGATAGCACATTAGGGGAGGTGGAACCGACCTGCAGCATATTTCATATAGCCAGAATCCTACTAAAATTTATTTTTCAGAATTAAATTTAAAGAGTGGAGAAGGAGAATTTTGCCAATAAGGCTTGAAAATAGACAGACACTTAGCAAGATAGAGACAAAAAATTATGTTCCTATCTGAAGGGGACCCAAGGGAGAAAGCTTGCACTCAACAGCAGCCAGACTGTATTTGGGGTGGGGGAGAGGGAGTGAGACAGGAAGGAGAAAAGGCTTTTTAAAGTCTTAGTACATACGTGGCTGAATAATAGAAAGTATGTCAGGAAAAAAAAAAAAAAACACCAAACTACTAAAAAATCATCAAAGCTACCCTACTCTCCAGCGGACTCAGTGAGGCACTGGAGCCTTTTAAGCCCAGTTTGCAAAGATTCAGCAGAATCTTTACTCCTCATAGTAAGGAGTTAACAGCTCTCATTTCTAAGCTAAACTTAAGTCTGGCATAAACATACATTTGAGTGACAGTGTTTGTCACTCCAATGCTGCCACTAGTAGTGCTTCTCCTAGTAGTATGGCCTCTATGGTGTTATTCAGCATAATTGTTTATCAAGAATGAAATAAGGATGATTAAAGAAGAGGATAGGAAAAAGCAGATGAAAAGCACCATCCAATCTACTTAGTCACATGGGGGATAAAAATACTTAAATGTCTGAAAGGCAGTTATATTGCACCATTGGTTTAATTGGTCTACATATCAAAAAATTATAATTTACTTTGCGAGGAAGTGTTTATACGTCAGAGTCAGGATATCTCTTGAGCTGATAATGTGGAGTAAGAAATGACTAAGCTTTTACAACCGCAGGAAAGAAGACTAGTAATAAGAAAGCAGATTAAGCTTTTACAACAGAGAAACTATGTCCCAGTTACAGTACCCTATTGCTCTGAAACGAAACTTCACCATGATGGTTCTTGTTTTCTGGAGACTGACACCACTCATGGCTGCAGACAGGAGGGGAAATGAACCAACAGAAAGCTACCTATGATATACTGGCCAGGAGACACTATTCAGATGCTGACCTTCCACCTCTATTCCTGCCAAAAGCATTGCAGGGTTGAACTGGGAGATTTTGCTAACAACTTTTGAATAACTTCAGCTTTTCCTTCTATACTGTAGAGTTTGATAGTGATTTTGGCACTTTTCTGCCTGGCTTGATATGTTTTGTAGAAGGGAGGAGAAAAGTTTGACAACTTTCAGGCTTCATTAAGCTCAAAGATTAAACTATGTGCAAATCCATGGACAATGCAGCTGAATGTTGACTTGCAACTATGTATTGGCATTGCTATTTGTAGTCAGTCAGCTTCAGAACAGTGTATTCAAATTCCCCTATGCAATCTGCTCAAGGAAAAGCTAAATGCTTGAAGTCAAATCTAATTATCTCTGTGCAGAGTGGCTATCTAGCCAGCACTGTCCATTTTTGGTCGGTCTTGGACATTGTCACACCATTTCTTTAAGTGCTCAACAGCAGATTGATGAAATATGCAGAAGCAGGGAGATAAAGTGTATGTTCAACGTTATACCTCATGTGCTTGTCATTGGCAGCTTAATTTTCATGTTTGTGAATTTTGTGATCTTGTTCACCATAACCAGCATACAGATACATGAAGAACTAATGCTCGTTTATTTCCAACTGATGTACTTTAGCTGAATTAATACAAGTAAGCACCAAAAATTGTTCTTTTAGAACATTGTGGTATGAAATGAGAAAGTGAAAGCACAGACCAGTTCTGTGCAATCCCATAAACGGATGCACCATATTATCCCCTCTGTTTGCCAGTAGAAACTGGAGGGTTTGCTGGAAAAAAATCAATTTGAGCAACGAAGGGGAATTTTTCAAGCCCAGGAGTTGAAATATGTTACACTTCCATATCTTTGCCTAATTCTGGCTCACAAAGCAAACACAGTGTTTGTCAAGATCACAAAGTACCTGGAATTTAAGAGCTCAGAAGTCCCAAAGTCCAGCCTCCTCCTTCCTTGGCTCTGCTGCTTGCTGTGAAAAGAAAAATATTGGAAGGTTTTGAGAGGCTCCCCAGATTGACGTCTGCTGTTCGATACCCACCTAATGAGCTGCTTAACAACTGTTACCAAAATTAATGAGTCAAGTCACAGTTGTAATTACCATATTGCAGATCACAGTATTGTATTAGATTACCATGGACTTCTACTTAGGAATATTTACACCATGACGACTGTTTAAAATGTGCTCCAGTGTTTCAGCAGATTGCATTGCCTCATAGCCCATATTTATTAGGCTAGGCAGGAGTCACAGGAGTCTTATCATTAATTTTTTGGCTCCAGCTTGTAGGATCAATGAAGAGCCAATCTTAATGTCAAGAGCATCCAGGTATTGAAAAATGCACAAATGTTAAAAAGACCTTAATTGTACATGTGAGCATACACAGCAAAGAAGCAAGTATCTGGGTGATGAAAACAGTAATCTGGGGCCAGAAGCAAATGCTTCACTATCAGGATATATTAGTACAACTGGGCATAAATTAGTCTGATTTAACTCCTACTTCAGGAGAGAAGTGAAATGCTCAGAATATAGTGCTCCAGCAACTTAGGATAGCCAAGCATAGTTTCCTTATACAGAGCCATGCTTTCCTCAGTGCAGAAACAGTTCTACACAACAGTATCCTATACATTATCTTGAAAAGGCTGTAATTTTACCTTCCTCCTATTTCACTCTCTGCTAATGAGAGATTTTAAAAGATAGATAAACAAATCCTCTTTGCTTCATAAAATCAGATGATGTGAAAATGGTCAGGGTTCTTGCACATTTGACTTTATCTCCTATTTGTTTACCATTAACAAGGGCTCAGTAGGCTGCAATATGTGTATGTGTGAGTACAAATATATATACATATACAAGGCACCTGAACAAGCACAGGAAACAAGCTGTTCAAGGGTTGACCCTGTCCCCTAAAGCCAGGCATCACGACAGGGAAATGCTTGCTGAAGCCTCTCCTCCATCTGCCCAGTCGCATTCACTTTTCTGCAGCCCCCAGCACCTCACTGTGTTTATGGAAGAGGGCTTGCCCATGCTGCCTCCTGCTCCTGTGCAGATCACTGGCAAGCTACAAAACTGGGAGATGCATACACTGCCTGATGGATAACTTAGAGGGACTTGCAATGAATGAGCACTTGGAGCACTTACCTTTGAATCTTGAAGAGGCAACTTCAGAATGGCTGGTCTTGGTTCCCCCCATTTCCTGCTCCAAAGAGAGCCTGTTAGGACAGACAAATGAGGCAAGCCAATAACATCCACCCAGACAGGATATATTGAACCAATTCAAGGGTAGGTGGGGAGCAGCTGTGGTCCTGCCTGTGAAATACTACAGTCATTGCCATTGTGCAGTGAGTCATCAAGCCCCCTTTATTTACACCTCCATATAAGCGCTGGCAAATACTGATTTATGTGCTGAAAGCTGAGAACTGGGATATAGCCATATTAAAGAAAGGAACACAAGCACATACGTGCACAGACCCGCAACTTATCTTCTGTTTGTCCAGAACAATTTTAAGCCACAAAGACCTGAAACAGATTGACCTTTTACTACTTTTGAATTGAGAACAGATTTCCACTTTAAAGGCTCAATTATATTTCTGGGCTTGTTTGCTTTTTATGATTTTGGAAGATGCCGTGGTAGCTTGGGCATGAAACAGAGCTTAGGCTCTATTATGTGCTGAATTTCAAGCCCTGACTTGTAGTTTACAATTTTAACCAATTTGGTGCCTGAAAAATTATTATATTTACATTTGAAGTGTAAAGTTGTAAGGGCTGATATTTGACAACATGGTTCAGATTTCTGCCTGGTTTTACCTGTTGGAGAATTTGGAGTTATGCTGAGAAGTATGTGGTTGCTGGCCTTTTTGGAGGGTTCAACAGTTTAATGATCTCTGAAGTTCAGCTATAAATAGCTGATCTTCTGTAAAATCCATTCTATACAGAAGTTTTGAATGGGATATCTACTCTGATTTTACTAGGAGAAATTTATTTATTTGGATAACTAGACAGAGACTCTTATTTGTTTTCTCTCTACCTGCAGAATTGCTTATTTTAGTTGCCTAGTGCTTTAATAATCTATTGCCCTCATCAGGAAAGAGGAATAGGAAGGTTCTGAGACAGATGCTTTATGTAAGGCAGTACCAGGGGGCAGCAAAAATGTGTGTGCTGGAACCAGTGTTTACCACTTTCTCTGTGTTTTAGAAGTGTAGGAAAGCATCAGTAAACATTATGTGTCCAAGTCTGCATTTGAAACCATGACTGTCCAGGAAATAGATTTTTCCTAACTGAGGAACTTCCAGATCATAGATCAACATATGGACTGCTAGATGAGAGAAATTAGATTTATTTCAAAGTAGTATTTAGTAGATCCCTATGAGGGAGGGAGTGCAAGAGAAAGGGAGGGAAGGGAGAAAGGGAGGGAGGGAGGAAGGAAACAAGGAAGTGAGAGTGGGAGGAAGAAAGAAAATGAGGGATGGAAGGAGGAAGAAAGAAAGCAAACATGGGCATAACTTACTAGGCAGTGTGTGTTATATCCCTGTTTTCACCAGTTTCTCCCCTAGACCATACAGAAGAGTGTGTGGGGAGCATCAATATCTTTTGTATTAGTATAATGAGTCAGATTTATCATTTAGTATTTATTGAGTCAGAGGAATCTCTGGTGTTTTGTTATACTACAGCAAGTGCACAATGAGATTTAAGAAACTGGAGTGGCTGATGATCAAAAATATATCATTCATTGAGACTCTATAAGGATGCTTCCTGTCCTCTGGTTTAGAGCTGATAGCTGATCACCTTTTTTTTTTTTTCTTATTTGGGGAGAAAAGGTTAACAGTTATCTGACCAGTCATCCTGTGTCACTGAGTGCAAGTGAATTTGGCATGTGAATCCTTAATTTTATTTTTAGGCACCTAATTTGTTTTCCCATTTGATGATAGCTTCAGCTGAAATCGTTGGCTGCTGATCACTTGGTTTTTTCTCCTGCAGTGAATGTAATTGGACACTCTTAACCATAGCACAACAGTTTTAAATGACACAGAAAGTAAACGAAGGCTGCTAGATTAAAGAGAAGTCTCTCAATAGATTTGTGATTAACTTGCAACTATAATAAGACATTACATGAAAATAGAAATGAGTAGGAAAGGTTAACCAGCTAAGACAGGAAATTATTTCAACAGCAGGGGGGGTGAAAAAGAAAGGAAAGATAGCCTCTTTACAGATATACTTCTGACATCAGCTGTTTGTCAAGAGCAATACACTAGAGCTAAGAAAATGTGTCTTGTATGTCTAAAAGATACAGTTCAGACTGGAGATCAGGATTTGTGTTTTGGTTCTCATCACTGGCTTTCTGCCTGCTCCAACACCTCAATTTTTCTTCCTTCCTGTTTAGCCTATAAACATATTAGGTGTTTGAATAATGCTTAATGACTCGTTCTACAGACTGGAAGATATACATATAACTGGACAACAGATAAAATTTTCCGTTCTCACATATCTCAGCCTTGTAGTCTCTTGGGCAATGACTGCTCAAGGTGGCAAAATGTGCCAGAGATGAACATCAGCATGAACATATGCCCAGTGGTCATGAACACAATGTTATGTGTGTCTTAGTTAAGAGCAGAACATGTGCCCTCAGATAGTTAAGAGTAATTCAATGCTTTGTAGGGACCTCCCTTGGGAAAAAAAATAGTGAATGAAATCTCGGTCAGATTGTCTGTTACTCTAATAAAAGGTCAGATTACTGGTCTTTTGACAGATAAAGGCAGCAAGAAGAGACACTTTCTATTTTCTCATTTGTGGAAATAAGCTCATTTCTTCACATTATTTGTCAAATTTGTTTGAAAGTAGTCAATAGATTTAAAAGTTATCAGTAAACAATATCCTTTGAGACAATACACTCAGAGTGTTTCTATAGAGCTTGTTTTTAGGGAAATCAGTTTAGAAAACTCCTACTCCTATTACTTCCAATAACTTAGCTTGCACAGCTTGTAGCATGCATTCCAGATGAGCCAGTCATCAGAATACACGTTCAGTTCCTGGTCTGTGTAAGCCACAGTTACAAAATGAAGAATACTTTATTTTGGAACTTGGAAGATCCCTCTTTTATAACATGGTGACCCATAAAGGTCAAATGTATACCTACTGTAGTTCTAGTAAAGGGAAAGGAATTGTTTCAGAGATAAGTTTGCCCTATAAACCCCCTCAGACTTGTCTCAATTTGGATCAGCAGTCCACTTTGCCCTGAGTGGTTTTGATTTCTTAAAACATCTCATGATTTTCTCTTTTAATACCTTTTTTTTTTTTTCTCATATCACAACACTGGCACTACAGGTCCTTTCTTGGTCTGAATAGCACTATAATAGTAACATGAATCCAAAATAGATGGTCATTGCCCTACAGCACATTACATGAAGTCAGACAACTACTCTTTACCCCTTACAGGCCCTGTGAACTCAAGGAGGTCACAAAGGGACAATAAAGCAGTATTTGGCCTGTACTGCTTTACAATAAAGAGTAAAATAATGTGGGGCTTCATCCTACAGGCATGTTGCTATTGTACCCATTTCTCTGTGGTTAAAAATAAATAATTATTTTTAAAAGAATGAGCTTTTCTCTATGATCTTAAGAGGTCTGCAATGCCCTTAAGTTTATTCTTCACTTTTTATATGCTTCAGTTCTTATGTCCTGCAAGCATCTCTTTGTTTAAGAAAAATGGATTTCATTTGTTTGCCTTACAGCAAATTAGACATTAAGTTTTCCTCATGCATTCTAGAGAAGGACCATAACGTAGGGATCATATTAAGAAGGGGAACAAACATTTCACAGATCACTCTAGATTATAGCAGGGGTTTTCTTGCGCAAATGCTATTTCATTACTAATCTTCATCATCTAATCAGCACTTCATCAGGCTGATTCATAAGGCTCCTTCTTATGAAAATTAGAAATCTTGTGCCACCAAAAGCTATTGCAGTATTAAGGTGTGGGCAGATGCCTTCTGAGGCTGAGCTCAGACAAGAGGTCCTGTATGAACAGGCATAAAAACTGAACTTTTCTCACCATAAAACACATCCTGTGGTCAATCTGGAGCCAATACAACCATCACTCTACTGATAATAGAAGTGTAAGATCTGAGAACTTCAGACTATGGATCCATCTAAAGAGGACCAAGGGCTCCAGGTGTGGGGCTGTGTAGAGGGAATGAATCAGCCCCCTCAAACTGATGGCAGTGCTTTTCCTAATGCTCTCTAGGATAGCACTGGTGTTTTTTATCAGAAGGGCACTCACTGTACCAATAACTCCTCCCAGTTTTATATCATCATCAGTCTAACTGAGGCTGCACTCTGCACTACTGGCCACATCATTAATAAAGATGTTAAATGGTACTGACCCCAGTATCAATCCCTGGGATGCACCATCAGTGAGTTATCTCCTTCAGGCTTTGTAGCAGACTAAACATGACTTTTCATTTATCATTCTGTGGTGCCTACTCCTGATCACTTCCTTGTCCTTCACAGGCCTGGAAATGGTTCCCAAGATTAGTTGCTCCACCACCTTGTCAGAAATCAAGACAAGGCTGACCAGCCTGTAGTTCCCCACATTCTTGCCTTCCATGAGCAAAGGAGTGGCATTCACTCACCTCCAGTTTTCAGGAAGCTTTCTGAATTGCTGCAGCCTGGCAAATACAGTAGGACTTAAGAGTTCAACCCCTAAGGGCCTCTACACTTGCATGTTCAGTTTTTTACAGGCTCCCCAATGTGCTCTTTATCTGCCAAGTTGGTCAGTCTTCTTTGCTCCAGATTTTCCCAATGGTCTTGGGCCTGGGAACCTGAAGGCTGATCTTACTGGTAAAGACTGGGGTGAGGGCAGCATTGAGGCAGCTGTTACTAGACCTCAAAGCAGGTGCTGTAAACAGATTTCTACAAACAGAATGCCTGTCTCTGGATCACTTTGCACGACCATCTGCACAATTGGGCAGATCTTGCTCTATGTATTAAACATTGATCACCTTGAGCTGTCACTGCAGCCAGAAATATACAAAAATGGGGAAAGAAAACCAAACAAAAGAATTTTCTGGAGTATCTGAATCTAAACCATGTCAATATATCTCAGTGTTTACATTTGGCTTCTGGCCATTGAACTCACCTGCCAAAGCAGCTTTCATTCTCCAAAACCATCTAGCAAATGTCTTCCATAAGTGTGGTACCTGTGCAAGAGAGGTAACGCAAATATAAAGCAACTGAAATAAACCTACACCAATATTCTTGTATCATGATGGGAATGAGCAACGTCCCCCAGTAGAAACCAATGTTCTTCCATGGAACTCTGAATCTGCAGGACAGATCCCAGCCAAAAGGAAGATTAAAAATTAATCAGGTAAACATCAAGATTTTAAGACAATACAAGATGGACATTGTGTGAAAACAAAAGCAGATGGAAAACCTCAATTTTACTTTACAAGATGTGTTACTCCCTACTCAAGTCACATTAGCACATTTATGCAGAGGAAAATGCAATCTTTTGAAACAACTCAAAGCTT
The DNA here is from genome assembly GCF_000277835.1 of Geospiza fortis. NCBI lineage: Eukaryota > Metazoa > Chordata > Aves > Passeriformes > Thraupidae > Geospiza > Geospiza fortis. Next base: position 7,371,936 of record NW_005054316.1, on the reverse strand, counting down.
CCAGAGCTGTTTTGTGATCCCTCAGTCATCTTCCTGCTATTCACAGGCATCCTGTGCCTGTAGACTTCTGAAATGTTGCTCCTTAGAGACACTTGCCTGGCTCTTGGCTAGAGCATTTCTGCATTGCTAACGAGCAGACTTCCTTCCACACAAGGTGCTGTTCTCTCATCTGATTCTGTTTCCTACCATCCGTCCATTCAATCACATCCTGCTTTGAACTTTTGCCCTTTCTAACTCTCTATGCAGGCTTACAATTCTTAGACATAAAAATACATAGATATACTCACGTTTATCTCCCACAGCCAGAGCAGCCTCAGGGATAGCGATTTAATGGCTCCTGTTCCGAGGATAAAGTTGTTTATAAATATGGATGTAACTGGGCACACCAGTGGGAGGCAACTACAGAGTATCCCCAGGTGTCTCTCTAGGAGATCCAATTCATTTAGTAAAGCATCCTTCTAAATGCGTACACACACTCACACACGTATGCACATACACACAGCAGCTCCTTAAATGGGCACAAAACATGGATCTTTTCCACTGATACAGAAAGTTGTTAGCATGGTGCAAGAGTCATAGATCCTGATTAATTTGGTCTGTACTGCTATGTTCCTTCCACAGGAACATAAATAAACACGAAGAGAGGACCATTTCCTCTAAAAAGCTTATTTCTTGTGAAATAAGGAGGCTGCATCTTTGGAGGAAGCTGACTGGATGGGACTCCTTTCTCCGTTCAATTCTCAGAGGTTTGTGGCAGGACCTGGTAAACAGGACACCATGGAATTTTAGCCAGGCAAACCACCCAGTCCAATATATAAAAACCTAAGGCTGCGGTTAGTATCTTCTGCTAGTATTACAGTGTTTCTTTGTGCTATTTGTCAGAAGTGGAATCCTTCCTTGCCCTTAATCCATGAGACAGCGGGCAAAGCTCCTGCTGGCTGCTCCAGAAAGGGTGGTGGGGTTACAGGCAGCAGGAGCAGCTATCTCTGCAGCAAAACACACTTCAGCCTGCAACTTTTGCTTAAGTGGTGTTGCAGACATCTTTTGTGAAAATCCTTTTCTTTAGGATTTTTCCTTCTGAGAAGCTGAGGCCTCAGAAACAAAATGTAAACAATGGTTATCTGCTGCTGTGGAATGCATCAGGTGTGTCTGTGATTGGGCCATCTTGAATGTTTACGGTTAATGGCCAACCACAGACCAGATAGCTTGGACTCTCTGTCCGAGCCACAGATCTTTGTTATTCATTCCTTTCTATTCTTAGCTGGCCTTCTGATGAAACCTTTTCTTCTATTTCTTTTTAGTTAGTTATAATATAATATATATATATCATAAAATAATAAATCAAGCCTTCTAAACATGGAGTCAACGTTCTCATCTCTTCCCTCAACCAAGAACCCTTGTGACCACTGTCACAAAGTGGGATAATTTGGTGATGTGACAAAGGGCTTTTCATCCTCAAGTACAGTTGTGAATGCCACTGTGTGCTCAGATTAGACAAACAACGTTACAAAAAACTATGTTTGTAAAGATAACTGATGAATAAGAAACCAGCTAGTGACATAACCTTTCAAATGATCTAAAAAACTGATTGAGTTCAGAGAGGAGTAATCTTTTAAAATCATTAGATTTTGTAAACAGATGTAAAAATAATTAACTTCAAATTATGTATCCACAAAATAATGTAAACTGCAGAGTACAAAGTCAAAAAACCTGTAGTTACAAAGGCAAAAAAATGCTGCTTAGAGAACAAAGACATCAATGACTGATTTTCAGGTGAGCCATTCAGAGCCAGGCTAGCATCACTTGACTTCCTTTAAAGACAGGACACTGAAAAACAGGAGATCCATTGCTTTACCTTTCTTTGTCTATTCTGGAAATGTTCCTTTTCTCAGCCTCTGAATCACTGGCCTTATAGCTGTTTATATGATAGTCATTCCTGAGATGATCCAGAGCAATTTACAGACACTGGAAATCAAGTCCAAATCATCTCTGTATTTAGCTGTATTTATAAAGGACAATGTTAAAATGACACTAGAGACAAAGGAAAACTGATGCCAAGTCCCAATATTTTCTTTTGCAAATGTTGATAAGGTACATATAGGCACAAGTGAAAGAAGACAAACCTGAAAAGATTTCTCAAATCAAAAGAGGATGCAAACACTTGTATGAAGCAAAGCATTAGTACTTCCCCATACAAAAAAGGAGGAAACACATCCTTTTGCAAAGCACCGGTAAATGGGCAAATCACTGCTGAAGAAACCTTTCTTTCTGTTAGGGGAGTCTGGTAGAACAGTCAAAGAGAGATGAGGAGGACAAGAGAAGGGCCTGATAAAGGCCTGGATAGAGAACCTGAATGAGTGAAAGAACGGCGGTGGCACAGGGATGGCTGAAAACCAGCAGCTGAGAAACAACTTTAAAGTGGCCTTTACCTATACAGAAACAAGCTGCCAAGTACTCTTCTCAGTTTTGCCTGTGATTTGACACTGTGGAAGTGTTCTCAGTCCTGGCTCAGCTGTGATGACCTCTGGCCAGTGATAAAAGATTGCTCATTTCACTGTCTCATTTGGCTTGCAGATTGAAAAGGATGGAGACTCCATATGAGATTTAAGATTCTTCTGCACAACAAGAAAGCAATTTAAGACTTTAAGAAACGAAAAAAAAGAAAGCCAGAGGAGTTCTTGACTTCCCTCCTAGCAGTTGCCCTGGTATCTAAATTATCTTCTAGGATCTGTGCCCATAACCTTTATGTGGTACAATAGAAATGCAGAGCAATATTTCTTTACCTGAGAGTAGAAATTAGTGTTAGTATAAAGAGAACAACCCCTCCAGGATTTACTGTACTCCAAGGACTTGGTCAGCTGTGTAAATTTGTTCCATTATGACTAGCTTCCATATCACTGCAATACATTGATGGATGTGTCTGTAAGATTAAAATCTGCTGTTACATCAATGTAAAGCTAGCATAAGGCAGATACAAAGATTTCGGTTTTATATCTGTCTTGGTATCTAAAATGCTTCTGCATTTAAAATCTTGCAGCATGCCAGTATCTATTTTGGGCTATATTTACATGGAGGGCATAACCTGCCCTCAAATTTCAGAAAACGACTTAAAAATTCATGTGGCTACATACAAGATTTTTAGCAGACTTATAGTTTGAGTGCAATGCCTGAAACCTTGCACTCCTTGATAGATGGGCCAGGAGCAGGGTACACATTCCTAGCTTTCCAAAGCATACCATTTGGCTGGACCTGAAACAGGATGGAGATTCTCCTCTTACCACATGAAGGTGAGGGCTGGAAACTAAATTTCAATGCACAAACTGCTCCACCTGTCCTTCTGTCCACCTTACTTAATCTTATAAATGATAAGCACTTCCAAAAGTTATCTAGGGCTATTTTTGTTTGTCTCCAGCCACTCTCTCCAAAAGTGGTCAAATAAACTTTTGATCCTATCTGAACCCAGGACCAGCACAGGCAATGAGAGGAAGAGCTGCCAAATAGCATATTTTGACACCTTAATACATACTCTATAATAATGCAGGCAACATGTTTTCCCCCAGTAATGGACCATTTATTTATTTTTTTGTCTTCATTGTTTTTAAAAGACCATTAGGAAGGCTTGCCTGCATTTTCATTAGAGATTAGCAGAAGGGGAAGGATGGATGCTTATCACCTACCACCTGGAGAGGCTAAACATACAAAAAGACATGAAGTTTAGACACAGACTTGTAAGGCTTGATTCCCTGCCAAAGCAGAGCTGGAGCACAATAACTCAAAGTCATGCCAAAGTTGAATAGCCACCTGCTAGAATATGAGCTAGAAATGAAAGGAATACCTGCAAAATAAGACCAGGAAGGCTGGAGAAGGAGCTGTCCTTGAAAGGGAAGCAACAGAAACAGGCAGCAAGAGACTACTGAGTAGCAAAGTTTTCAAATAAATTAGCCTAAAAGTCATGTTTGGGAGTTCAGCAAGGAATATACTTCCTATAAATAAAGCAAGAAGGAGAACCACACCACAATCAAAACTGTTGATCCTGATTCTCGTCAGACTGATAATTTGATGTGCATATTTCATCAGCATTTCCAAAGATGGCAAAACAGCAGTAATGAATTCTTGCTGCCCTGGTTATTTCCAGATGCTGTCATTATCCATTAGTACTTCCCCATTCACAAACAGTTCAGGTAAAACATAAACTACAAGTAAAAAATACCATGGAGTTAACCAATTTCTAAGAAATTCTATGTATTGATATCCATGCAGCAGCTCTTCCCGGTTCCCTCTTCCACATAATAATTTTCATTGATTCATTTATTGTGTAGACCACTTACCAGTATGTGCTCAAGACTACTTCTAGATAGACCATCTGAGATTGGGATAATGAAAAATTAGCCAACTGGAATACCAACAAAATGTTATTTATTACTTGAAAATAACTAAATAATCATTCAGATTGCATGCTCACATTTGTATTTACCAGTAGATATTTACCTCTCACATTCCTTATCAAATAAAGAAATACAGGTCCAAGCTGGGCTCCCTAGTCCTATATAAGTAACTCTGAGAATTAAAATTGAGGTGCCAGGTTGAAGTACCAATTAACCAAGCTTAGTGTGCTATGGAGATAAAGTACAATTCTGAAAAAATTGATTGATGCTGAGAATAGCCTTTCCTTCCTAGGCTGTTTTGCAATACAGAAGCAGAGCTGAAGTAAAAAAAACTAAAAACATAGGAACATTTTACTCAGAAAAAAACCTAAACAAGGAAACAAAAACAGAAAAAGGAGAAACTTGGTGGCAATTCTGGACGAGGAGATGACACTCACTGGCTGCTCTACAATTTCTGTAGAAGTTCTCTAGTTAAAGATCATTTGGGTTCCTCATACATCACTTAAAATATATAAATAAATGTTAGGCATGCAGAAGTAGGTCTGCGGCAAATCCACTGAATCTCTCACAGGCGGGTTCACATGGAAACTAATCTCCATAATACTGATATTGCTGATTTTGTTACTGTTTATATTGTCTTAGCGCTTAGAATTTTGCCTAGATACTCCTTTGAGTAGGCATCAATTAATTTTTCTTGTATTAAAAAATTACCACCTTTAATATCTTTCTTGGAGGATGCAACATCTGAAGACAATTTGAACATGAAAGTTTCTTTGTTCCATAGAAGAAACATTAAAAATGGTAGTACTTAATAGACAGCAATGGATAAAGTCCACTGCCCAATGCATATTACAGTCCACACCTTTTCCTCCACCTGAAAGTGAATACCTGAAATGGAGTGTTTCTGTGATGGCCATCTGCTGGGACCACAAGAAGTTCCACCATCTAATCATCATAATAAAAGTCGTGGTTTTAAAAAATAATTTAAAAGAGGGTAAATAAAAGCCATTCTATGAGTAGCATTTTTTACCTTCTCTTTCAGTTTACTTTCTTTATATCTATGCCCTTGCCTAGTCTCACACTTAATTGCAATAAATGGCTCCAAAATTAGTGCAGATGAGTGTCTGATAAAGGTGGATTCTACGCCTGACTGGAACCAATTTTGGCTGTACCCTGGAAAAAAAGGGGTACATATGTTACATATATGTTTTATTTACATTTTGAAAAGAAATGAGAAACAAAAAATGTAGTCTGAGCTTGTCTTTACAGCTTCAGTGATATGTGAGTCTCCTGAGCCAATTTCAAGACTGCACAGTCCCCTTCCCTTTATCTTCATGAACTGTGTCCTAGTGGGCTGAAAAACACAGTTATTTCAGCCACTTCTCACATTTCTAGATGAACCCCTTCTTCAATCAAAGATGATGAAGTGAAATGAAATTATGAAAGGCAGAAAACATAGAGCCCAAAGTGTGACCTAGGAATCTTAATTTTCCTCAATCATTGCTGTAACGGAATGCAAGTCTGCAGCAGCGGGGGTGAAATTATAGTACAAATTACCATGCTATGCCAGATAAATTATTCTCTGCAGCATGGTTATTAAGTGATAGATAAATAACTAACACTGCAGGACTGATTGACAAAATATAAGTGACCTGGAGCTAAGCAGGGCACTGTGGAAATAACATTGCAGTGCCACTAATATTTTAATACTGAAATGAGATTTTCCAAGGCAGAAAATCTTAAAATAGTATATGACTAAGCCAGCTACAAGTTAAACAGGTACTAAAAGCTCTTCAGCTCAGAATGCCTGGCTTCATGACATGTCTCATGTAAACATTTTTTACATACAAAGTTGGGAAATGGTGCATGTTTTCTGTCTGAGGAGCACATTGAAGACTCCTCAGACAGAAAACACGAGAGAGTGATTGGATTTTTTTTCCATCAAACAGGTTTTAGTAGATAGTTATCTTCTTTCACAACAGCTTCAAAGACAACATGGGACATGGGCTCAGAGGTTATTCAGTGACATTGTGCCATTCAGGTTTAGAAGCAGAGCTAATTAATAGAGAAATTACTCAGATTATTGTCAGAAGGAACCCAAGAAATCACTCACTACATAGATTCTCTGGAGAGCTTCCTCCATTATTTCTACAGCTGGAACCTACTTCAGTTTGAACATTTCTGCGTATAACACTGTTGTCATAGAATAACTTGTGTCTTACTATGTCGTGATCTTATCAAATTTACCAAATGCCTGTGATCAGTCCTTGTGACATGTTTGTACAAAGGCTGATGTTTGCCTGGAAAGGAAAGAGTTCTGCCTGGGTCATCCCCAGGAAAGAAGAAAATTTTTGTACAAGCAAAAGAAAGGGCTCTCTCAGAGTAGCATTTTTGACAAAGCAAGCAAGCAGGGTTAACAGCAAGAGCACCAGCTTTTTAGAAACTGAATATCCATCTGACAATGGGCAAAAAAGCTGACTGGGAAAGTTGCAACACATGCCATATTCCAGAGGGAAAGTCATGATGAACCACGATCATGAAAATATATAATTGCACCAGAAAACAAAAACAGCATGTCATGAAAGAGATGTGAAAAGCATGCATGTTCTTGATCCAGATTTGTATATATTTTCTGCTAACTAGAAAAATTTCTTCCGAAACCTTTCTGTTAGGTCTTTCATTCACAATGTGCTGTGGAAGGAGCAAGCCATTTATCTAGGTGCCTATGAAGCTGTAGCACAGGAAAGTGAATTACTGCAGAGACAGAAGCAAACCAGCTTTCAAGCCTATGGCAGCTGAACAGAGGTCTCTGACCTCATAAAGGTGTGCTACACATAGGATCTTATACCCAGGTACGTGCTCCAAACAGCATTCTGGCCCCAGGCCTGCTGAGGAAACTTGGCTAGTGTATACAGCTAAGGAAATGAGACAGTATTTTGATAATGCTTTTGATTTCAGGGAAAGGCCTGCTTGCCTGAGGATCTTAAAATATTCCATGAAACAGCATTGACATGATGCTTAGAGTAACAGACCTTTTTTGCCTCTGTGCATGTGTCACTACCCTCAGAGTATATCATAGGCAGAGGCAAGTTGCAAGAAGCTGAATAATGATTGCATGAGTCATGTGGATATTTAAAATCAAATTAAGTCTGTCTAATTAAGTATCCAGGTAATTTAATACAGAACTCCAGTAGAACTAAGAGATTCCTACAATAGATTAATAGTGGGTCTCTCACTAGAGAAAGCTCCTGCGTGTTACCCTACACACAGTCATGGCCTCTAATCTTTCCTAGATGTGGAACAAACTGAAAGAGAAAAAGAGAGAAAGGCAGAGAAAAAAGGAAGCCATTACAGAGACCCATCCATGAAATAATCTGAATGTTCTGGTTACAGAAAAACAGTCAGGGCAATCAAGAGAGATCCAGCTGAAGACCAGATTCAGATACATTTAGTGGGATGCTGCCAGAGGGTGGAGGAAGTCACGAAAAGAAAACAGCACAGCTAGCTTACTGTCTGCTTAAGGCAGAACAAAATGCTAGCAGGTGACAGTAAACACAAAGAGATTGAAGAAGATGGCTCTCTGGAGAAAGGCCCTTGTCAGAACTTTTAGAACACAAGAAAAAGAAAGGCAGATTTTTGTTTTCTTGTTTTCAAGTCAATTTTGAAACTGAGTGTAGCTCTGTAGGGAAGAGAATTGCTCCCTGGGGGAATTAGGGAAGTTGTGGAGTTCAAAGAGAATGAAGAACAGGGGGGAAATCAATATTTTTTCTCTAGAGGATTGCTTTCAGTAGTTGGTGCTCTCTAGAATCAAGGCAGAAATTAAAAAAAACCAAAACAAACAAAAACAAAAGTCTCCCACTCCTAAATTCTTAACTATTAAAAAGAAAAATGACAAGGGCTCAATCATGGGGCATTGTGACTTCTGGAGTTTTGGACTAATCTTGCTATCCAATATTTCATGACAAATCTGTGAAATTCCTTGAGGGGATGCTCCTTCTTTCCTTTCACCCTGCCTCATCATCCATCCGTTTATTTGTTTGCTCTCTGAGCGCTTCCTGTGCCCACAGAAGTACTGCAAGGTCAAGTAATCAGCTGGTATCCCAGTATGTTCATTTTCTATCTAGCATGACTGGATAGGCTGGATGGCATTTCCCGACCTTTAAAATGGAAGACGTTTTTGTCCTAACCACGGAGACCCCGTGTAAATAATCCAGGTATCAAACCCCAAATATCCAATATTGTCCTTTTAGATCTTTTTCAGTAACTACGTTTGCTTGCAGCAACCACCCAGGTGGTATTCTCCTGCTCTGTGCATAGCACTGCAAAGCACAGAGCTTTCAGCTCTGCCCTTAATTGGTAGTGGCATAGTGAGAAACACTGATGGTTCTGTAAAGTCTTGCATGCATAAGAAGATCACTGTTGTCTTTAATGTTCAGGTTCTCTGAAATGTCAGGTGTTTGCCTTTCATTCTCCCCCTCCTGCCTTCTTCAAATCTCTCTCTCCAAATAAAATCTTCACAGGAAAAAATCATAATCAACTGGGAGCAGGTGGTTTTAAGCAAAGCAAATTATGTTTTCTGCTTCACTGGACTATCTCCTGTCCTGCAGTATGGGAAAAATCCCAGAATGTGCATGCCAGTCTCAGGGAGCTTCTATCAACCAGGACCATTTCTGAAGGACAGCAAATTGTTAGGAGTACCAAGATGAAAGCTTAGTGGGCTGACTCAAATTTAATATGACATATTGCACCCTGTATTGTTGCTGTGTTGGTTTAATGCTGTTCTGAGCAGACAGCTCCAAAATCTTACGGAAGCAGCTATTGCTATGACAATGGTTCAAAGTTGCTTTCCTTTGCCACCAAATGAGGAAATGAAATGAGAGTACGGAAATGTTATCGTATCTCAAATCTTTGGGGTAGACAATCCTCCAGACCAGTTTCTATAGATACACATTGAAAGAAACTGAAAGCAGATTCACAAAGACAGAATTGCTTTAAGGGAAATTTTCATTCTGAAGTCCCTACTGAACTCTACATGTCTTCAGTGACCTGGCATCCTTCATGATATGCAGGCTTTGTCTGAGCTGCCATATGGATTCAGTATGGCCAGTGTAATCCATTTGTGCTGCATTGAACAGGGCCATACCCATACTGAGCAGAATCTAGGCTGCTGCTGAGCCTCTTGGAGAGATGACAATATTTGGAAAGGACCAAATCCCCATTCTCCCCTCCCAGGTCTCATTTATAGCAATGTCCAGGAGGAAAGCTTCATGCTGGACCTTCTCGTGCCATTTTCACAGGCGTGTTCCCTGCAGACATGTTATTGGGAGGGCCTGGAAGAGCAGTCAGGGCTGTCCTGTTGCTGGAGTCACGAGGAATTGTAACAGTGACAAAGAGAGGGAAGAAAGAGACCAAATCTGAGATTTGACTGTGGCAGGGCAGTTACTCTATATGACAGCAGAATGTATGTGCTGACTCACTTTCTGTTTAAAAGAATGGTTTGTGAAGTTGGGAAGAGCAGAAAAGCTATTTCCTCTGAAAACGGCATGGCTCAGAACAGCAGCAGAGAGCTGAGTGTTTATGCTCAACAGCAGCTGTAGGACTGGACCACTTCAAGGTCTTTAGTGAGAAAACTGAGCGAGCCAAAGTTCCTTATGGAAGTATATATGGCAAATTAGAAGCTGGGACATATTTTGGACCTACATGGTTCACTTTCACTCAAAAGAGGAAACACTAGTCACATGTCCGTAGATCCATGAGAAATCTGTACTTATGAAAAAACCCACATCAGCCTTCTGTTCTCCAAAACACCTGGCATGTGAAACTTTCACTGGTTCACCTCAAAATAATTTGCAAATGTTATTTCTCCCAGCCCATCCATCATGCCATAATAGTCTTATCCATCCAAGCACACAGTTCCCATACAACTAACTACTTCATCTGTCCGACTTGCTTGTCAGAAAATCTCACTGTGCTGCGCTTGCTGACACTCACAACAGAATTTCATCATACTTTCTTGAGTCTCATGAAAGGGTGGAGGCTAAGCAACCTTTCCTTTTCTGGCAGGTGCTGGGTATTACCTCTGGGGAGGAATCTAAGTGTGGCATAAATAAATAGGTTCTCTCCCAAGCCTCAGTTTTTTGCTCTCATCTCTGATCTGAAAGCTGTACACAGCATCACTTCAATTCCTCCCTAAATACCACAATCTCTGAATGTTTCAGAACCAGGCTGACCTAACCAAATATTTTTTTCTGTGTATATCACAAAATTGGATAACATTTAAGCTAATTACTTGAACATGAATATGAGGTTTGCTCTAGATCAATATCTTAAAGAAATTATGAATTTAGGGGTTGTTGTCAGTGGAGGACTTTTCTTGCATTACCAAACACTCCATGAAAAATCTTGCTTCCAAAAAAACTGAAGGAAGTTTGGATATTTATGTAAACTTGCCCTGTTCACTGTATAGTTCCCTGCACTTCAGAAATTATTCTGATACTAGCAATTTATGAGGCTAAATTCTGCGGCCAATGGCACAAAGACTTGAAGGATTCAAGACAAGACCATGTCCAAGTCCCAGCCTAGAAATGGGTCAGCTCTAGGCCCTAAGGAAACAGGTGCACTCCATGATCCAGTTGACTGCAGTACAACTCCAGGGCTTGGCATCTGTGTTCAGGTTTCTCTTCCCGAAATCATTTACTTTAAAGGTAAGATGGTGAGGAGGAGGGAGAGAAGCCATAAGAAACAAATGACTAACTGCAAGAGGCAGCAATTGGACTCAGCATGTTCTGCTAATACACACCTGATGAAAAGCTTTTTTTCTCTCCTCACTGCAAGCAATCAGTTTTATTAACATTGAACGATAATGTGGAATGACTGTGAGGGAAAAAATGTTTAAAATAATAAAGAGAAACCCTGCAGGTGAGCAAAATTGATTTTAATAAAAGCAACAGAAGAAGTACATTTCTGGGACATTTTCTGCCCCCCTTCTCTTCGGAGGGTAAGATGTGATGAGTCTGGTGTTGTCAGTCTTGCCAGCGGGAGGGCAGTGACAGGTTGAGCAGCGTGTCTGACAGGACTGAAGTCAAACCTCCAAGAGAAGTAGCGCAGTGCAGAATAGCCAATATTACAGATTATGTGGGGGAGAAGGAATGCACAAGGGTTATTCAGATATCATTATACACAGCAAAAATAAACCCCGAAACAACAACCCACAAACAAATCAGGATGACAGCTCTGCAAAAAAGCAGCAAGAAATGAACTCCATCTGATTTAAATCATACTGAATTACAAAGAAAAATATCACTAGCAACAGACAAGCATTTAATCTCACACTCCTTCAAGGAGGCAGAGAGAGTTGCAAAGGGCTCATATGCTTGTAAAAATACAAGTTTTGCTGCCTTTAGATTATATTCAGGCTGAAAATAATGGATGAAGTCCAACATGATACCTTCTCAACATTGCATTCTGCACTGACCACATAGCTCCTGCTCAGTGTTTGAGTGCCCAAGAGTTATCAGGTAATGACAATGTCACTCCTACAGCAATTACTCACTCAAGTAACAGCTACATGGATGTGTAGCACATTAGATTTTCACAGTGTGTGATATTTTTGCCGTTACAGTGAAAAATCAGCATTTGTGCTTAAAACTTTGAAGTTGTCTCTCTCAACATGTTGTGCTAAGCTCTTCATTTTTCTCCTACTTGTCTTCAGAAGCCATCTCCTCATGCCGCTCACTCCTCAGGTTGGCAACAAGCTGCCTGCTGAGCTATGAAATCCTGGAATTCTTGTTGTAGTTTTTATCAGTGTTCGGCAGCAGCTCATCTTATCTAACACACTTCTGTTGGAAAAAGAGAACTTGCAGGCTTTCCCAACCTCGCATTTTGCAGATTTGCCTACCCTCTTAGGTTTTAATGGTCCTTTGGACTATTACACATTGTCTGCACCAACTAGGTGTTTCATTACAATCTCTATGACCCAAGAACAAATCCGGGAAGTTATGTCCTCAAAAGGGAGTAAGCAGGAAAAGGTTTCTTTGATATTGCATCCTATAAACATCCTATTATTGCAAAACAACATGAAGCGTCAGCATGGATCTCCATTCCAGAGATCAGCTAATCTAATCAGTCTAATAGCTGGCCATAGGGATAATGGGAACCTAAGGGCAGAGCTAGACAAAAAATGCTCAATGCCAGCTTAATCATTAAAGAGGAAATTAAAAAAACAAAAAAAAAAAGACAAAGACAATTAAAACAAAATATAGTGACAGAGAGAGAGCAAGAAGAAATGACAGTAGATTTGGACAGAAGATGGGGATAAGTCCTATTTGCAAATGCTGATCACATTTGGTGATTAGTCTCAGCCAAGAAAAATGAAGGACGGCTTTTTTGGTAAGATTCAAAACAAACATGGATTTCTGTTCTGAAATAGGTTTTTTTCTGTGGAAAAAGAGAGCTAAATACAAAGACAATGAGAAAGGTCTAGCCTCAAATAACAAATGGGAACAGTTAGTGTCAGGCTGAATGCAATGTTTCAGTTCAACATCTTCTCCCTGCTTCCCTCTCCCCCCTTTACTTTAAATGTTCATATATTGTTTAAATGTTCATTGATGCAATTTTAAAACACATTTCTCCTGTTCAATTGTGTAAATAAAGAAAAAAACCAGATGAGATGTTATTCATGAAGTATGCTTGAGTGAGCTAGAGCAGGGTTTGACAAAGTTTTTTCAAATGTATACAAAAGACAGTGGCTTCGTGCACTTCCAGGTAATCCAGGAGTGAATTTACTTGGGGAAAATGGAGGAGAAGGCTGATAGAAGAAGGAGGGGGAAGAAACTGCACTTCCCAGCCTTGTCTTCCATGGTCATCTGCCCAGGACAGGTAATACACTGCCACATGGTAGAGTATGTTCACAAGGACAACTTTGTGGACTCCCATGTGATGCACCTGTAAGAGGCCAGTAATGTTTGCTATTTGGTGACAGCAGACTTCACACTGCTAGTTTATGGCTTTCCGTCTCAGCAAAAACTTTGAATTTATCAGAACAGGCTATTCTACATATAAGGCTGACACTGCAATTTATTGTATCCCACACATTATACCCAAGCATATGTCCCTATGTGAAAGGCTGTTTTACTCATTCAGCATTCATGTGTAGATATTTCTTGTTCCTCAAGTATTTAATCTAATGGGCACTTTTAGTACACACACCTACAGGCACTAAGATTAAGGACTTAAAATACTAGAACAATATATTATATAAATGAAAATCTCTTTGGCACCCACAGATATAATATAGTATTTGGGCTTTCTGACCTTGAGTACAATTTCCATATACTCATTAAAAATTGATAGCACTTCTCATTATCCATTCCCCTCTCCTCAGCCTGCCCACCCTTCTCTCCCACATCACAGCCGCCACCTCCGATTCCCTGGTCCTGCACATCAGTCTTATGGTCACCTCCAGGGGTGTCTGGGGCACTTCTTTCAGGCTCTACAAGGAGGCTGCTGTTCTCTGTAATCCATAGGAGCATGCCAGGGAGCCCACCTCTTCCCTCTCAGTGAGGAAATTGAGACACACACTTATTCCCAAACATGAGATGCAAATGAAGCTTTCCACAGCCACAGAAGTCTTTAAGCTGCTTGCAGCACAAAACTAGCTTCTCTGAGATTTCACTCAAGCAACAGCTTGGGCTCTAGCCATCCTGTTGTTCAGGTGTCAGCACAATAGTTCATTCCCAGTTTTTTGGGGGGTGTATTGTTCCTGTTTTATAAAAGGCTTATCCATTTTACAATTGAATTAATAAGAGAAAAAGCTTTAGTGGGGAATAATGTGTATCTAATTATTAATGTACTATAGAACTTAGCTTTTATATTGCAATTTATATTGCAATTACCTTCTTTGTGATATAAAGCAGAACAATACAGAGGAAGAACTTCTTTATTAACGCCTAATTGCATGGTAATTTAAAATATTCAAGTTTCTTTAATAAGGTGCTGTATGAATGTTACCTAATTTGACAAGATTAATTATACAATTAATTTGAGACTGCTCTCAATTAAATTAGTAGAAATTCTTAAGAATACAGGAACCTAACATAAAGTGAGATACCTATTAAACAGGGTATTAATTAGACAGAGATGAAATAATGCATGCTTTGTTAATATAAAGGGCATTGAGGAGCTGTTCAACATGTATTATTTCATTACTTTAATAAAATAAACGTATTCGAGGCGCAAAACAATTTCAGAGAATCCTTCAGAAGACTGTGTAATAGAAGTCAGTGTTCTGCTACAGGGACTGAGGAGACTGATGTTCACCTCAGGTCAGATTTATTCCAAGTTGCTTGATCCTGTAGAACCACTCCAACATTATTGCAGGGTAAATCCATGTACAGTCCCAACTGAGCAATGGGAAATGGAGCCAGAGGTCAGTCATGGATTAGAAAATATGCACCAGCTAAATTTGTATTAAAAAAATTAAAAAGAATTATGTACGCCAGCATCATAAGTTCATAAAATGAAACAGGTTAGAGTTCAGAGTACTAATGGAAGGAAACAAGGCAAAAGGCAGGGTCACAACCATGGACTTCAGGAGAAGGATTTGGTTCATGGACCTGCTTGGAAGCATCCCAAAGAAACAGTCCCAGACAGAAGAGGGGCCCAGGAGACCTAATTGATTTTCATGGGCTGACTCTTTCAATATCTAGAACAACTCGTTCTGCCCTGCAGACTAAAGGTGATAGGAGGCCTGCAGGGATGAGCAAGCTGCTCCTGACAAATACCAACAAGGCAAGGAAGTGTACAAGGGAGGGCAAACAGGGGTCAGGCAACCTACGAGGAAAAAACACACTGTGCAAGTGTGCAGAGATGAGATTATGAAAGCCAAAGACCAAAGGGATCTCAGTCTGACAAATTACATGAAGGGCAATGAGAAAAGCTAATACAGGTACAACAGCAGCAAAAGGAATGCTGGGAAAAATGTGAAGGTGCTGCTGAATGGGAATGTGGATCTTTACAAAAAGCCACAAAGGGGTTCAAGTTCACCATGATTTCTGCATCTCTTTTAGCTGCTTGTATCAGGTATCCCACACACTGGAGGCCAGGAGGAAGCTCCAGAGGAAGGAAAATTTATTCTTTGTGAAGGAGATATGGAGCACTTAGATAAATGGCATACACACATCCCTGGGACCTGATGGGAGGCACCCACAAATGCTCAGGGAGCTGACCAGAGCCATTGTGAAGCCAGTCTTAATCATCTTTGAAAGATCATGATGATCAGGAGAGGTTTCCATCTTACGAGAGAGGCAACAGAGGGTGCTAACATTTTCAAAGATTGGATCACTTTTCCTCCATTCTGAGATGGCACACACAGTGTATTTCAGACATTTGAATTCTTGCCCAGCCTCCATTGCATTAATCACAGCAAAGTTCCTGTGAGAGGGAGAAGCTCTGTTAAGCACTTCTTCCTTTCAGGGAAACTGACTTCAAATGACCTGCCTGAAGTCAGAGATGAAATCTACTTTACTTGAACTCAGTCCTGCTGAGTATTAGGCCATCACTCTTCACTAGATAGTTGTTCATGTTTCTACCGTGTCCAGCTTATAAGGACAACAAAGTTTCTGGCAGAATATTTTTACAGCACTCTCTACTATGAATGTAATCAAATTTGTACCCATTTGTGATCCCTTTGCAGATAAAGGAGGAAAGCAAACTCTGTTAGATGTGCATTAGCAGATCTGTTCAATATCTGTTTAAGAGGTCATGATTCATATTCTATAACTGCCTATATCTGCGCAAAAAGGGAGCCTAGCATGACTAGCTCAGGAGAATTTTCATCCCAAGGATCTCAGACAAAATATGTCAGTTCATTTTGTCTGGGAAACAGAACACATGATATCACTGATATGACCAATGAGAATAGAACCAATTGCAAATGCCAAATATTTGAAAGCCACCCACACAGTGACCTTTAGTGAGATATTCTTCAAATAAACTGCAAGAGCAAATAAAATCAAAACAGGCATTCCAAGAACAGGAAGAATCTTGTTTATTAGATATGATAGCTCCTTCATGTGAACTCCTACCTTCTCTCTGTTTCAAACTCAGTCAGATAACATGAGTTTAGGTATTTGAATCTATTCAAAACAGTTAGTTTTTACTATTAGTATTAGTAGTATACTATGTATGTGTTATTGTCATAGATTTTCTATATTACGATAAGATAGTCACCATTATTTTGAAGATATTTTAAGGATTTCCTATATATGTGCTGAATTGTTTTACTATATAAATTAGACTTATACTGCACTATGGTTAGACAAATGTAAAACCCAAAGGTTTAAGGAGATTTGAAACTTTCAAGTTTGAAAGTTTCAACTTCCAAATTTACTTTAATATTCTCATTTGTAGATATGTGAGTTTAAAATATGTTCTCTGAAGCAGACACATGAAAAGTTTTATCGTCTTAGAATGAAACACAACCAGCCTCTGCTCATTCATTCAGACTAATACCTTGCGACAGATAAGATACATTCGAACTACTGCACTCCAGTGTTAAAACCAGTGCAAAATGAGAATTGTTCTGTTTCTTAGCAAAGCAGAGTTCTTTTGCTGCTATATGATTGGCTGCACTGGTTTGATAGACAGTCCATCATGATAGCTTCAGCCTTTCTAAAGTGACATCTCACAAACACAGTGAAAATATGGGGAAAACAGCCATTTCTGTGCAAGAGTGACAGCAATTCCCATTCCTATCGGTGTCTGTTGAGTGCCCAGATATAAATGTCACCTGAGCACGGTGCTCCTAAGAAGTGTCTTCAAAACCATAAAAGGTATTCTGCAAAGCTCCGTCTCTTTGGCCTGACTGCAAGAATCTTGGATTAGATGATTGAAGAGAGCATGGCTGGAGGCAAGCATTCAAACCAATTGTTCTGCTATGTCAGAACAAGGGCAGAAGGGATGACACATTCAAAGGGTCCATTTTGAATATCTTAGAATTTCAGCAACAGAGGGTAACAATCCAAGTTTTTATAGCTTCCAAAAGCAGTGATATTTATCCATGCCAATTTAAAATAAGTAAATATTTATTTTTTTTAAAAAGGACGCATTTATAACACTCCTCAATCTACCAGGATCTTGCCCTTCTTCATCATCTTTAACCTGTTCTGCAAGCCAAAAACTTTGCATGAAAACATTTAAGTTTGTTGCATTTTGACTTAAAATGACAAATTTGTGGCTGTGGCAAGTCCACTATGCACCAGAGACAGTCGCAGGTTCTTCTTACTTCACTCATGTGTGAAACACTTAACTAGATCTCTCTGCTCACTAGGGAGGGTGTGGGCCAAAGCAGAAGGCTGGTGTGCCCAGACCCACAACATCAGAACAAGAGAACAACCCGAAGTTTGTTCCAATGTTGTCAGTCAGAGATGGGGGCAATTCTAAACTAAATGAGAACCTGCCAACCACAACTAAACCATAGGAATGTGCTTGAAAAGAGACATTTAAATGGCAGAGCTGACGACCTTCCTGGCCCACTTCTTTCAGTTTCCATGCAGAACCTTTCCCTCTCCATGAAAGTCATATTTATTCACCTTTCTCTGATTTAGAAAAGATCAAGTGTCCACAGGTATACCCCAAGAGCTGTGATCTACTTATCCCTACATTTCTACAAGTTATCTCTAACCTTAAATTTGGCTCAAACAACTGTCACTTCAGAGAAATGTGTGAAAGGAACCAGACTGTGTCTCCAACTACAGTCTGCAGAGTACAGCAAATACCACTGCAGAACTCATCTTCCTGCTCTGACAAGTGTAGTTAATGAAGTGCAGGCCAAAATCTTGCAGTAAGTTGCTTTATACATATCCTGTACTAAGTTTCAAAACAGAGATTTTACTTGCAGGGAAAACTTCCACTTGGGAACGTGTTGCCAGTCAGCCTAGCAACATGCCCCTCAATCTGGAGCATGTGTGGTCTCCAAAGGCAGCACTTTGGGACTGTCTGTCAAAACAGCAGCATCCCATTCAAGAGACAAAGTGTTAAAGTAATCTCATGTCTTTTACAGAGTTGTGTAAAAGCTAGGACTTTTCTTTTAATGAAGTCTCCTGATCAAGGTTATCAAGTCAGGCAGTCAATAGCACTGAACCCTTTTATCAGCTCTTCTTGGTAATTATAAATTATTTGCCATTAGACAGTATGCTAATTCTTAGACTCCTACAAAGAGCTTAATCAATTGAGTGCATTTTATTATTTTCTAGTCTAAACATCACGGACTCATCATATAAAGTATCCAATAACACCTAATTATTCTAGATAGTTAAACTGATGCTAAACCAATCAGAAATTATATTTGAATTTATTAGTCTTCCTGCATTATTTAGCCAGCACAATGGAACAACAGAAACAAAATACACCCAAGTGGTGAAGTGAGAACTGAGCAACAAATGAGGGTCTGAAGTTAGTGTATAGAAAAATAAAGTAAAAAAAAAAAAAAGTGTGATTAACATTCAGAAGGAGGGGGCAGGAAAAGTAAAACAGGCAGATCTGTACTATGCATTCTCCTCTGGGTCATATTATTGCTAATTTAGACCTGCACAGGCATGTTAACCTGAGACATTTCTGTATCTGAGGTTGGCTTCCTCACATCAAAGCCTTTTTAGTAATTGTCTTGCAGTTTTAGGAACAAATCCATCAAAGGTACCTAATACCTCTCCAAGGGCAGGCTTTTGAATTCAGACCTCTGATTCTGAAAATGCTGTCCAACTTTCACCAACTCTTGCCCCACCTCTCCTTTCCTCCCCTATCTTCCTCGACTTTGCAAATGACCTAAAAAACCTTTTCTGCTGAGAGTATCTGTTACAAAAACAATTGTTAGTCCAGGTGGCTGCCTCCTACCCAAGCATTTTCTTACAGATGCAGTAATCTGCCATTTGAGTCACCTCCGCTTTGTCTGGCTGGCACAAAGCATTTGTGTAGCTCCTCACTGGAGTCCCACATGCAAGCAGATGATAGGTGTTATTGTGAACCACAACCAAAAATGTTTTCCACAGCCCTATCTTTCCTATGAAACCCTGGCAGCGTGATAAAAAAGCATCATGTTGAATTCCTTCTGGAGTCCTTATTATCCTCCTGCCAAAAGCCTGCTCAGTATTTAAAAAGAAAAAAAAAAGGAAAAAAGAAAAAAAAAAGGCAGCAATAAGAAGAAAAACCACAAACCTCCATAGGTCCAAAAAAAGAATATTTGTTTAAATAGTGGGTAATAGCAGTGTGTAATGCTTCACCTTTCCCTTTTTGCCTGCATTAGTACAGTCTCTTAATCAGGAAGCATTTTGGCACAAGTAGATGCGCCCTTAAAAAAGAATCTCCCACACAGGAAAAGACTCATTCTGGGCGACCAGAGCTGGCTGCCCCTCTGGGAAAGCATACCCTTTAATTTAAGCTGAGGCTACTTTTAGCTTCTGTATGTGTAATTTAAGACTGCATTTGATTTTAAGTGAGTTGCAACATGTTCTTTTAACTGGGTAATGGATCAGGCTGCAGACTCTTCCACTGCTGAGATGTGGATCTAAATAAAACTGGAAGAACTGCCAGGGGGTCAGACCAGAATTTCATTTAACTTAATATCCTGTCTCCAACACCTGCCAGTAGCTGCCTGGCGAAAAATTATAAAAGCCACAGCAGAAAGGACTGAGTAGTTCTCTCTTCTGTGAATCGTCCCAGCTCCTGGCAATCAGCAGCTTAGAAGCATGGCTGAAATTAGCTAACAAAGTCAACACTGACACATAGATGTCAGATCCAGAGACCTTTTCCAAAGTTGCTCCCACATATACTATTTTTCAAGTAGCAAACAAACCCTTCCATCGTCATCACTGACCTGTGAGAAGGCGGATTGAAAGTAGAATGGTGCTGATAATCCTATCATCAACAAGGGACTATCTTGTGTGTATGTATGTATGTATGTATGTATGCATAGAAGGAGATGAAAAGTTGAAAAAGCAGGACAGCTAAATCTAAATGTTTGGTTAATAAGGGGGTATACCCATAAATCACTAAAAATACCCATAAAATATACAGCAACTCCTTTTATTATTACATGTTATTTGAATCTCTGTAGTTTTCAATATTCAGTAGTTTTGTAGCAATTTTTTTTACAGTCAGTGCATTTGACCCTCTTATTTCTTGCTATTTTGAACACATACATGCATGCTTATACAATAAGAACTTCTTACTCATTCTATTTAAATATGGACTGAAGGTACTGAAAGATACTTTTGCAATACAGGCAAAGCAACAAACACATGAGGTCCCAGATTTGCTTAGAAATTCCCGTCTAAAGCCATTTTGATCTGCTGTCCTTGCTAGTAAAGTGTAAACAACACTGTAAGAATCAATCCTCCACACCCCTGTCACACCACTGGCTGAGCAATCTTAGTTGTCTACAGCTCCTTAGAGAGGAGTTTCTCCACTGTCTGCACTGACACATATAATGCAGTCAGTCCAGGGCTCCCCACACAGACACTAATGCACTGTAGTGTCACTGTTATTCTTATTTACTTACAGAATGTGAAGCTTGATACAATACTAAATAA
This sequence comes from Geospiza fortis, assembly GCF_000277835.1. Lineage (NCBI taxonomy): Eukaryota > Metazoa > Chordata > Aves > Passeriformes > Thraupidae > Geospiza > Geospiza fortis. The sequence continues at coordinate 7,350,968 of NW_005054316.1, read as the reverse complement.
AACAGACATGGTCCTGCTCCAAGGAGCGTCTATGCTTTCAGGTCTACCCACTCTGGGACCACAAAACAACTTGAGCCTCTAGAGCTCCCTTGAACTTTCAGTTTCTGCTTGAGAAGGTGACAAATTCATCCTGAAATGTCTGTGCCAATTTGACACAGTATTACCCTACAACTGTCTGTCACTGTCCTTTTGCTGGCACAGGCTGATGGAACACTTCCCACTGAGTTCACCACAAAAGTCAGGCGTAAAACCCATCCTGAAAAACTGACCAGGCACAGCTGGGGAAGGTAAGGGATAGGCCTGAGATAGGTTATTTAGTTCAACAAGTTTCTGCAAAAATATGTGAAAAAGCATTGACATTAACCTGGGAGATGTGGACTACCTTTTCCAAAATCAACCTGATTTGAGTCTTAGACCACTGTAATTTTCAGCAAATTAATTCCACACAGGCCACCAAAAAAAATATTAACTTCAAAAGTTAAGCTGACTTTTAGGAGAGAACTGGGGATTCTTTCTGGTTGCTAAGGAGTAGTACAAATTAGGAGGACATTAAGCTGGAGCAGATATCTCCCAGATGTCAGCTGAAAGAATAACTTATCTCTATGCCCCCTCCATGTGGTGGGTGTGCACAAAGAAGGGGAGCAGAGTGGGGATCAGACCCAAAATGCCTGAGTGCTCAGGCACTTCTCCCTCTCTGATGGCCTTTGAAATGAGGCACAGAGACTCAGAAATAATCTCCAGCATAATTCTGGGAAAATATGTGCTGTGGATGTCATGAAGGGAAGGTGTGAATCAAGAGCTGAGGGTGAGGAAGATGAAGTTCTCTTTTTGTCCCCCATAGATCTGTACCTGCCAGGGGGATGCGATCTGCAGACACAGCACAGGTGAAGGAGCAAGCAGGTTGCAAAGCATACATCACAAAATGAATGTGTTGCATAGTACATAAGTTTCATCACTTAGCACATGAACATTTCCACCTTTCAAGCAAGTAGTTAAACATAGAAAGAATTATAGCTCTTCTTTGGAAATTATCTGGCTATAGGAAATTAAAAATAGTATCAGGTTTTAGAGTTTGGAAAGCAGAAGTTAAGGGACAGACACCAGATAAATATTAGAATCTGTATTTTGCTGAATAAAAGGCTGCTATACAGCAGCTCATACCTCCTCTCCTAATAATAAGTGTTCTTTTGTAGGTCTGCACTCTATAGCCATGAACAAGAGTCAGAATGGGGAGCAGTTCTTTAGATCATGACAGCAAAGACAAGGGACTGTGTGCCTCATAACTGCTCAGTTAGATTTCATGAACATTTTGTGGATAACCTCTGAGGATGAGGTCATGAAGGCCCATAACAATGCCCATCTTTACAGGCTGCTGATGAGTTTTCTGAAGCTGCAGGACATTATTTATGCGTGGCTATGGTGGTCAGACATAGGGCTTTAACAAAGTTTTGGCTAACACATTAGGATGATGAAAGCATCAAGAGTTCCCCCTTAGTGATAGTTTTTCCTCTTACATCAAATTCTTGTGGGGTATGAAATATCAGATGGAATATTATAGACAGCAAGGTCATACATGCCATTGATAAGTCTGGGGTAATTTAATTTCCAAGTAACAGTAATAAAATCAGGATTTTTGCATTTTGTTCTTTCTTGGAAGACTTCTTTGCAGCAGCAATACCTTGGACACCAGCTCCTTTCTTACACAGAACAGTGTGAACACCACACCCCTGTGTCTATGGCAATATAACCCCCTGTGCACTAAGGAGGGACATCCATCACTGAAAATATGAAAATGGAGTTTATTCTCCAGCACTGAAGGAAAAAGTGAAACAACATCACCCTGTCCATCGTACAGTTACAGACATTTGTTCAGTCTGGTTTTAGCCCTTCATGTAGTTTACATTACCAACAAACACATGCATGCATCTTTTATGCTCACGATCTCCTCACACCACTGGGAGCTGGATAGTCATAAAAACCCTATCTAGGTGAGGGAGAAACAGCAATGAACACAGAGCATCATATTACATAATTCTTGTTTCTTCATCCCAAGTTAATACTAGCAAGGTATGACACTGCTTTTTATATACAATTGCAACTTTTTTTTTCTGGTTATTCATGCTTTGGAGAATGCTGCTTTAGGCATTCAATAGCAATTATACTTGGTGAAAAGAACACACAATACAAATTAGAGCAATATAGATTTTCCCCCCTGTTACTTTAATGTTTAGTTACCCTGTTAGATTTAAACTGAGTACATAATGTTTAAGAAATTACTTTCACTAAAACCCATTAACTGACAATTAGAAATAGCATCTTAATCCAAAGGAGTGCAGCAAAACATTACTGCAATTAATAGGTACGTTAGAGCAGTGAAAGATCCACTCTAAACCAAAGTGTGTCCATGGTGGCAGGTTGTTTATATCCAATACTTAAAAGCATCTTGAAAACTGAGGGCAAGAACCTTCGGCAGTGAAAGCAATGGAGTCACTCCTATTTGCATTCAGTGAGGGCTCGGCCCTGTGACTTAAGCCCATATTTCCTTGCTTTGGCAAAACTCACCACTTGCTGGTGACCAGGTAAAGTATGAGGAAGAGATTTAGGGCACAGGATTCATGCAGCCAAGTGCCAACTGAGTGAGGAGCAGAAGTCTCTGGCCCACAGGTTATGCTCATGATTACTCATGTTCCTCCTCTTCCCATTTGCATCTCCTCCTGGCAAAGGCAGCATCTTCTTCCTCCAGCTTATTTCCTCCTTGCCTCTTAGTTTGGACAGCAGCGGGAGTGACAGTACCAAATGTCCTCTGCAGAGGTTTGACACTTGAACCGGGACTTTCTGATGCAGGTAAGTTTGAGAAAGCTACTCTGAGTGGAACCTTGTAACTGCTTGGCTTGTTTCTTCATGGTAACTTCTCTCTGCCCAGATACTGTTTTTTAAACTCTTTTAAGATGCAATCAGTCAAATTTTCTTTCCTTGTATAACTGTCCCAAATCAACATTTCTCTAGTATTGCCCAGAGGACAAGTATTTCTTTAGCCAATAGCTGCAGATGATGCTTTGTTTGCAAGGACAGAAGTAAACATTTCTTGCAATCATAGCTAAAGCTCATGTGCTTGACCAGTAGTTGTTTTTTATTATGTGTAAAGAATGAGATGTGCTTCTCTCTTTCATCTCTGTTCTGAATATATGTACTAGCTCCAGATAGCCACCAAGTACCACACAACCACTTTCCCAGCTGCAGGACTGGGGAGAGATTTGGAAGGGTAAAAAGTGGAAAACTCGGGTAGAGATAAAAATAATTTAATAGGGAAAGCAAAGGCTATTCACACAAGCAAAATAAAACAGGGCATTAATTTCCTGCTTCCCATGGGCAGGCATGTGTTTAGCCACCTCCAGGAGGGCAGGGCCCTCATCATGTGTAATGATTACTTGGGAAGACAAATCACTTCAAATGTCCCCCCTTTCCTCCTTCCCGTCACTTTATATTCTGGGCATGATGTAAGATGGTTTGAAATATCCCTTTATATATCCCTTTATCAGTTTAGGTCACCTGTCCTGGCTATGTCTCTACCCACCTAAGCACCCCCAGACTCCTCACCAGCATGTCAGTATGAAAAGCAGAAAAGGCCTTGGCCCTGTGTAAGACCTGTTCAGCACTTTGAAAAAAAAATCTATATTATTAACCCTATGCTCAGCACAAATCCAAAACACAGCCCCATACCAGCCACAGCAAAGAAAATTAACCCTACCCCAGCCAAGGCCAGCACAATATGCCATCAGAAGTCAGCTCTACTGCTTATCTCACCCAACAGGACCAGCTTCTGTCACACCTCATACCTGTCCAACACTTCCTTCCCTGCACACAGCAGCAGATACCTGGACAGCATGATGTTGGTTGAAGGATTTTAGATTAGCTATACTTGCACAGTTTTAATAAACAGCTTGTAAAGGATGATGAAGACACTTACTCACAACAATGGTCCTTATACCCACAGGAGGAAGCCCAACTCTGCTAAAAGTTTATCCTTCCTCTTTTTAGAGGAAGTCTCATCCTCTGAACAATTTCACCTTTCTATCATTAGCCATTTAATTTAAAGCATGGAACTTTATATAGCAACTAATCTCTGTGTGGCCTGGCAGAGCTAGTTGCTTGTCACAGATAATTGGTTGATTTGGACAGCATTCAAGCTAGTGGCCTTCTATATCCAAGATAATCTTTCTTCAGAATATACTCTGCACTATTCTAAAGGTAGCATAGAAAGACCATCATCATTAGCAATTTTGCTGAAGAGCAATATTTAATAACTGACTAACAGGCTATTACTTGAATTGCCTACCTCTGTCATTTCAGCAGGGCTAAAATAGGAATTCACTCTCAGTCTTCAGGAACATAAGAGGTTTGTAATCAACTATTTGTGTAAATCTGGGGGCATGTAGGTAGTCATGAATTGTCTGCTTTCCAAATAAAGAAAATATTTAATTAGTGTCAGTAAGCCTCTTGTACAAACAAAAGGTTTTCCCTGGCAACATCTGCATGCGACAGAACTCCTTTCCGTGCAGACAGACCTGTGCTGACAGCAAATGGCACACGCTTATCCCGCCTGCAGCACGCGAGGCACACAGAGTAGCTGGGGGCAAACAGGGTATTTGCCTTTATTTACACTCATGCTTTTCTCCAGAACAGATAATGCAAAACTTGGTCTCTGTCCAAAAGACTCTTCAAACCATCTTTTTGTTCTGTTATTGAGTAGCAGGTAACAGAGAAGGGCTGAGTCCAGAACAAGGGTTCCTGGTCACATTTGTACGCAGCAGTAACAACAGCAGCTGCAGCCTCATTATTCTTGCACTTGCTCATTCACAGACATCTGGAAATACCTGCTGATGGTTACATTTTTTGCCAGAATTTCATGTCAACTTGCAGCTTTATCCAGGGCAATAATTACAAGGACTTTGTACACTATGGGGATAAAAACAACTGTGGCAACTACGGATATGAAGAATGCAGTTTTCTAGCAATGGAACACATCTTCAGCCACTATAAATCACAGAATTGTTAGGGTTGGAATGGATGTCTGGAGATCATCTAGTCCAACCCCGAGATCCATAAACCTCCAGTGAACTACTTTATATTACATCAGAAGTGCTGAAGTTCCAGCATAGGGTCATTGGGGGAATTTTTTTGGAGTTTCAAAAGAAAATTTTACTAAGGTCACTATTTTTTATTGATATTATCTTGGTAATTTTATTGAGACCTGTTAAAAGGGAGAGTGAAGCAGCACCAGTCTTACCAGACCCTTCATGTTGTCTCTGTAACTGCAAAATGTTGTGGTGCATAACACACAATAGCTAAGAAACCCACAGGTGGGTTCAAATCATGTATTCCTTCAAAAATGCAGATGATCGCACATATTTTGGATTTTGGGAACAACCAGGCAAACCTGCCTCCAGACTGCAAGCCATGTCTGAGGCCAGCAAACAAAGACACAAGGAGGGAAAACATGCCAGCACAAAGATCAGTAATTACTGCTTACGTTCAAGGCTCCATCCATTTAACATTTTCTGGGGTTTTGGTAGCAAAGGATCCTCAATCCTCACCTCTGAATCAGTGCAGACATTAACACACAGTAAGTAAAATTCACTTGGTTTGGTAAGTGTGGTAAGTGTGCTGTGATCTTTTGGAATCATTCTCACCAATTATGGAAATAAGTATTTTGAATACCCCAGCTCTGTGAGGCATATCAAGGATGTAGGAGTCAATAGTCCCTCCCTTACTCTTTTCCATGTATCTAGTTCATTGATTTCAAAGAGCAACGCTGCCTCCATCTTGTGCCGTGTACTCATGATGTGTACCAAAGGGACAATAGAAACACATATTCAAAGTGCTCAGCAAAACAGGTTTCTTAAGAAGTTGGTTTAATCACTGCAAATTTTTACAGACCCAAAGGCACTGCCTGACATTCAGCCAAATTGTAGTTAACTATTAAGCCATTCTTCAGCTTTACCAAGCTCGTTTCAAACGGAGTTAAACAAGAAGTGACTGACAATAATTCTAATTCCCACAGTATCAGTACTACTGCTCTTGTGCTGCATGAGGAAAGGTCTGGCACAGCTCCTGCTGGCACCATGCATCCACCTGCAGCTTCTATGACACAGATGGCTGACACAAAACTTCTCAAACACATAGACAATGCCAACAGGACCAAAACCAGGCTGTTCCTGAAATGAGAGGTTCTTTACAGGTAACCAAGTGCTAAACAGAACAGAGGGGATTAAGTCTTGCTCTCCTATGTGCCACAAGACTACATTACCTCAGACTATGAGACTATTTTCTTCGAATTTTTGAAAGTTTGAGTTTCAACTGCTAAATCAAAAATAACCTCAGCTCAGATCCCTAACAATACTATCCTGACTGTCACCTAAAATGTGAAAAGTTCAGATTTGTGTCTGTTCAGAAGGTGGGAGCAAACAGGCATTCCATCTGCAAAGAGATGGAAATAGGAGAAACACAGACCTCTGTAGCCTGGGGCAAGTGTCAGGTGAAAGAGAAATAGCCCAGACCTAAGGAGATGTGTGCAGTAAATGAAAAGAGCATTCTCAAGCAGGTTTCCTGCTAGAGTAGCAGGGATGCAAATGAAGAAGCACAAAAGGCTATGAATGGCAGAATGCATACGGAGGACTTGACTGATGATAAGGGCTGGTCTTTTATGATCTATCTGCAGCAAGTCAAACAAAATCTATATGAATTCAGCTTGTGTGATTATAAAGGTCAGTCCTCAGAGGATACAAAGCGCTAATTAATTGTAAGTAATAATTTAGTAATAACAGGAAGAGATGTCCTGACATTTGTGAGTTGTCTATGCATCAAGAAGAATATCAGGGCATTCCAAATATGCCCCGTCCAAGCCCACCTGTCCTAAAAAAGCACCAGTCTTCCTTAAAACATTAACTCATCACCTTGCACTTGGCTTGATGCTAGTTCTCCAGTAGTTACCATTTTTTCCACAACTTCTTTATTGCTACAGCTACATTTGTTAGTGTTTAGTCAAAGAGTTTATGTGTAGACCATAAACACAGTGCACCAACAAGCAAGGCTCTTAAAATGCCACATTGATGTTAAAATACGAACATGATGAAAGGATTTCTATAGTGTCCTAAATAGATAGCATAAATAATGGCAAGTCAATCTGAAATCTCACTAAAAATGACAGTTCTCCCTAATTTCCAAAATCAAAACCACATTCTGAAGAAAAAACATTGAGGAAACAAAGGGGTTTAACCAGGAGAGTGCTAAAACCCATCCAGAGGTATAACAGTTAAGGTATCGTGCAGGGCATAATGGCAGTGGCAGCTGGATAGGAGTCTGGCCTTAAGCCATGAGCTGGCAGTGCAAGCAGCCTGCTTGTTGGTGGGAACCTCCTAACTCTTTTTCATGTCACCTCCCAGCAATTTCTAACAGGCTTAAAAGGCACATGTAATTGCAGGGTCTGGATTTCTTTTCTCCTTTACAGCCACTTAATTCCTAGCTACTTGCTTCTCCCTTTGCCTCTTGGGGTCTCTCTTTCTGATCTCTTCTCTCATCAGTGTGTGCACATAAAAATGTTTATACCAATCCACTCCTTCAGAACAAATGTCCCTATGTAGCCAGGACGAGCCCTCCTTCTCCAGGTGCCAGTAGTTCCTCTTCTGGGATGCGGAGAGGAACTGACAGGAGAGGAGCACATTTGAGGAAGGAGCATAGCTGTGAAGTTGTGAGTTCACCATTCACCACATGCCACGGATGTCAGAACACATCTCCCTCTACTTTCTCTGCTCTGCCAAAAATAAAGGCTAGGGGCAGAACTCAGGTCTTCAATCCATTTGATTGCCCTCTGCTGTGACTCAAGGACAAATGTTTGCCTTTAAAGCAGCAAGAAAAAGATCTACAAAGTGAGAAAGTTCATATACCTGCAAAATAACTTTAGCACAAGCAGGCAGATAAAGCTGGTTGTCACTTGAAAGTTTCAAACTGTCTGAAATTGACACATTCTGAAGTTTGTTTTCATTCTAAATTCCAAATGGAAAACATACAAGAAAAAGAACAATAGTTATTTCAAGTTGTGATTACTAAATCACAACCATTCAAATTTATTAAAATTAAAATATCATGTCCTGATTTTAATCCTTTCAATTTCACATTATGGAAACATAGCAGGAAGCTGTAATGCTAAAGGTGACTTGGTCTGTTATAAATGACTCATCAAATTAAATCAGGTAAATTTCACAAACCAATTAAGTGGTTGGGCCCAGTTAAGATTACTATCTGGTGCTTAGACCTTAGATGTTCTTTCATGACAAAAAGGTAATAATTAACATTTTTCACATGAAAAATTTAGATTTTGGTAAAACAGGTCTTTTCAACTCAAAAAATAACTTATTGGGGAAACTATGACTATTTTGAACATTCTTAAGGGTATTTTAATCCTGGTGTTAACCTCTACTGGCATGACTCAAAGCCCTGGTGAATCAAGGGGCAGAGGGGGTGCTGGTCACCTGGTGACTGCATGGTTACCAAGGGTGCACAACCCTGCTGAAAACCAGGTCATTCCACTGATTAAATTCATTTACAATACCTTGAACACAAGAGTGGCTCTGAAAGGATCACGGCAATATTGACTAGAAAGTCAATGAGATGCTGGGGAAATTAACACCACACACTTGATACACTTAGAAACACCATTAGCTGGAAACTCAGCTAATCCCAGAGAAAGGGGGCATGGAGACAGCATGAATTAGGAGCAAAAGAGGGCATTCAGCAAGGTGGGGAAATAAATCCAGCTGCCACTGGATTTTGTGTGGCACTGAAGCAGCTGGGCCATCAGCCCAAGATTTGCATAAGATTTCTGTGGGTGGAACAAACCATACAACTGGAGAACTCACTGTTTAAAAAGAAATCACTGTTTAAAAAGAAATTATTGGAAGAGCCATTGATTGGTCTCAGGTTTACTTGGCAGTGCTGTTCTTTTCTTCAGTCTGCTTCTATACATCATGGCAGATGTGTACCTAAAAAACAAATCCTAACAAAAACAAGCTTAGTAATACAGAAACAGACCCCACTTCCATTTTTATTTTCTTTTTTTTTCTTTTTTTTTTTTTTTTAATTCCCCATCCCCTTCCTCCAAAAAAGAAATGGAAGTTGGTTTTGGGAAGAGCTATTTCATAGCTGTTGACTGTCTTTCAAGGGAATTTTTAACTGATCTCACAAGATGTGCAGGATCTATGTTATCAATGGATCAGAAAAAAAAACTCTGTAACCAAACAATAAAATAGTAATCCATTCTCCATCAGAAGAAGAACTTTCAAGATGAAGAAAAATCCTTTCATTAATTTTAAATATGGCTCAGTGACAGAGGCCAAACTAAAGATACAGAGCTTACAGTGAATACCTCAGATTGAATTGCTGGTGTAACAATAAGGATACTGCCTTTATGCAATGACTGCATGCACCTGGGATGATTTTTCTGTACTACTTGTGTGTAAGGAATTTGGGCCGAGGTAGATCCCCGCCAATTTATTTGTAGGTCAGCTGTCAATATTTTGTCTTTGAAGGAGCTCCTCTCACCTTGTGTTTTTCCCAGCTTTCTCTCTTTCCTCTGCAGCACAATTACACGTGGGTCAGGGCAGTCAACAGGCTGAGCCACTGTGATTTTTTTTCTGAGCTCCTCTGTTCTCAGGTTTTCTGACATTCCTAGCATGAATAGGTGCACTAAGATAATTACGCTAATCCATCTAGCAAAACACCTAACTTATATATTTGAAGCTAATTAGATAAACTTCAAAATGGGTCATTTTTCAGCCCTTCAGCCTCCACTTGCTTATGAGCATTACCCCTGAGGGGACTCTTTCTCAATCAGGTAGACATTTCTGGGAATGAGATCTAATGAATCCCTTTACCTCCTGAACTGAAAACCTCTTTTCATTGAGACTTAAGCAAACTGAGGACACTCTCAGGCATGATAGAAGTAGAAACTCTCCCAAGACAATAGCACTGCTTCTTCCTACCAAGATTAGGTTTGACCCACCCTACTGACAAAAGGGCAAAATCTTTTTGGGAGCAAAAATGTAGTGGGATCCTTACTTCTCCAGTAAAGAAAGGCAAGGTAAGACTATACCATTTAGTTCCATTTACTGACATTAGTGCTATGTGCAGATAAGATCTTTCAAATGAATGATAAAGAGTCTTGCCAGAAATGGGTCTGTTCTCTAGATCCTGGAGCTAGATTAAATTTCACTAGTAGCAGGGCCTCTTTTCCCCCGTCCCAGATTTTTCAAAACATTTAAGCCTGATGCTGTTACACTAATGCTGTGTGCTTTTTTAATGTGAAATGTTGTGGATTTAAAAATGATGACAAATTATCTAAAAATAGACACTGTCTTTTTCCACTAATGACAGTTGACCACAGTATTTTTGTCAATTTTAAACTTGACAAGTGCCCAGTAAGAAACAATTCTGACCTATGCAGACATCCTGCCTAACTTAGAGAGAGACCAACAAAGGCAGCAGGGAAAGAGAAGCACTATTTTGCACCAAGTGGAACAAAATGAAACACCAAACCAGTGACAAATCTAGGATTCAGTCAAAACATTCAAATGATTCAGAGTCATGCTTCTCCACTTACATCAGCAACATTGCAACAAAGATTAATAGCACTGTAGACTTCCAGGCTTCTGACAAAGAGTGCCTGAGTATAATACATCTTTGGGCAATAGTGGGATAAAAAGACAGAAAGGGGGGGGGCGGGCAAGTGGGGCAAGGGGAACTGAGAAAAGGACAAATCAGGCACAAATGCGAAGCATTATAGCAAATATAGCTGGTGAAGCACACAGTCACACAGTCACAAACCTGTACCACTCTCCACTTTTTAGCTTTTGTGGTCTCTGCCAACTTAAAAGGAAAGACAATGAAATCATCTTCTAAAAATGAGGCGCTAAGCACATTTCCAAAGCACAAAATGTGAGTCTAATCAGGAAAAATATTCCTTTATAACTTAAGATGGGATATGTGATGTACCTGAGCTAAACAACCCTTGGCTAGAGCAACCCTTTCTCCTTCCAGACCTTCCTACATCTCTGAAGCAGAAGGGAGAAGGAAGACATTGCCCTTGAACAGCACCACACCAGGCTCAGACATGCAGCCCTGCAATGTGGAGCTGTAAGGCTGCAGAGGTACCAGCCTTGCTGCTGCTCCTGGGACCACAGGGGAACAGATTTGCTATAAAGGTGGGGATGTGGGGCAAGAAAAGGTCATTGACCCAGTAAAACTGACACAGGCCTTTTGTTTCCTCTCACTCCAGAAGAAAAGGGTACCACACACTGGCTGTGTGCAACCTACTGAGGCTCAGTTGTTCCCAGGGAAAGAAACACAGGTGAGCTCCTGAATTGCTTTCCCCCATCTCTTTTCCTGTTCTGATGCTGTAATTTTAGAGGTTGAAGCAGATGAAAAAGGCTTTTCCAGTGTAACACAAGGTCTTTTCTTCTATTGCCTGTCACAGGTGTAATGACTTGTGATTTTCTGTTCCTTTTGCTTCCAGAATGAGCTCTGATGGAGCTCCCTAATGATAACAAACCATCACTGCAGTAATATTGATACCTGTTGTAATCACTGGCATTCTGGCTTTTCAATTTTCACTATTTGCCTTGGATCAAGTAGCTCTGTGCTAATGCAACAGAAGGTCACCAGATGAAGGGGCTGATAACAGAGAGGGACTGTTCTACTTAACATGCATGGAGGATTATGCTTTTCAGTCGTCCTCAAGCTAATCTTTCAAGTTGTCCTTTTTTGACTTTCTCAGTTTAATCAGTTTAATCTCATCTTCCTTCTTTTCTGATTACAAGGATTTTCTGTATAAACCTTGCCTCCACAATAAGGACCACGTGGCAATTTATTCTTATATTGATTTCAACATTTCTTTTCCACTACCAGGGCTCTGATGTAAGGGTGAAGGGTGAAAGCTAGAGGGGAAGCAGAGAGGGTCTCTCTTGTGCCTCCTGCCTAGCAAATCCCCACATGTTGTTATCTGGGGGTCTGAATACTCCTTTAATACACTTGAAGTCAGAAATGGCAGTCAGATTGGAAATACTCAGCTGTGATTAAAAGTTAGTGGAGACAGCAAGAGCAATAAAGCACAATCACAAGGCACACTAAATCTGGGGCAGCAGTAATCAAAGTGTTCGGGGTACATTTTCCGAGGGGCTCTTTCATGGTTGCCATCCCAACTGCTCACACAGCAGAACCTAGCACTATTTACCCACAGCGGGGGAAACCAGATTCAAGGGCACAGAGATAGTGGCCAGTCTGCACAGGTGTGTCTGTGCGTGTATTTGCATATGCATTTGACTGCATGGGCAAACTTCTCCTGTCTATCTATTTCCTTTCTATCTCCGTAGGACAGGAGAGAGAGATTTCCATAATTATTGATTTTTTTCCTGGCAGAAGAGATGAAGACTTCCTAGCACTGGACTGATATTGTACCTATTTATGTCTGTAATGTATAGTGAAAATAGAAAAAAGAAAGCAAGAAGCAATGTGCTTTTTCACACACTCCCTAACCTTTCAGTCACAGGTTCAGGCAACTATAGGTAATAGTCAGGCAGCCCCACTTCAATAATAAGCTGACCCTGTTCAAAAAGCAAGTTAGAGGTCTGAGAGACAATTGATATCTTGCCTTTACACCAAATAAATAACAGAGGAATTTCCTCAGCCTCCCACCATTTAGTTGCTGCTGCTTTAGACACCACCTCATCACCACATCTCCATAGTCCCTCATTCCACAGACAACTTTAGTTTATCTGCAGTCTCAGTTTCCCCAGACACACACACTTGACTTGTGAGTAATACAACAGCAGTGAGATGAGATCTGATGAAATGGGTTGGTGTTTAGTTCTGTAAGACTGTTCTAATTTTCCTACAAGTAATGAAGGATTTTGCTTTCTCTTCAGGGTTCCTGGAGATAATGATATACCATAGCCAGCAGAGGTGAACATCTGTTTTAAGAACTGTGAACTTACAGAGACCATTTGTCTATCTGATCTTCCTTTCTTGTTTTTCAGTGCACCCTATCCATTTCTCTGTTAATTAAATAGATGCAAAATCACTAAACCACTGGATCGAAGAAACAATTAAACAACAGAAATAAAAAAGTGGGAGGTAGGGGACTCATCTTTTTTCCTCTCAGCTGATTCTGCTTGGTTGAAATTGGCCTACTTTTTGACCATGCACTTCCTTTTCCTTTCACAGAAAGAAAACTTGGATTCGTGAGGGCGTATCCACCTAATGACAATATGGTAGAGTTAACCCAAGAGAACAATGCATCCCCTTAATCTGCTCATGCTTAATTGGAAAGTACAATATGGAATTGCATTTTAAAGGCAGACTGTAAATGTATTTGGATTGGTTGCTATTTAATTGATGCAACTGGCACATAAATATGTGTACCCTAAAAAAGAGAGTGAGTGAAAGCAACCAGAAGTTATGAGTCACGTTTTCCTTTTGAATATTACCCATACCAGTTATAGGCAAAAATAACAAGCATTAAGCTACTGTCATTGATCTCTGCACATGCTATCTGAGGAGAAAACATCTTGTCTGCACTGTCCAGTGCCCTGCAGTGGGCAGGAGCTGGAAAGCCTGGGAGCTGTGGGATGTGCAGAGGCACCGCTTCAATCCCGCATGCTTTCCTTGCTTCCTCCTTTGCCCACAAGCATCTGGACAATTGCAAGCTCCCCTGAGAGCTCAGCAGGGACTGGTAGAAACCTCTGACCCATGCAGTGCCCCTGCTGCACCCCTGCCTCTGCTCTGCCTCACAGCAGGAAGAGCAGCAAGCCCAGCAGTGACCCAAGTGTTTCCCAGGAATGGCAGCAGTGAGTGAGGATGGAAAGTATGAAGACTGATGCCACTGCACTGCAGAGGACTGAAGCAGAGTCACAAGGAGGCTGTGGTCCCTAAAGACAAGAACATGAACCAGGGCTGCTTTCCAGAGCAGCAGAGGGCAAACAACATGCTTTTGTTTCACCAGCTGTATTCATCTTTAAACAATGCTAGAGGTTGCGGGATGGCTTTGCAGGACATTGAAAATCATCCTTTGATTATGCAGGGCACATCTTTCCTTACAGGCATGAGAAAAGGGGAGACTGCTAGAATCCAAGTCCTTTGGCAACCCAATATTTGTATGACTAAACTATTGCCTATATGAAATAACTTCCCACAAAACCATAAACTTCTTTGCTAAAAAGTGAAGTCCCACACTGTTAAAAAGACTGTCACAAAAGCAAAGTGAAAAAAGCTGAGCATTTTTTGCTTTTGTCCAACCTCATTTTCACCACTGCTACCAGCAACACTCCATATCATATGCACACAAAACCGTAAACTTTAGTCTTCCAGAAACATCCTTACTGATTTTTTCCTTGTACGTATGACAGATTATTTCTTGAGCCTTCTGACTGAATTATGTTTCCCCTGCCAACACTATCCATTGTGTGGAGGCTGCAGTCATAATCTGTGAAATGAATAGTACTTGTTAAAGATCTTATAAATAATCTCGTCACATGAATATAGCAGAAATTTGCCCAGCTGAAAAATACAGCTCATCAGACTAAAGCTTTTGCAAAATAGTATCCCTCTGAAAAAGGGTTTCAGCAGAAGAAGAAAAAAAAAGCCCCCAAAAAAAGAGGAAATAAGGAAAAGGAAAATGACAGTCCTAAAGTTCCATGTGTATGAACAACCCTTTTGGAAGGCTGTTGGAACAACCCTACTGCAATGCTGTAGCAATCTTCACTTTTCTACATCTGCAGCATGTCTGGTCTGTCCCTAATCTAGAAAAGACCAGAAGATCTCCTGATGTGTCTTGAATAGCATAAACTCAAAGCAATGGAAGGGAGAATGGAGATGTGTGGTAACACAAGGACAGCAGGGACATGGCAGATGTATAGGTGATAGTCTGGAAGGGAGATGGGAGGACATAATGAGGTGGGGCAGACACAGCAGAAATTACGCATTTCTGGTGTTTCCAGATCACTACTATCATATCCTCAATTACCTGGCAGATGTCCTTTGTATCTGATTAATAAGAGTTGGAACAACACATCTTCTGGCCAGCTTTTTTTTTATCAAGTGATAACTTCTCTACTGAGTTTAAAGGATCAGGAGAAGGTATCCATAAGGCTATAGCGGCTGGAACCCAGAAGACCCTGAGAAGAGAAGGCAGCACACGGAGAGGTGAGAGCAGAGGGCTGTGTGCAGATAGCAGCACAGCAGTTTTGGAAGGAAAAGGAGCAGGAAACTTTTAAATTGCTGAGCATGAACTAGTTCTTTCCAGAAAACTGGATTACAAATAATCCTGTCTGTAAAATTACTAGGGAAAATAAAAAATAAAATAGCCAATCTCAGTTAATCTTTCTCTTGAGGAGAAAAACAGCCTGGAACAGTTCTAAGACATGCATTTCTATTCACAAAAGGTTCTGATGTAACCCCTGCAGCAGTGTCCAATCTGTATTTTCAAGTGAAATCTTTGTGGGTCATTTGTGCACTCACAGTATTGGCAAATAAGGATGATATCACATAACAGAAAGCCATACACTTTTCCTAGTTGCCCTAATTATATTCTGCTATTAAATGATTATGATGCAAATGCTGAAAGGGGAAGAACTTGCATAGTAATGGAATTCCTCTCTCTTCCTGTAATCTATTTATTTATTTAGTTTTCCAATTATTTTTATATTTAAAAAAATAAATATGAGTACAAAGAAACTACAGAGCAAAAGCATTTGTGATTGGATTAGTGAATCCAGAACATAATCATCAATAGGTGTCTTTATTATTAATATAGAGTAGCAATTTTGGCTGAATGATTAGCCAAAATTTCAAAGCCTTGCAGAGTTGTTTCTATTTGCATAAGAAATCAGCAGTGTACGTCAACTGTAGTCTTGGTATAACCTTTAAAAATCTTATTTATTTATCCCCCTCCAAAAACAGAGGGAAAATTTCACCTGAAGACTCATTTTCCTAAATGCAACAAAAATGATAGCATCAGCAAATACTGTTATTCTCCTTCAGGAATTCCCAGTTTTCCACCCTACCTAGAGACCTCACCATCCAAGACCTGCTGGCTGGAAGCTCCCTCTCCATGGCACAGAGCCAACAGTTCTTGTGAGACTCCTACCCACTTAACAGTAAGCTTCATCCAGGATCCTCTCTGTTTGCACCAATGAGTTGCTCCTGCCATTGCTCAAGCTCTGATACACCACAGTTCTTCATGGCACTCGTCGTGCACCAAGACAGACCCAATAATTCTCAAGGAAGTCTGAAGGACATCACAGGCTTAACCATGACTAAAGTTTGGTGAAGTGGGGAGGACCAGGGACCACTCAGAAAGCCATTTTAGGAGGTTTTCAGCTTGAGAAGGATACAAAAGCTGCCAACAGTGAAGCTGATTCACTGTAGGCTTTGAGTAGGTATTGTCAAGTCCTTCCCTTCTGGACAGAGAAGGTGCCATGGTTTGCTTGTCCCATGACATGTCAGCCATGGCACTGGGTCAAACATTTCACCCAGGAGCTGGCTGGGAGTCTATGTTTGTAGTAAAATCTGCTACATTTTACATTAAAATGTCCAGTGGGTGCTGCCCCTTTATTCTTTCAAGGATGTTTTTCCTCATGCTTTGCATTGCTTCAGTGACATCTCCCAGTGGATGCTAATTTTTATTTCTACTTATGTCGATAAGGCAAAAGATTTATATAGGCCCTGTTTCTTAAATTCCCTCCTTTCCATTTATTTATTTTTCTTTCTTCTTCCTGAATAACACCACATCATATTTCTTTGGCCACAGCATAGCAATTGGGTGTGACCTTTCACTCTGATTTGCCATTTCATTCCATATTAACTGTGTTGTAAAGACCTGTATATTCCCTTTATTGAACATCTTTAACATCCGTTCTTGGCTAATGATTGAGGCAATCAAAACTCTGGTGCATGCTTTGGTTCTTATTCAGCTTGAATATTTAAATGGTTTCTTGCTGGCCTTAATGCATTTATTCTATCTAAATTGAAATTGGTGCAGTCATTTGCCCAGCCTGAATTTTTTGTTTATTTGTTTGCTGTTTGTTGTTGTTTTGTGTTTCACAGTCTCCTCATGAAACTCTATTACTTGAGTCACTCCTATTTTATTATTCTCATTTTGCATATTCCATTTAAGATTTTGATAACAGTCTCGTTTTATTTAAATTATTTTATTATAGGGTTTGAGAAGGAGACTACTGAGCACAGAGTGGGGAGCTAATACTACAAGACCCTTGTCTCCTGAACTGATCTAAGGCTGTCAATTCTCATACTGTCTGGAGAGTTACTCAAAGATTTAATCTAAGAACAGAAGTTGGAGGGCTAAGCCATTGCACAGGATTTGTCCCTTGCAACAAGATGTAACCTGACAGAGCCCATGGAATTGTAGCATACCACTTCAACCATGTCCAGAGATAACAGTCATTTTGCAGAGAGGCTACCAAGCACCTCTGATGAAAGCTGGAGAAATTGTAGTGGGAAATTCTATTGCTGGTACAAATCTGGTGCATATTTATTCCTGTTTCCGCTCTTCTTACAATGGCATTCTTTGTGACAGATGTAGTAAACCATATCCCCCCATTACAACAGCAGTACTTTTTCATCACCTTTAATTATGTCAGATGCAGCAGGAAGCTCTAGCTTGCCTCCATTTACCTGATGCATTACTGTCATTTTGAAGGGCAGATGTTCTTACATACCATGCTTCAAAAAGCTCAGCTCTTTTCTATTGCTTTACAGAGACGTGCTCCAACGAGAGGTACTTCTTGTCTGTGACACACCAACTGCTTCTGTTCTCCACACCACCACACACACAGATGCTTCCCTGAAACTGCGGCAGTTTGTCACTATTCTGCTCCAACACATCCTCTGTACATTGGTTTTACAGCTCTACTTGGGATTGCTATTGCAATATTCTGGAGTATTTATCTGATTTTTTTGTAAAGGAAATGCTCACCGTGTACTGCTACCTGGAGACCAGCAATTCCAGTTCATAAGCTTTAAAACTTGTTTTTATCCTGCAACAGGGTGAAAAGCCCATCTATTGAGAGCCTTCACAAGCTTATATTTTGCAAAATTGTTGACTTGCAGAAGAAGACCCCCAGTTCTGGCTTAGAAAACTGGAGAATTTTATACCCAAGAGACAAGGAGTTGTGACCCTAAAAAGTGCTTTTCTTCACACCTTCCTACAAATGGGCACCCCCAACAAAGCATTTATAAGAAAATGAAAAAGCACATTTCATGAAAATACCAGTAAGATCCAGCCAGCCCTCCTCACACTCTTTATGCTAAGTCTCCAGACTCCAGCCCTTCACAAGGCCCTTCAAAATATATTTATCATACAGTGCTCATTTTAGACTCCTTGTTTTGCTTTCTACCTTGAGCAACTGGTCAAACAGGCAATAACAGAAAGCATGGAAGCATCATAAATCTATAAGAGACCTTTAGAACCTTTTAGAGCAGTTCCCACCTCCCTGGCCCAGGTGAAGGTGTGATGCAGGACATGCTGATTGCTCCAGTAACATCACAGCATCCCTCTGGTGACAGTAGAGGCAAGGTGTCAGCTCAACACTCCTTGGTGGCTTCAGCATCCTCAGTGCAGTGAAGAAGACAACAATATCTTCTCCAGTAATTCGCACTTCTCCCGCCATAAGGGCCCTCTGGGGTTATGCATGCAGCTCAAAGCCTGGCCTTTCACTTCTTCCTACAAGAACAAAGTAAATATTTCTTTTCTCAGGCCTCTAAAGAAAGTTTACACCTTTATTTCTGAAACAACAAGGAAGGCAGGCTTTAAATAATACATTTCTGGAGTGTTTTCGCGCAAGTGTCAGGGATGGATGAATTAATTTGAACGACAGAGCAGTTGGAAAAGTGGCATTCAAAGAGCACACCTGAAGTCAGCTGTGAAACTGCTCTGCCTCTAAGAAAAAGGCCACTGAAGAGCATGAGAGGTGCCTCAAGAAGGGAATCACCACCACCACCACCAACTCATGACCACATGCTGAAGCTCAAGTGTCCAGTAAGAAACACAGCTCCCAACAGAGGGGCATCAGCTGCCTTATCCAGAAGCAACCCCTTTTTAGAATAAAAAAAAAAACAAAAACAAAACCAAGGAGAAATAGCAGTTTGTTTAAAAGAAGCAAGATCATAGCAGTCCCTTGACTTATCATTGTCAAGTGATTAGGACAACTCACTGAGAAAACCTGTCAGTTTTGTAACAGAATTGTTATATTTCTATTGTCAGTAATTACCCAAAGAAGACCTACCACAATATTTTTCTTTTTTACTTATTGCAAACAAAAGATACAGATTTTGTGAATATAGATACAGGCTGAGAAGAAAGAAGTGAGATTAGTGAAGCTGGTGATAGATCTTGATTTTAGAAGAGAAATTAAAAGACCTTCTCACATGACCATATGGCAGGAAACAAGATGCCTCACAACACATGCTCCCAAGCTAGAACCTGAAGCTTATGTTTTCATAAGTCCTTGGGACTTCGCAGCCTGTTCAGGCATCAGAGAAGACAATTAAACAAGCAAGCATTATTTTCCATTGTTCTCAGTGGGAATTCTTGGTCCTCTCCATTCTGAAATGATACCCTTAACATGCTGATTTCAGAGCATTTGTACCCTGTGGGAGTTTTGTCCTCTCACTGTGCCAACTCTAACTATAATAGATGGAAAATTGAACGAGTTGTAATTGGTTTTATCAACTGGACAGAAGAAACAGACATGAAAAAAATCACAGATGATCTTAATGAGAAAATGTCATGCTCTATAGCATTCTGTGACTAGGTGGACTTCTACAGGACTACATATATGTCCTCCAGACCCAAAGGGCAATAGAAGAATAATGTACTCAAATAACTAAGGGTGGTCCTATATATTAAAAAAATAGAAAAATTCCATTTCCTTTCAGAATATTCCTGAATATTAATAACCATCTACAGCTTGAGCATAAAATGCCAAAAAAACCCAACCAGATCTGTTTCCTCCTTCCTGGAATTTAATCTCTTGCTACACTGAACGTTATCACTACAGAGAGAAAAATTCAGCATCTGACATTACTTTGGAGTGAGGTTTGTCTATGATCCAAAAGAAATCCCACTTTACATGACCAACTGTCTTTCTGCTGAGGTTGAGGTTATTAATACTCAGTTGAGGACTGCATTTTTTCTTTGATTAAAGCAATTAAATTACCTTCCTTATATCAGAAGACATAGAGAATATATAAAATACCTTCCCATCTTCAACATTCACCAGATCTTTGTAGTATTGCTAAGGACATTTCTTCAGGTAAAAACAGAGTTTTGGTCTTGGGAATCTTTAAATATGTACACAGCCTGAGAGATATGGAAGACAAAGCTCAATTTCATATTGCTTGTAGTTGACTTCTGCTTCTGGACACTGTATGCTTTTCTTAGATGAATACCACAAATTGGTAGTACATGAAATGCCTTTAAAAGAGCAAGATGTAAGAGAGTTATTAGAAATAACAGAACTAATTTTTAGTGAAATTATATCAAGGCAGAAAAATCATCCTTTAGCACCTGAAGAGCACACAGATGATTTTTACTAGCAATTCTGGAGGTAAGACAATAGGACTTTTTGGGTTTTGTTTTCTGCTTGCTACTTTCTCTGTCTCAAATGCTATTTATAATTTTAAAAAATCAGTATCTTTCACGTTTTATTAAATGCCAGGCAAGATTGAGTCCTCAGACAGAGCCCTTATGACTATTACTACGACTTGGGTGCAGTTTTCTTCTGCATATTGAGATTTTTTAGGGCAGAACTATTTTGTCTTTATTCTGTTACAATTATTTTCCAATAATTTTTTCTCAGCTAATAATAACCATGGACTTGGCTTAGTTTTACAGCTTAAAAATTTGGAGCATTTTGTCATAACTTTCCTTTTAAATCAGTTCCTTCCCACTTTCAGTCTGACTACCTAAAAATGATCTTTTCAAGATCAAAAGAGTGATTAGAAACCTGGTAATTTCTCTATTCTTACCACAGATTCTTTTTCAGCATGGTTTTAACATGGGAAAGTTCATTTTTCACTATTGTTTAGTGGCAGCTTTTCATACGGAGTACAAGGAATAATCAGAACTGCAATCCATATAATAGAATGATTCAGTTGGTTTAAATTCCAGTGGGCATTGGTCAGAGTCCATCCCAAGAATATTTTTCCTTCATTTAAAATTATATTTAGAAAGAGTGAAAAAATTCTAACAATTGAAAGGGGGAAATAAAAAGTGCCTAAACCTCTTAGACAGTAGTTATAGTAAGCACAAGAAAAATATAAGTTTACCAGAGATTTGGGTAATGCCAAACTCTAGTTATGTGACCATATAACAAGAGCAGATCTCAGATCTCTTCTGTATCCAATGCAAAGCTTTACTTGTAACTAAAATATATTTTGGACTGGAAGGACTAGAAATTGCCATGAGTTACTTTTTTAATGGAGAAAAAAGGACTGTGCATGTGCGTTGCATGTGCACGATCTGCAGTTTCTTGTTCTTTCCACCCAAGAAAGAACTGGAAAGGCAGGTTTTCTTGGTCCTCTTTTTTTGAGGGAAATCACTAGCATGTATGAGAACCAAGTAGAAGCTGCACTTGCTTAATGCAGTGGAGATCAAGATTGGTTCACTGTCTTTGTGAGAACAGAATGTGCAATAAGCATTTGAAAGCTATCAATACTAGAGAAGGCCTATGGAAACATTTCACAGGTGCATTTTCAGGACCGAGAACTGAAATTGATTTTAATAAAGCCAAGCAGAAAAGGCTTTAATAGGACTTTAGCAATGCATAGGACTTCAGTAGTCCTCTGCTCAAGGGTGTCTTTATCACTATGTGTAGTAGTACCTTGTCTCCAGACTAGGTTTTAATTACACAAGCCCTGGGCAAAACTAAGTCTGCTTTCTAATGCCATTTTGATGCGGTATTCCCTGCATCTCTAGGAAATTAAGATCCCTGCTATGCTTATCCTCTCTCAAGCATTAAAGGGCAAGGGCCATTGCCAAAGACAAGAGTTATGCTCTGTATTGGTAGTGGGGGAAAAGCTGAATTCTGCCCATATCAGTAAGTGGCTTAAATGCCCTACACACTTCCAATAGGACACAGAGATTAAACTCACCACTTGTGCCATGGTATCTAAAAGGCATTAATCCCAGCACATACCAAGAACTAGTTGCAAAAATACCTTCCTTTTAATTAGGGCAGCACTTAGTTCAGATTGCCATTTCTTTCCTGGAGACAAAACCTGCAATACTACAGCACCAGATGAATTTGCTGTTCCAGCTGCAGCGCTTGAATCTGTCATGAACTCTCTGCCTCCTAGTTCAGAGTTGCACCACCACAGCTATCGGAAATGACCAGATGTAATTGGGTTCAATGGAGTTCAAAGTTATACTCCAGTTTCCTCATATCAAAGTCCATTGATGCAGTAGCAGATGAAGCACATTGAAATGCTGGGAGAGTGGGAGGGAAGTTACAAGCAGACAATGTTCAGGTCTGACCTGTTAGATGCCAGGATGCTGTACACAACCAGCTTTTGATTGAGTTTTCAAGAACTCAGGTGTGTTCCCCTGGAGAAGAGTTGATCTCCTCCTCTAATTGCTGCAAAACATATCTCATTCTTTGCTAATGTACTTTGTCTATTCTGTGGCTTGACACTTTTGAGACTCATTTACTTTTTTTTTTTAATGTCAGGGCTTTCTCCTGAGATTGTTCATTCATTATATTTATTTTCTTGGACATGATTTAACAAACCATCCCTGAAGTATTTGCAGCTATTAACTTCGTTGAACAGAAGCTCAAGTGAGAGTTAAAGGCAAATGGTCTAGAAGAAAGCAATGGGCCAAAGCACCTCCAGGGTATTCATCAGCCCCAAAACTCATTTCAATAACTCTTTCTCACAAGACATGGTAAAAGAAAAAAAAAGGATATAAAAGAAAATGGAAGTTTTGTTGTTGCTGGTATGAGATCATAAAGCACAAATAAAATCTAGACAAGCATAGCAAAGTTGGGGTTCATTTTTCAAGATAGTAAAGTTACTTAAGTCTTCACCCTCATTTCTGGTTGATCCTTATGCACTGTCCAGTTTTACCTCACATTCATCTGTAAGCTCCTGGCCAGCAAGAACAGCTACCCAGCTGCACCGTCATGGGATGGCCATTTGGCTTACATTGCTCTCAGTGTCAGCTCTTGGTTTGTGGAGACCAGGGCTGATGTTCACTATCAACATTATTCTGTGAAGAAAACCTACCTGCTGCCACTAGTAAAACTAAGGAAGCTACAAGTGGCAGCGTAGCTGACTCACCTCATGCGGTCCTCAGAGAAGGATATGACCAGTATACCATATAATGCAACAGAGTTGTATAATCTTGGTCATCCTCCAGGCTGTAATTGCAAATTAATTCTGATGAACAGAACACGATGAAGGGTCTGAACGCAGAAGTCCATCTGGTTTTCTCCAAATACACCAGCTGTACACAACCAAGAATGTATGTCCATTAATTCTGTGCACATAATTCCAAACAGTATGATTTCATATAAAATATTGCTTCTTTATACAAACCCTGCCTCACCAGAGACTGTGCCCTTTATTGAAAATACTGATTAGACTTAATTATACACAGATAAAGAATGTAACTAAGTCATTGTTGTTGCTGCATGTGAGTCACACGTAAGTTTTTCTATGTATATGCTCCTGACAGAGCCGGTCATTTGGTCATTTGTTAGTTTCTGAATATTTCAGCATTTAAAATAAAAAGAAATAAAAGGAGCCCTTCAAATCAAAAGAACTTTCTATTACACAGCAAATTAAAGAATGTCAATTTGGTATTTTTTTAATGTCACATTAATGTTGTTTTCTATTCTGTAAAGACACACTGAAGAGCCAAAGGCAGCAGCATCCACCCAGTACCTAAAAATTTTGTACAAGCTATAAAGAAATGTGTATAAAATTTTTTGTCCAAACTTTTATAATATTACCTGTGGTCCTTGAGTTAGTCTGGATGTCTTAGTCCAGGATTCATTGCTCTATGTTAAATTGTTGAGTATAGACCTATATATATCTTTATTTCAGAAATGCTTTTTCAATATTTGATAAGAATGAAGACACCTGTTTTTGACACTTTCAGCTGAATTTGAGAGAGTTTCATGCTGCTTATGTGAGTCAGAAGTATCTTTTCTGGTTATATGCGTCCTCTAGAATTTTAATAAGTATCCCTAAAGAAATCTATTTCTGTCTGGCGTGCAACTAGGAACACAGAGCCAAAGCCCACTGAAATTGTATGAAACATCTCCATTAATACCTATTCATTTTGAATCAGGCCACCTACCAAGTGCTATTAGGATTTCCCCATACCATTACAAATGGGCCATTTCTATAGGTTTTTTACCCGCAGTAATTTTTTTTTAATTTGTTCTCAGTCAGCCTGAAACAATTTGTCAGCAGTATAGCTGGAAAGAAATTAGAGGACTGACCAACTGGAGTGCTGGGTGATGGCATTGCCATCTTAGCAAAGGTCCAAATTCTTGTTCAAACCTCTCCTGCTCACATCCAGTGTCAAGCAAGTTATTCATTGCAGGTCACCTGGGAGAATGTTTTAACCAGCCAAAAATGCAACAAAATTATTTGTGTAGCTACTGGGTAAAAAATGAGTGAAAACATTATGTGGGAAAGGAAATGTTTCTTCTAAGACACAAATTTTTTTTCTTTTTTTTAAATATATTTTGTTGAAGAAAAAGACTGCTTCAAGTTGAACGAAAACTTTTTTATATTCTCTGCTCTGCAGCCCAACATCAACAAAAAAATCTATTATTTCCACTGTGCTACTTCTAACCTTTCTATTTCTTTCAAACTAGGTTTACAAAATTTGCTTTCTAAAGAGCGACGGCATCAGGATCTGTGGAACAGCCAGGGTCAAAATTTCACTATTTTTGAATACACCTACAATACATAGAGATTTGCATAATAGGCCCTAATGCCTCCTTCAGAATCATTATGGTCTATTGAGTAAATAATGTGTCTATTGAAAATGGTTGAAATACCCATTTAGTTGATAGACCCTATTGACTCCTAATAAAAAGCTATTAGAGTTGAATAAATATTATGCATTTTTAAACTTGCCTAAATATATTCCATTTCCAGGAATTTTCATATTTACACAATCGACTATAAAGAAAATGTTGTATCTGCTTCCACACAACTCCATGAGAAAGCCCATGAGGGCTTCTCTTCTTGTAGGGATTTTTCTTAGCCTTTCAAGATGCTAAGATAGGTTGTATTTGAGTGTTTGCTTTGTTTTTGATGAGACTGAGATGGGGGAACAAAATAAGAACAAGAAAGAAAATTAAACTACATGAGTTGGTACTTAAATAAAATTAAGATTTATGCTTTCAAAGAGTTAGCATAGGATTTAGCCATGCTCTCTTGGGTTTATCTGTGGGGTTGAACAACATATTCTTTACAGACAATTGTTTAAATATGCAAATACATTGAAAAGAATGTGCGTAGTTAGACAATGTGTAAAATGCACATCTTCATTTACTCAGTCTTAAATGTTTTCTTGAGAGCTGAAAGAATCTCTCAAGTTAAAGCATATTTTGATAATTATCCATCCATACATTTTTTATTTCTTTTTGCTAATCCACAGCAAATCTGAAGCAACTGTAAATAGCTGTAACTGTTTAGCATAAAGATTTCAGACTCCAGATGTGCCTTATATTGTTTTGTGTCCCATCTCAGAGTTTCAGATCTTGTGTTCTGGATTGCACACCCTGCTACTCCATTTGCTGTCATGTGGACATAAAAAGTAGCCAGGACACAAATCTGGTACAGAAGTGTCTCATGTGCTTAGTTCAAGTGAAAGAAGGGCGAGGAAGTGGCTTCTGCTGTTCTGCTCAAAGAGATGGCTCAATTGCTTGTAAAGAGCAAGAACAGGTACACACAGTGACAGAAGTGATCATTTTAGACATTTTCACTCCAGCTGACTCCATGTTCTCCAGCAATCACAGCCTCTTGTTTGCCGCTCTCTTGTTACTTTCAATGGCTCACATATTTATGTATATTTCTGGATCTCATCAGCCTCTAGAAGACCATCAGGAAATTGCCAGCAGTCTGCACAGAGGTCAAAGCAGAAGGCTGTACTTTGTGGCCCACAAGAGCCGTGCAGGAGTCCAATACAGCTGCATGTCGGAGCTGTGCGTAGACCTGCAGCGCTTGTTTCCAAAAGTCACACTCGGTCACTCCCAGGTCTTACCATGCAGTCATTGGCTGTGTCTACTCTACTAAACCTCTTCATAAGCTCAGTCTTCCAAAAGGTTGCCTTGACTGTATATCGCTGTGACAGTGTTATGCAAATTGTTTTCTCAGTTTATTTAATTTGATGTTGGCAAGAATAGAGGGTTAATGGCCTTGGCACAAACACATCTTGCTGCTATTTTCCAGACAGTTCCTTGAATATCTGAACACTAGAAAGTCTTGTTCAGTCTCACAATGCAAAACAAACACAGAAAGGTCTAATCTAGCTTTTAGCACTACCCCATTGTGGACTAAAAATGTTGAAATCTCCAAACTGTAGCTGATTTTTCCTGTTTGGGACAAGCCTCATTTGTTTGTTTCATTCCTCTCTTTCCTCTGCTGTCTACAACTGCCTTTTACGTTTTATCCATCTCGTGTATGTTGCAGAAAGTGTGGTCAACAGGCCACCCCCTTCTCCTTTCACTCCTTCCTCCAGACTCCTCACCTCCAGACTCCTCACTAGGTCCTTGAGCACCAACATATATGCAGGGGATAGAGGTCTTCCAGGGCATTGGTTTGTAAAGAAACCATGATGCACAAATGATTTCTATATTCTTATATACTATATGGTACTAAATAATTCTCCTCTCTGTGCCTGAGGGGTACTGAAGTTGTCAGTGAGAAAGACCCTTAAGGAATTGGAAAATTCTCCACAGATACCCCTCAGTATTGGAGGTGCAGCGTGGCCCCACCTTCGCCTCCAAATCTCTTGTCTTACAACAGCCACTTTTCCCTGACCCTCAGAAAGACAGAGACAAGTGCATCCTGTGGACTGCTAGAGGTAGTGTTTCACAGCCAGGGCACCAAAGGCTGTCCTTTCTGATATTTCTAACTGACTGGTGAAAAGCACAAGTTAGAGAACTGAATGAAAAACAGCAGGTTAGGAGAGAGAATAATTATATTGTCATATTTTTTTTTCATTGTAGAATACTGGCATATATGTTCTCAGTGGTTTGCATAAGTCACATAATTTCTGTCTTTCATTGTCCCTGATAAACTTGAAGACACCATCTGATCACCACTTCTGGGTGCCTATCATATGACTAAAAGTTGATGATATTTTCAGTTCAGGTTTCTATTTCTCTCCTCCCTTCCCTCTCTACCGAACAAAAAATTTTAGACACTCCACACTTTCTATACCTCTGGCTCCTATGCAGCATTTGCAACCATAGAAGCACTGGAAAGCACAGAAGCCAAAAAATGTTAATAGGGCAAACAGAATGTAATTGCTTATGTGTGCTGGTTATATCCTGAAACAAATTGTTTCTTAATGCCGAGGTCAGACAGGGTTTAATTAGGAGAAATACAATTGGTGTAAAATTTTGCAGCAGCCCGCTTGTTTGGTGCCATGCCAAGTCAACATCAAGCTTTTCCAAATGGAAATTTTCATTAGAGGCCATTGGCAGCCTGGCTAGGCTGAGTTTCAACTTTTTCGAGTCTCCTGGTAACATGAACCTGAAGCTCAGCATATCTGCTTCCTAGTAACAGGCTGTCCCTGTCACAACTGTTCTGCCACATGCACACAGCCTCTACATATGTAGTAACATGTGGCTACTTCTGGCCCCAAGCTGTCAAGATCTGCATGCAGATAGGACTTATCTTCAGCTTTAAGATTGTGCATAAATGGCTCTCTATTTTCATATTGTTTTCATATCAGAGATAGAGAAAGAAGCCTTTGAACCTCAGTAGAGGAAGGGAAATTTCTAAGCCTTTTTCGTTGAGTTCTGACTTGGTTTTGGTTTTTTTGTACCACTCTATGCAAAGATCTCAGGGATTCTTACTAATTCTTGAAGCACTGATACTGCCCTTTACATTGATTAACACAGCCCCAGTGCTTGTGCTGCCAAGGTTAAGGTTGTATCAGCGTTTCCTTTATAGACCCTGCTGTTCAAGAGAAAAATGTTTAACCTTAATGAAAAAATTTGCCTCAGGGTGTATTTTTTTTTCCTTTTACCTAATTTTGTGAGTGAAGCTGATGCTTATAAAACTAAGGGATGGGCATTCTGGTTTACAGCAATTAGGCATCAAAGGCTTAGCATACCTCAGTCACAATTTGTCTTTTCTTCTTATTCCCATCCTGACATGGAGAACTCTGGTGACAACAAAGGAAGTGTGACTTGATGCATGCCACACCTTGGGGGATTTAAAGTTGAGCTACCAGGTGCTATTTACTGCAGAAAGTGCTGTCAGCAAAGGGTAGGAGCAGTAGAGGATTTGTGGCTACTGTGAAAGCAGGCTTGGGTAGCAGGTGAGCTAGCAGAGAACAGCCTGTGAGCCAAACTGCCACTGCAAATAAGAAACACCAGGTTATAGGAGGGAGAAACTGGTGGGAAGAAAGTGGCAGAGACCCAAGTAGATAATCATTGCACAGCAATTTTTTAAAGTAAACAGAAGCCTTTTCATTTCAATATCTCTCTGCCCTGGTTCAGAGTATACCTGAATCAGCACTTACAGAACTACCTCCTCCCTGAAGGTGACATTTTCTCTTCTTTGTGTTTTTTTAAACCAGTGGTCAGTCCCTTATTTTCTCTCCCCCTTCTGCTCTCAGTATCTTTTGAGGGAGCAGCATATTGTGTACTCTTTCCTCTCTCTCTTACCTGAGGGCTAGCTGAGGTGCACTGCTGCCTCTGTCTTCCCCTGAACTAATCCTACTTTATTTTCTGTTGTATGAATCCTTATCCCTGGCCTGCTGTATCTGCCTGGCTGCTGCTCATGTGCACAGTTCATAGCAGCAATGAGAGTTAGCTGTACTTATTGTGGGTAAGTGTGTGCAGAAAACACAAAAACAATTGTGTTGCTGCTCTTCATCTGTGCCCACATGCTCCAGTTAGCAGGAGCAAAAAAGGGCCATTCAGATTGAGCAAAAAAGAACAAAAATATGGGAATATCCACTGCACATCTATTACCTTCCACACAGAAGTATACTGAAATATTTGTGCTGTGAAATTTATCAACATTTTTTTTAGACTATAGAGATTTAACCAGATTTTGTGAGGTTTAGGGAGGAAAATAAACTTTCATATAGAATGATAAGATTACTTTTTGGGGGGGGATGAGGGGGCAATGAGCAAAGGATTTTACTAAATTGACTAAATGACTAAATGGAGATTACTCATGTTTCTGTCTTTTCTTCACTTCTACAGGGTCAATTTAGGGCATGTTTCATGGTGCCAACTGACTATAAGATTTTTCCCAAGTTTTGGCACTGAAATCTCATACTGGCACAGATTTTACAGCTTCAAATTCCTGACTGGGAGGGCACTGCCAGTTTAAAATTGAGGTGTGAATCGTGGCCTGTGCCTTGGCAGTCCAGAGCTGCTGTGTAGCCCCAACAAAACCACTTCACGTGTCAGCTCAAACATCTACTTTCACAAACGCCCTGATAACTCACCTGCTTCCCACTCCCATATGAGTCCATCCCCCTTTGACCCTTCTGGGGCTACCTGGCTACTTGGTTTCCCCTTGGCAGAGGGAAGGCAGCATCACTTTTCCCTCCATCAAAGAAAGGAACAAACAGGAAGGTAGAAGAGGGCAGCACCTTGACTACCTTTGCTTTAGATTTTGTCAATTTGAGATTTTGAGTTTCTCACTTTATTAAATACATTTTCATGCATGCGTGAGTGCAAATGTATGTATTGGGCTCTGGTACTGGCACTGCAGCAGAGGATCAGGTGATGAGGTGGGGGTTGAAGGAGTAAATATAGTTTCTCCCGTGTGATCATCTCTCCTCTGTTTACAAAGCCTTCAGCATTTTCCTGAATTACCCCATGGGTAGCTTAGTAACAGATATGATGGCCCATTCTTTAGCACACTTCAAAAAACCCTGGCAAATATACTGCCATTCTAGAACGAAACAAACAAAACTAATGAGCTGAAGGTGTTGTCATGGAAGTGTTACTTACGAGCATGGAAGGGGCAGCTGCCCTTCACCGAGCTCGGCTGAGCAGGCAGAGCATAAAGCAGAGCCCTCTGTCACTTACAGCCGGGAGGCTGCGGGCTCGGCGAGCCCTGTTTGTACAGATGACGAGGCCCCTGCTGCAGGGGGTGATCATTGCACCAGGGTCAGGGACATTAACACGCTCATGGACACACTGGATGATCACTTGTAGTGGCCATTGCCATGCAGAAGGCACATTAGGGGGAAGCTTGGCCGAACTGGGTAACACTGAGCCTCTCCATTTGCATGCAGCACAGGAAAGCAAGAAGCGCTCAGCTCCTGTTTAAAGGCAGCTACTGCTGCTTCACTGGGAGCTTTGGCCTTTTCAGTGGGGAGCCCAGGAGACAGGCTGTCAAAACAGAAGTCTCTTGTTCAAACTACCAAGCACAGAAAGGGGGGATAATGAAAATAAATAAATAAATAAGTTTAGAAAGGCTCAGATCAGTCAAACCAAAGAGAGTTGTTGTTTCTTGGTTGACTTATTTTTTTCTTTTCTGAAGTTATCTGGTTATTTTGAGTTGGTTGTATATAAAAGCAAGAAGTGTGGAGTTCACTCGAGGTCTTGAAGATAAATTTATAGCTCAGTTTTGCAAACCGACAAACAAATAAAAGTTGACTTACGCAGTGGAGGTTTTATATTTCCTCATTGTACTTCCCCTACTTTGTACAAATCTTCCTGGAAATCTCTGTAGTAACTCCTAGTAACTGCTGTGATGCCTACTGTGCAGGGCAGAGTTGATCAACAGCAGAGAATCCTTCCAATTCCATCTCTTTTTTTTTTCAGTCGTGTCAAATTCCTTCTCTTTAGTAATCTCCCTTATTCTCTTAGGAGCTGAAAGAAGATTTAATTGTTAAATTTGGATAGTAATTCAGCAAATAAACTCTCCAGTCTCATGTAGACCTTTAGTCATTGCAGGCTTAATTTTAGCTATAAATCACTTCCCTATGGTCAGTCATGATCGCATTTCATACTCAGGAGGTTGATGCAGAGAAATAATTGAAGGACTGTCCATGTGGGGGCTTTTGCTTTTAGGGCTACTCTTTTATAATGTAACTTGTTGCAAGATTATTTTTAGAATGGAGCTTTGCAAGTGGATTTTGTTTGCCCTTTCTCCACAACTATCCATGTCAAAAAATAGTCCTGCTGTAAGAGGCTTCTGTCTGGTAGACCACTTGTAGCAATTCTGGATATGAGAA
The DNA here is from genome assembly GCF_000277835.1 of Geospiza fortis. NCBI lineage: Eukaryota > Metazoa > Chordata > Aves > Passeriformes > Thraupidae > Geospiza > Geospiza fortis. The sequence goes on along the minus strand of NW_005054316.1, from coordinate 7,319,443 downwards.
ATAGCCTAAATCCTATTTAGTGAAACAAACCACAGTAAATACAAAAGTACCATCATTGTTGCTGGCTTAAAACAAAATTTTGATTTTAAAGATCATTTACAAGTATGGGGATTTGCATGGTTTCTCCAGGACATGGGAAAGGGGGAATATTTTTGGAATGATCAAAAAACTCCAAGTTTCTAAACACAGTCCACAATACTTCATAGCTAAAAGTCTCATCTAGAGACTTTTAAAATTATGGCACAAGCAGTTGGATTGCTAGGTTCAGCTGTCCACAGGTGTGGTGGCACAATTCAGTGGTACAGCTTCAGTATTTAGGATTTTGATGCTGAAACTGCCCACAATTCTCTCTGCACCTCTACTCTGCTTTACTGAATCTATTTTCTGTGACAAAGCATCTTGACAATCTACATTCTCAGTAATGAAGAGGAAACTTTACATTTGTCAGAAAGAGGGACTAGCCTGGCTGAAGGTGTGTGGAGCTTCTACCTCTGATGGTGGCAAACTGAACTATTTAAAGTGTCCTTTCTCCGTGAAAGTGAAGAGGCTGTGCAGCCTCCACTCTTGGAAGTTTTCAAGACTGAACCAGATGAAGCCCTGAGCAGCCTGGTCTGAGCTCATTGCAAACTTAACTTGGCAACTGAGGACTAACATACAAAATTTTCTTTAAACAGCTTATTGAGGTTTCAGCAGTGCATTAAAAAGCATGTCTTTCACTTCAGGAGGAAGTTGAATGCTTCAGATCCAGATCATATTTGGAAGAAGTCAGCCAAAGAGGCTAGACTCCTGACAACATCCACAGATCTGCTTACTGAGAAATAAGCACAGAAATTCAGAAAAGCAGCATAGTCCCTTCCATTATCTCTGTTAAAGCCCCAAGCACAGCCAAGCTTGCCATGATAGGACTTGCATTGTTCTTCCATCCACTCACCAAGACTGGGCTGCATCTGCCTCTAAGCACTGACCATGTCTGTCCTCTCCTTTAGTTCAGACAAAGCCTGAATTAAACAGTCAAATGCCTCTCTTTATCTCAGATCTGTGCTGAACTCTGCTGAAGAGAGTCACAATAAAGTAAATCTCACAGAAGACACTTGAACTTCCCTTTTGAAGTGAAGAATAACATCTGTGTAAATTGCTTGCAATAACTGATGTATAGCATGGATGGAGTCTATGCTTGCTTCTAGTAAAGTATGCCATCAAATACCTGAATGAATTAATTATTTTTGAATGAGACACAAACTCCATGTGTCACTGCCAAATATGCTTTCCAAGTGTAAAATCCGGGTCTCACAGAAATTGCTAAATATTTCTGACTCAGGTGGCATGGTTCATTTTCAGTTCCAAGGCTATCGGCCATTTTGGCCAGGAACACTTGGACATACCTATTTCAGGCTGTTTAAGAAAAATGTGCTTGTAGTTCTGAAATTTAAGCTTCATGAACATCTGTGCCTTTAACTGATAAAAGAAATGTTGCAGAAGTAGGTCTGAAGAAGTAAAACTGCAGCTTAAGATCCACAAAATATTCTAGGGAAGTCCTCCTGAGGGAAAACATCTCAAATGTTCCTTGACTCTCCCCCTCAAAATCTACATTATGTTGCTGCTTGTGATGTGGTGCATGCTCTATTTCATTCTTGTAAAATTATCATCTTAAGGCAGCCCTGCTATAGTGAAGTGATGCTGGGTAGTAACTACCTGGTATCTCTCCTACTTCTGGTTCTGTTTTCAGAGGGTCTACAGAAGTACAACTGATCTGACTAATTAAAAGTAATCTCTGATATGCACACCTTGAGACAGTTGTGGGAATTTTGCATACTTAGTTTTGAACTGTGACAACTTCCCCAGCCTTACCTTTCCTACAGCCTTTCACCTGCATACTTTTTCGTTGTTGCTATGTATAAGTTTTGTATCAACCTTTTAAACCCTCTCACTGTATATCTTTTACTTCCACTGGCAAAGAAAACAGCTGCTTTCTCAATGTCAACTGTTTGTACCAAGTTTATCATACTGAACTGCATAACTGCACTTTTGCATTCAATAGTTAGGACATATGTGAGTCCCCACTATCTGTAAGGCAAGACATTTCTCAGGAGTTATGAAATCAAATGGGGAATTTAATTGACAAATGATTGGTTGTGTCCAATTCTTGTTCCCAAGGAAGAATTAAAGAAAAAAAAAGGGTAGTTTTCCTTGTCATATGAGTGTACATGAGCTTAACAAGGCAATTGTGAATGAGAACAATCTACCAGCATTTCCTCCCACTGGGGCAGTGTTCTTGGGACTGTGAGGAAATTGAACTTCTTTGGATTTCTGAGTAATTGCTTGCATACACCATGACTTACAAATAGGTGGGATCTTGAAAGTAATACAACACAGAATTCCACATCTTTGTCTCATAAAAGTCACATTAAATTATCAGCCTAGTGCTTTCCTAGCATATTGTCTCACTGATCTTTAAAGAGGCATCCTGGTGTTGAAGGAACAGTTATCTAGGTGATAATCAGTGCTGAGACGTCAGAGAAGCACAAAGAAATCTGAGAGCTATATAAACATTCAGCTAAAATTCTTTTATGCAGACAATTTTCCCTCCACTACTCTTCTGAACTCCAAAAGAAGCATAAGCCCTGACTCAGGCAATGTGGAGTGTTTGCTCTGGCACCCAAGCCAGCAGATGTGACTACTTGGCATCCTTTCCTGAGACTTGAACCTCGTGGTATGTCTATGCCAAATGTATCCACATTATGCAAGAGTAATGGAAATTCGCCAGGCAGAGCAGTGCTATGTTTTCCTAGATAAATGTTGCTCAGTTTAATTGTGAGGAACTGACTGATAAAAGCCTCAGTGATTACCTTGTTCGCCTAACTGTCTTCATTCTGTGAAATCCAGCACTTTTACTGGCACAGATAACATACAAAAAACATGAGGGAACAAATGTGTTAGAGCAGCAAAAGTGGCCAAGCAAATCTCCCGGTGAAAGGTGAAGCACCCACCCAAAAAAAGGGTTTCTTTTCTCCTTGGAAGATAAGCTGACTGCACAGAAAGACCACTAAGAATAGTTTCCCATCTGACATGGTTCAAGAGACTCAAGCTGCATGGTCACAGTGAGCTGTTCATTTCAGTTTTTTTCTTTCTCCAGTTCCAGGCAAAGCTCACTATGGAAAAATGCTGGGATGAAGGTCATTTGCCTTTGGCAGCACCTGAAAGGTTAGACAGAAATGTAACAATTTGTGCTACACAATATCTGCAGAATATAAGGAAGGAGAAAATTAAACACTATTGAAAAAAAATATGCATAGGATTAGCCAACTGAAAGACATGCATTAAAATAAAAAGTTATCTTGATTATCATCACTTTGCCCTTCATTTGAACCAACTACCATTTGCCTACAGCCATTGTACCAAGACAAGACTTTTTGCTTCATATTTGCACACTTCTCATAAAAATATAGTCCTGTTTCTGCCTGTGATCTCTGACCACACTCCCAAAAATTTAAGTGTAATTTGTTACTTTCAATAGACAAAGGTACTTGCCACAATCTCAGTCAATAGTATTCAACATGTGCCTGATATACACAAACAGGGCAGCCCAGACCAAGTAAAGAGTATGTGCAGGGAGCTACGATTCTGCTCTGAAGGTGAGGAAGGTTGTATATATCCCATAGAGCCTGTTTGAATGTAACAAAGCTATTGTCACCCAACCACAGCCTGATAAAATGCCTGGAGCATGCAATGCCTTTTGTTGCGAGATCCTTCATTCTACAAAGGGGAAATGCCATTGAAATTGGAAGAACATCTAAAGTAGCAGCAGGGGACTGCTGCTACACTATTAGTGCAATTGATTGCCTCAGCAAATAGCCAGAAGTAGCCACTTACCTCCTAAGTTACTTCCACTGCAGTAATCAAGTTCTTGTTAACAAATTTCGGCCATGAAGGAAATCCAAAAGAAACTGGCTTCTAACCCTGGACTTCACCATCACAAGAACTGGAGAAGACACAGTGAATCACAGGGTTCCTGCCACTTATTGTCCAGAGGCCAAGGGAAAATTGAACCATTTTCACAGCACTTTGAAAGGTTGTTTACAAACTATTGGCCTAGAAGGAAAATCCTGGAAACCATTCTCTGTAGATGTCTTACCTAACCACTGGTCTGACATGCAACAAGCCATATTTATCCTGCAGGGATAGGAGCAAGATGTTAATGTTTTCCAAAGCCCCACATGAAGAAGAGTTACTGTAGAGTAATGTCTGAATAGATAGTTCACAGTAAATAACTTACCCAATTAAAAAGTAATTTTTTTAAATCTGCAGACATTGTTGTGAGTTTTTCAGTTATTCATTTGAAATTATTGTCTATTTGTTGTCCACAGCAATTCATTGCATGACTAGTCAAGAGAATGCCAAAACTCAGAATACCGGACAGAGAGCAGATATTTCTTTTCCTTGATTAGCAAAATGAGACATTTTGAATCAAGTCTCTGCTTCAATATTTAGACTTTTGAAACAGAAGACAGCCTTGCAAAAATACAGTGTGATATTTACTTAAATGCTACAGTTTCAATAGCTGGTAGTAAATTCATTCAATAGACTAGCTGTGAAACTCAGCAGAAAAAAAACATGAATAATCAAACTATTTAAATCATTTAAACACAGCATTAGCTGAGGGTTAAATAATGTTTGCCTACTTGCAAACACAGTTGTCCATTGCCTGCAGCAGACTTTACAGGACATATCTTCAAATTCACACTAAGAGAGCAGTTTACAGATACAAGCTAAAACTAATTCTACTAATTCTTTCATACAAGTTTTTTTAAAAAGAAATTTGTACATAACAACTTCAATTACCTTACTCATTTTGGCTTGGGAAACACGGAGCCCCAGCTACACATACAAATCAAAAATGGTGAAATATAGGATCACTTGACCACACTCATCAGAAACAAAAGATCGGTGCTCCCAGCTTCCCTGATTAACTGAGTTGCTTGCTTACTCCCTAAAAATGTTGCCCAGGAAAAAAAAAATCAGTTGTTTCAAGCTACTAAGAATCCTGTCAGCATGTAACAACTAAAAAATCTTATGCATAGTAAAAGAATATTGAAAATACATGTATGGACTTTGGCTATTCTTTATTGTACAGTGGTTCAGTTGGTGTACTAAAATGTACTTTAAGATGGTATTTTGGTTACTTTCAATCTCTACTTGACACTTATGAGCAATTTAAAAGAATTAAAGTATTTCATATACTAGTTGTTATTCTTCTTGCTGAAGGGATAAACACATTCCACAGAAGGGAAATTATAGATATGCAAGTTACATGGGGTGACAGGTCTATGGAGCTAGGCAACATTCATGTTTCATTTTGCTAATGGACTGGGCTACAAACCTCTTCCTTAGTAAGAAGCGTATGGATAAAGCAGATACAGACAGTCTTTGCTTTTTTACTGTAGTCCAACAGGATTCTTTCTAAGTTATTCTTACCAAGTGTCAAAATGAGTCTAAGTGACAGATTATGTATTTGCTTACCTACATTCAACACTGGCATTTCTCCATTCACTCACACTAGGGTAAATAAACTGAGACTCTGGCTCCATATTCCCCCTTGTTTGATCTCACTCTAGATCAGTGATGCCAAACCACCAGCACTGGCAAACAGAGATCTGGGCTGGCACCAATGACAATGAGCAAACAACACTTTCAAAACATGTTTGATGCCAGATAGCAAAGAGCACCCTCCCTACTTCAGGAGCTTACTGCTAGAAAGGCTTTCAGCTCCGAAATCCACGAGTACCTCTTGCATATGGCTGGAAGGGCCAACACATCACTTTTTCTCTGCAGCCCCCCCAAATAAATCCATTATAGGTATCCCAAACAGTGACACATAGGTGGTTTCTCCTGATCTAGTTGATGCAAAACTGTGTCTAACAGTGAGCAAACCTAGCTCAGTAAGACACAAGAAGCACATCTACACCAGCTAAAATTTTCAGCTGGTTCAACCATCATTTCAAACCTTTCAGCTTTTAATAGGAAGGCATCTTCAGGAGGACACAACAAAACAAAAGCAGGATGCAGCAAAACAAAAACACACCAAAGCTAGGCAGGGCGAGAGTGAAAAAATGAGAAAATGAAGGTATACAGTCTCACTAAGCTGCTGCCACCTGGCTATTGGTGATACCTATTAGATCTATATTTAGGTTTAATATTAGATTTATTACTAGGTTTAGATTGAGTATTAGGAAGAAAATTCTTCACTGAAAGGGTTGTCAAGCATTGGAAGAGGCCCAGGAAACTAGTGGAGTTCCCATCCCTGGAGGAATTGTAAAGACATGAAGATGTGGCACTTGGAGACATGATGCACTGGTGGACTTTGCAGCACTGTGTTAACTGTCGGACTTAATGATCTTAAAGGTCCTTTCCAACCTAAACGAGTCTATGATTCTATGTCCTCTCCTGCCACCCAGCAGTCCAGCCGGGCAGCTCAAGAGGGCCAGGGCAGACCCTGCCAAGGCAGCGATTGCACCTCTAGTGCCTGCTTCACCGTATTGTGTCTCTGATGCTCCTGGAGGGATCAGCCCAGTCTGGCTCCCCTGCCGGGGCCTGGGCTCTCACTGGGTGCTGTCACGGGCCACTTGACATCTCCGGGAACAGCGATGGCCCAGCCGCTTAAAATCACAGCAGTCCCCAGTCTCCACGCAAGGGGCTTCAAGAGGCTGTGGCGGCCGAGAGGGACACATTGGATTAGCCGCATAGCTAAAACACAAGGTGGCTCTCTGGGCTGGGAGGTGGCGGCGTTCGCTCACCCCTACTGGCACCCACACCCGAGCCCGCGTCAGCACCCAAATCCCTGCCCGTGCCCACACAGACACACTGCCCCACCACACCCTCGCCCACTCCGCTGGAAGCTCTCGGTGGGCAGGGGGCAGGGGCAGCACTGGGGGCTGCGGCAGCGCGGCCCTGAGGGCACCTCAACGGCCCCGGCCCCGCCCGACCGCCGCCTCCCGCCCGTCCGGAGCGGGGACCGGCCCTGCGCTGCGTTCAGAGGCAGGAGCGGGGTTGCAGGAGCTCCGCCGCCGCAGTTCAGGCTGTGCAGGGAGGTGCTTCCTGTTCGAACTTGATTCCCAGATTGACGGGAGTTTGGTGGCTGGGATGTGACCGCCGCTTCCCTTGAGGAAACTGTATATCAAAGAGGTTTCTGTGTAGTAGCACACCCTCTGCTATTTGGGTAGCTGGTGACTGGTGGGGGGGAAGGAGTACTGCTGGAAAGAAAAACTTATAAATGTGGATTATCTGAGCTGAGCCTTTCAAAGTTCACACCCCATGAAGCTGCAGAGCAGAGCCAGGCGGATGAGAGAGGGATGTTTCATAAGAATTAACTGGCTGTTGCAGATCAAGACCGGGAAAAAGTGGTCCCCTCACGACAAATGTCATTGCCAGACCATATTGGTAGGATTGCAAGTTACAAATACTAAAGACAGAGAATTTGCCAAAAAAAAAAAAAAAAACCCAAAGAAAAAAAAAAACAGAAATCAGATGCAAAACGAGATGCCACAATAGAATGAATCTTAGGCCAGCGCTGGAACACACCCCAATCCCTCGCAGTTCAGGATGATTTAAATGGATGGAAAAGGGATTAAGGTCTAATCCAGCAGTTGCTCTGTTTGAATTAATCTCATAGGAGAAGTCAGGATATATATATTTAGGGAGGTGGAGAAATAGAAAGAAAGAAAGAAATTGCTGGATGAAGCCCTGAATATAATCTGAGGAGACTTCAGATAGTTCCTTGCACCATACTCATTTTAAAAGCTGATTATATGATCCAAACCCTCACAGATATTTCAGAAAGAAAAAGTGACATTGCTAAATATGCTGTTCTCTCTGCAGTAGTGAACCCCAAGTCTCCCTGCCAGCTGTTGGCTGCAGCAGAGGTAGTAGCCATTTCAGTCACATTGGCTGGGGCCCTCTTCATCACTGCAGCACTTTCCTTGGCTGTGATCTTGCTTTCAAATGCCACTGATTTTCTGGGACAGTCCCAACTGTGAGGAAACTGTCCCACTGAGTCTTGAGTTTCCTGAGAGCCTGAATGATTAAAGAGATTCTTCTTCCTTTTGAACTCAAATGTTTTCCAGAGCTGCCTTCTCTTCCCTGCACAACACTATCAATCTGAGGCAGGGCACTGAAATATCTACACCAGCACTGCCAAAAACAGCCTTGCATATTTCCAAGCAGTTATGCAGCCTTTAGTAAATCACCTAAGCGTGAGCAAACTGTGCTTCAGGCAGTGCAGAAAAAGACAAATCCAAATGCTGGGGACAAGGGGTATCCAGGGAGGCTTGTGAAGATGCAGTGGAAGGGAAGACAAAATATTAAGTGCTAGTCCCAATCCCTAACAAACATTATCAGCAGATTTCTTCTGCATATGTAGGTGCCCTTTATATGTGCAGGTGGATGTATCTGAGGCAGGAACTACTTTGAAAAAACAGGAATCTTAAAACACCCAGCCCAGCATGCTCTAGTCCCAGAACTATGGTATCCATTTTAGCAGTTATGACTATGAACAGTTCTGGGTTTATAGTTTTCTAGCAGCCCTCAGCATCTCCAGAGGGACCAGCAGTTCCTTTCAGAACTGAGATCACTCTTGATGATACTGTAATATTTTTTAAAAATCCAGACCAGCATGGCATCAAGGAGACCTGAGTTTAATCCTTCTTTTCACAAGTATCAAAAAGTAACACATTTAGCAAGTACAAAAACACCTTTTGTGGTGTCCCACCCTTAAGAGGAAGGGAGCGCCCAAAATTCGCAGATACTCATGGTCAAAAAGGAGCCACAAAAGTCAGAGGGTCTGCAAAAGAATCTTACAGAGTTTTATTAGTAAATTATAAACCTGGCATGGAAATTGGTGTAAATTAGTCCCTTCTCACATAAGCCCATGGTGGTGGGTGCTTGACCTCAAATTCTAAGAGAAGGGAGCCTTTTGAGGAGTCAGAGCATTTCCAATTACAGTACTTACCTGTTTGTTTGGAACTGAGGGGAGGGAATGGGATCACACAAGGGGAAAAAAATTACAAAATGAGAGTAACTAGGACTATGAGCCTTTCCTTCACATGTCAAAAGCAAATCAACAAATACATATTCCTACCGTTGTGGAGATAAAGAAGGAGATGAATGCTGAATGACTTTTAGCTCAGGTAAAATGAATTAAAAATTCCAATGGCCCCCAAAAGAAATACTTAAACTGAGCTGGGTGTGTGCAACTGAGCTGGGCATATGCAAACCACCCACCAACAGTACAGTGCAGGTACTTGGGATATGTTCAACCAGGGATGAGAAGTGAGTGCACTGGTAGTGCCGCTTTTCAGGCAACAAGGGTCACAGCTGGGATCCCAGACTTCCAGCGCCAGCCAAACACTGAGGCCTGGGTTTGCTCTTCAGTGCTCTTTTGAGCATAAAAAACCACCTACCTTCAAACATCACTGTCTGCATTCTCATTTTTTCCAGGAAAATGTTGGCAATTATATTACCCTACCAATATCAATTGTGCATTTGTGTCTGTTTCTGTACAGCTTGTGCACTGGAAATGTGTTTTGGCTTTAGTTCAAATCCACTTCAGTGCCCCCAAAGAGATCTTCATTGTTCTAAAGGCTTGCTGAGATTGTTTCCAGTTTATACACAACTGTTTCTAAACCCTGGGACCTGTGCTTTTGGTTTTCTATC
>NW_005054316.1:7291957-7309728 GCF_000277835.1 Geospiza fortis | reverse complement strand
GGCTGCATACTTTAAAATAAAACAGCCGTGGTTTTCAGGAACGTCTTTTAAGGTGTAATAAATCCGACTTTCTAAATGCCCAAGGCTGTGTTTATCTAGAAGTATCTTGGGGGAGATTGCTATGTCTATTAATCTGTTTTCCTGTTTCCTTACCTCAGGGCTTAAAGGCTGCATAAACCAACCAGCTAGAAGGCTGTAAGGAAAAGTCTCCACAGACAAGTATCTCCCTCTGCTTTCTGTTCTTAAGCAACACTCCTGGTGCAGGGGAGTCATTAGACATTCTTATAAAGCAGGAGCAGTAGATGAGGGTGATATGGTAGGGACAAATTAGAATGACCTCTGTCTCGGAAGAAACCTCAAACTTCTTCAGGACCTTTAAAAGAGTTAACAAAACAGTGGATAAAGGACAACCAGTGTCTGTTTTTTATTTAGACCTTCAAAAGGCTTTTGATAAAGTTCCTGAGAAGAGGCTATAAAGGAAACTTAGTAACCACAAGGTGAGAGGTAAAGTCCTGCATGGATAGGGGAAGAAAAAAGCCCAAAGCTCAGGGAATGGAAACAAAGAGGAGGAACAAATGGTCTATCTCAGCATGGAAAGGACTTCCATGTAGGGTGCCCCCAAGATTAAAAATATGACATGTGCCTGGGATATTTATTAATGATTTGAAGGCCATGGTGAAGAGCAAAGGTGACAAAGTTTGTGTCATGAGAAATTGCAGAGGATGAAAAAATTAAGAGAACTGAGGTAGCGAATGAAATTAGGCACACGCAGGAGAAGAACACTTTGTAGAGAACACTACAAGCTACTTATATGTGTGGGTAGGTTTTGAATTTCTTTTAAACATCCCAAAATAAATCAGTCACCTGTACTGTCAGCTCAAGGAAACAGAGGCCTGACCATGCAATGGTGGTTGAGAAAGTATCGGTCTTTTTGAAAAACTTATAAAAAAAGAGTTTTTTGAAAAGCTAATAAAGAAAAGACTACAATCCTGTGATTTCATATTAGCAGATGGCATGACCTGTTTTTGCCTTGGCCATCACATTCAGGTTCAGCCCACCTTGCTCAAAGTAGAAACAACAAAAGGAGCTGCCAAAAGGTCTGAAAAATCTGGGTTTCTTCTGCCTCTGCTCCTCGTGCAAGAGTCTCTGTATTTCCATGTTACACTATAGAAGCTTTGGCACATATTTAAACTAAAGATATGAAGTATAGTTTCTTGCATGGTAATTTGGTTTATTGGGCTTTGAAAGCTATCTTTATTAAGAATTGACACTTAAAAATCAATATTTATTTGGGGGTGACAGTTATCACAGTTTAGAGCTTTTGCTCAGTCTCAGGCTTTTGGTCACTTTTAACATTAGACAAAGAAGATGCACTCTACATTTGAGAAGGTAGGATCCAGGGCCAAGAAGCATCCACAAGACTTACTCAGTAAAAATACACACTACTAAAAGAAAATGTATATTTTTAACCTCTGGGATCCAGTTCTGAGGAGAAATATGAGAAAGGGATATTTAAAACTGCTTTGAGTTACTGTATTTAAAGGTAAAATTATAAGCTACATGAAACCTGTTGTGGGACAGATAACAACCACATAGATAGGTATAGCATAACAACTGATGGAGAGTGATCAGGAGAAAGTCTCATGGCTGATCACTGAAGAATAAGGATCATCTCAATTCACCCCAGTTATGTAAAAGCTTGGTATTGAAATGAAAAGCTTGACATTGAAATGAAAAGCTTGGCATTGGTAGTGAAAGGAGAGAGACAAATCCATATCCAAGGGACCATTCTATGGAAGTGCCTATGAATCCTATGTTTCCTGTAAAATCCCCTCTTTCTATTGATTCAGAGACAGTTACAGCCTTCTCTGAAGCAGGGTATCTCTAAAAAGGTACCTGTGCTTATTCTGGCTGGGATAGAGTTAACTTTCTTCATTGCAGTCCTGATGGTACTGTGCTTTGTGTTTGTGTCTAAAACAGTGTTCATTGCACACTAATGTTTAAGCTATTGCTGGACAGTGCTTGCACTGCATCAAAGATTTCTCTTTTTTCCACTCTGTCCCTACTTCCTGGAGCAAATAGGTAAGAGGTGAGCAAGCAATTGGGAGGGGACACAGTCATGCCAGCTGACCTGAAGTGGCTAAAGGGATGCTGCACACCATGTAGTGGAATGCCCAGCAATGAAAACAGGGATAGAGAAAGAACAAGGAACTTTCTGGCTTCCAAAGTGTTCAGTGCTTGGAGACTGGTTGTTCTGCTTATGGTTTTCCTTTTCTTCTTGCTTCACCAGTTAAACAAATCTTCTCACTTTTGTTTTTCCTCTTCTGTCCCCCATCCTGCTGTGGGGGCAAGGGTGAGTAAGCAGCTGTGTGAGAGCTTGGCTGCTGGACAGGACCAATCCACCACAATAGCAATTCTCATATGTTCCTAAATGAACTGTCTACACATATGAAGGGTGAACCAAGACAAATGTAAGTCTTGTAAAGTGAGGATAAAATAACACCAAAAAAGATACTTTTGAGTAAATCATAGAGAAATGGGAGCTGGATTACCTTTATTGAGGGGAGATTTCTGCAGAGCACCTCAATAATATTTTTTGGATTCTAACAATCTGTCTCAGATGATGGTTTGCCTGTCCATCCCACATGCATAAAACAGATTCCTGTGCAAAGTTATATCTACGAAGCAGTATTTAATGTGCTCCTGAACAATCCATCTGAGTCCTGTGCCTGTGGCAATATCACAGGAAATGCCAACACACAGCACATAAAATGTCAACTCTCCACAAAGCCAAGAAAAGAAATGCTATTCCTTTATGCTACAATATGATGCCTCATGCAGTTTTCTTCTAGGTTTATATTTGGTTTCCTGAAGTTTTTGAAGCAGGAGCATACACTAAACTGCTCCATAGGGCTATGATACTTAATGGGATCAGTGTACTGAGGGAGACTGATATCTCAGCCTTAATCTGCCATGCGGCCACAAGTAAGCCACCCCATCTCTCTGTACTTTGTTTTCCTTCACCTACTTGGATTGTTTATTTGAACATAATCCCCTTAGAGAGAAACTATCTCAGGCTTTTTAGGCACAATTGCAGAGATGGCAGTCCTCTGATGTATTAGGAAGTGCATGGTGGCTCCACGGCTAGAGGCTGACCGAATATACTGTTGGGTACCATGGCAAACCACCAAAGTTTGCCTCCACAGACACTCCTGGTTTTACTTTCTGCTACAGTATCAGATTAGGATTACCTTCACACCATTCACAGTCTTGTTACTACTGAATTTTTTACAAACCCTCTAAGCCTCAGGAAAGGCAAGCTAGCAACTGTGGGCCTGCTAAGGCAGCTCTCAGTCCCATCAGGTGTACTGCACTTTTGTAGCCAGTAATGGGGATGACTGTCAAACACACTTTCCATTGCAAAGTCTGGAGACAAACAGGGGAGAGGGTCTAGGGACTGGCAAGCTGCTCTTAGCAGAAGTCTCTTAAATACAGGTTAAAAATAACTTCTGTAGATTTCAGAGCAAAAGTCCTGAGAAAAGAAGGAGGAGGAAGAGGAGGATTCCAGCTCAGGGAGCAGCCAAGCAAAGCAGCATGTCCCTGGCACAGGAGGAGTGGAGGACATGCCTTCTGCGAGGATTATGCAGAGCTGCTGGAAGTGAAGCCTGAAAACCGGCAGAACGGAAGCTTGGAAACCGAGCCCTGGGCTGAAGCGGGTAATTTACCTTATTTGAAATAAAAACAGCTTAAGTTGAAGCCAGCCGGAAATTCAGCTGACTTGAAGCTGCAAGCAAAATTAGCATAACACTCTGCAGGTTGAAACATGGGGGAAACAGACTGAAGGATTGAGCCTTGACGTCTGGCAGTGTAAGGAAGCTGCTTCTGCTTCTGCAGTGCTATTCAAAATTATCCCTTAAAGCTAAAATCATTGCAAGACCAAGCTAGAAGACCATAATAGTGCCTGTTGGCCTTAACTGCAACAAGCAAAAAAAGACAACTGCAGCAGAATCATCATTAAAAGGAATAAGACTATGACTAGCCCTCCCCAGATTGGCAGAGCATGGTAAGTACAACTGACAGACTGAAGCATCTCGGCCAGGAGTCTGTCAGTGTAAATCAGTGTAGCTATGCCACTGACTTCCACAGTGAAGCTGGGCCAGTTCATTCCATTAAGAATCCAGATCTTGAATGCAAGTAGGTATAGCCTGTGTCTTGCAAAGTGCTCTTTGCTGGACAGGGGCTGGGGGAGGAGGGGGTCACAATTCACCCACTGAAAGACCCAAGGCAGCTTTCATAACTTAGCTCCAGCAATCTAATCCTAGAAGCCTTCTAATCTTAGTGGTTGCCAGACAGGCTAACTCAGCCATGCGAGCTAATGTATCCTGCTACTGCTGTTAGGCTTATTCCGGTCCCCAAGCTAATTCCTGTAGAGCTAGCTTGTAGAGTTAGCCTGTATAATTCAACACTACACTGCACTGGCAAACCCTTTAGGAGTGTGGCTGTGTATGTGTGCAAACAAGAGAGCACAGTTAAGTGATGCTGTACTCCCAGACTTGTGTATATCTGGGAATTTTATTTGCCTATGTACTGACAACCAAAGATGCAGTTCTTTTCCTGATGTTTACAAACCAGTTCCAATGTCAGCAAGTGGCTTAATTTGAATGACATAGTGATTAATGTAGTCAGCTATAATAGGGTGCCAACGCTTCTGCTTCTGTTTCCCTTGAACTTACACTAGCAGTAATAATGGTAACCTCTTCTTATTTGAAAACAGTGCTTTCTCAAATATGGAGATTTTGCAGTACTGTGCCCAGATGCACAGCAATGTCATTGCGTGCAGAATAAATAGTGTTGTGTCTGAACATCATCATATTCCCACTGCAAAGTAATATTTTTGCAAGACCGGGAGTGAATTTTCTGGATTACAAATACCACATGAGTCTTACTGAAAGGATTCCTTCAAAGGGGATCCACAATATATATTTTCATACAGAACATGCAGAGTCACTGTGTCATTAGAGTACCATTTACCACCATTTTATTGAGTTTGTCTGAGTTTTGTTACAATATCTCAGCATCTCAGGATCTCTGCTGCCTTTAAAGGAACAAGCAGCTGGGTGGAACATGTGATCAGAGAGTTCACCAGTGTTTGCAGTGAAGCATAAACATGAATGAGCCTAGACATGCTTGGAAGCCCAAGAAAGTATTAATAAAACTTGCTCAGTGTTTTTAATGAAGGTGTTTGGAGCAGTAAGATCCCAGAAGTCATATCCAACTTGAGGAATATGCACACATATAGCTGAGGACACAGCAAATGCACATTTTCTAAAGGAGGCATTTCTATGTAATTATCTTCTGCCCATAAAAAAAAACAGGTCTTAGCTGAAATTTTGAGATGAACCAACTTCTCTATATCATGAATTCCACACACATAAAAGGAGTAAAAAATACACAGTGGGCTTTTTTAAAAATCTATTTTTCCAGAAAGAAATACTGTTGCAGACATAAAACTTTTCCAGGCTTGCCCTGGGCACTCCTTGAAATATGCTGTATGGACAATACACACTCAAACCTCTGGCTGTCTCTAGGAGATATTCATCCTGTCTCTCCTTGGCAAGCTGGGTTTCCTGTCCAGCCCCACAGGATTTATTGGCTCATTGTGGTGGAAAAAAATTGGAGGCTAGTGACCAACCATATATGGGTATGGAAAAACCAAGATGAGCTAGAAGGGGAAAAAAAGAAAAAAGTGGTTATAATTACAAGTCAATTAAATATAAATCATTATAAGGACAAGAGGAAAGGAGCAGCATGCAGAAACCTGCAAGAAATACAGGTGTTCTCTGACTTTCTCCCTCCACCCCTGTGGATTAGCAGGGCTGAGGAGCCCATACTGGCACTGTGAAACATCTTCACATCACCTGGGTGAGATTTCCAGCCATAGACAAGCTCAAAGTAGATTAACAATGCAGCAGCACCATTAACGAAAGCAGTGGGAGGAGGCAGAGAAGCTGAGATCTTTTGACCAGGTTGGTTTTTGCTTCCATTATTGCCTAGCAACATATAACTCTTTATGAGGGCATAAAATTGCTCTTTACTAATGTTTTTCTCATTCAAAGGTCAGCAAAGCCATAGTGAAAATTAAAGAAGAGGAGTGCACAACTCAGTGGGGCTGCTGAAAGCAACCAGCCATTTTTGGCAAAGAGGGACTTAATCTGCTATCTCATAAGGGACAGCCTGTGCCAGTTGTCACCACCATAGGCTGTGAGCACATGTGGCAGAGAGGGTGGCAGCTGGGGGTCTGCTTTTGCCACTGTGCAGATTTACCCAGCTCATGCAAGGCTGGAAAAAGCCACAAGCTCTTCTTTATTCAAAATGGAGTACAGGCCCAAAAAAATGACAGGCCAGAGTCAAAGCAAATCAGGCCAAGGTAACTGAGTCCCATCAGGAGTGGAAAATGGCCTTGACTCATTCAAAAGAGTCAAAAACCCAAAGAGTGCTTTTTTCAGAGGTACTGTTCCAGTTCTGACTCAAAGGCACGAGCAGCACAAAGCAGCGTGGCTCCACAGATGGTTCATACCAAATCAGCTGCTGGCCAGTGTGTTAAAAAAATATCCTTAAATTGTCAGTTAGTCTGTGCTTCATTATTTGCTTCTTACCCATTTCTACTGAATCTATACCAGCTCTGATAGGCGACAGTGCCATTGAGAATCTGCTGATTCAAATCCCTCCCTCCTCAGCAGAAAGCCAGTGGGAGGAAGGAAGAAAGAAACCCAACTCGACATTCTATTTTTCCCCCTTCAAATAAACCCTAAATTGCTTCTTTAATGCACTCGAGGTTTTGAGCGGGGTAGGAAGCTCTGATACAGAATGGGACTACAATTTTGTTAAAGACAAGCTCTGCAGCAAGCCTGTGAACTCCAATAAATTTGTAACTCTGTTCCCAGTCAGAAACAGAACAATAGCCTCTCCTGTTTAATTGTGGATTGCAGCAAGTGGTTTCGTGCTCAAACCCTCTTGTAATGTAGTCCTCTCCTTTTAATCATCAAAGGTGATCTCTGCCAAAGCAGCTGACAGTTGCATTTGATCAAGTGTAATAGGAACAGTCAGATCTTCCAGGATCCTTGTAGTTACCCATTTTCCATGTGTAATTCCAGTCTATTTCATACAAGTTTAATATGACAACTGTATTACAAAATTAGAGGGAGGATTTGGGGTAGGATGACTGACTGATTTTTTTCTTTTTTATTAGAAAATATGATCTCAGAAACAAAAGCTATTTTCTATTTCCAGCCCTTCTACTGACCCCCTGTATGACCTTGAACAACCTTGGATGTCTAGATCCCTTCTTCCACTTTGCCTGTCATTGCAATTTAGGCACTGTGAGCTCAGTGGTGCAGGGACTGCCTGGTTTTGGGGTCCCAGCATAACAGCTATGACAGATAAGTGTGCATTTAGAGTTGGTGACATCTGGACTTTAACACCACTCACATACATTAGTAGCTGTATAATATTTATATTTATCACAATATATATGTGTATGTCTGTATATGTTCACATGCAAATGTGCTCCATAGTGGTTTTAAATTTGAGAATGAGTACTTTGGGGATAAGGAAAATCCCAATTTTAAAACCAAGAAAGAAGACTCAACCTCCATCCTTCAATATAACTGCATTTCAAATAGATTTTCCAGCAGAACTTCTTTTGGGCTCTGCCCTGTGGTTTTCACAGTTCAATTTACATTGACCCTGGCAAAGCAAAGCAAAGCAAAATGTCTGTTTGTTGTGCCCACTGCTGTCTGGACCCACCAGTGATGCTCAGAGGTGTCCGCTGCCCAGGTGTAGATCAGATCCGCTATGCAAAGATCCCATTTCTGTTTTATTATGCCACAGGTCAAGAGGAGCATTAAATCCCTCTCACTTTTGTCAGATGTCAGCATTTGGGAAGGTGGTTGGTGGTGGGGAGGGGAGGATGGAAGACAGTCAAAATGAAAATGGTTTGGTTAATTAATTGCAAGCACTGCTTGAAGGACCAGCACGTATATTTAATCAGTTGCCTAGTAACAAACGGTGTATGATGTGAATGCTATCAGCCCGCAGCGTGAGCAAGGGATGGACCCTTTCTGTTTTTATCAGCTGCCAGCATGCATACTCTGGGCGTTGCATGCCCTTGTGCTCAGAAGGGCTGCTCTGCCACCTCACAAAAGCTGCATGGTAGCAAGGGTCCCCCCCATTTTGGCTCTGCCATTCCTGATCCTCCCCCAGACATCTCAGAGAGAGGACTGTCTCTTCTTACAGGGAGTGACCTTTTCAGCGGTGAATCAAATGACAAGAAAAATTATCCAGATCTCCCCTCCCCTCCACCCACCTTTTTTCTTTATGAAGTTATCTACACTCTGGGAATAGAGCGCAGGCATTGCTGCTGCTCACGTTCTGCTACTGACACCAGTGTCACCATTAACAGTATATATCTTCCATAAAAACCTGTGCAGAGAAAACCTGAAAATCATTGGAGCTGGTACAGAGGCAGAATTAATAAGAAAGTGGGTTTGTTGGTTGTTGGGTTTGTGTTTTGGTTTTTTTTGGTCTTTTTTTTCCCAGTGACCTTAAAGAAAGAAGGGCAATGGATGGATAGATGCTGGATTGCAGCACATAAAACCAGCCCAAGACAAACTGTACAGTTCTGTTTCATGTAGGTGAAAAAATAACTCATGACCTGACAGGCAACTGAACATTGAGTACTCCTTTGGTGCTAGTTTTAGGGGGGAATTTGACAACAAGAATTTGCTTGTACTTTTCCACCACCCGTATGCCATTATGTTAGCTGGGCCTGATAATGCAAGGACACAAAAAACGCTCATGCTGCCTGTCCGTATTGTAAAAGAGAAATAAAAAGAGAACATCCATAAAATAAAAGCTCCCATTTATGCTTTAACATGCCATGGCAATGTTTGTGTGTCCTTATCAGAGCTTTCTCTCCTCCCTCCCCCCTCTCCATTTGTAAATCCCATTGGATAAAAGACTACATCTTCCATAAAGAATTCCCACCAGAAATCTTTATAAATCCTCCATCAGTGAAATACTCGGCTGTCATGCTGAGCAGAAGCTAATCTAATTAAGATGGGATCTGCTAAATTTAATAGCCTGCTATGAATTTTTACGGACATCTGGTAACTGGAAAGTTGGAACGACTCTGACACATCAAATACACATTGTCCAAATGACCAGTATCAGGTCCATTATTTTCCCTTTCTCGGTCACTTGTAGCTGATGTAGGATGCAATCACCCCCTCAGGATATACACACATGACTCTATCTGAAATTAATGGGGGTTAAGGTGTGTACATGTTGGAAAGCAGAACTGGGCCCCCAGTGCTTCCTCTAATGTTGTTTTTTCCTGATTAATGAAGGATCAGGATATACCTGCATTATATTTCATTGTTTGCAAATACTGTAAACGATATAGCAGGGGCTGGAGTATCTGTTAGCACACATGTCTTTGGTATCTGCAAGTTGTGAACCCAAACCTGACTGGCAGCTTTCCTCAGTCAAAGCCCTATGTGACATCCGCTGGCTAAGCAGAGGTATTTCCAGTGGGGAGCAGAGGACCTCCATAATTTAATCATCTCTTCCTGACCCAACAGTAAGCTGTTAGCAAGAGAAGGAAGGAGATGGAGGGTTGGGTTGTTGGGGCTTTTATCCCTTAAGCTTCTAGTATGAAAAATTTGAAACCTTCTAGTGGTCCCCAGAAATGGTGACTTGAGCTGTTCCAAGGCTGGTCCCATCCCATGGGCTGTTACTTTAAGAAAGTAGTACTTTTACAGAAGTGAAGGTCTTTCTCACTGTCTTCATGGGATGCAGTCTGAGAATGCCACCTTAATGAGCTCCTGGCACACTTGTGGTTTATTAACTCATCAATAGGAAAGATCACAAACATCAATTCCACCTAGTAGATTCCATGGGTGTCCAGCTCTCTAAGGTCTCACTCTGAGCTTCCTGTAATAAAACCACAAATACACACACAAACACATAGTTTACATTCATAGTTATGTAATTTTCAAACAGGGAATACATCACACAAAGCACAATGTCCAATTTTTCAAAATAAAGAGTTTGCACTTTAAAACATATATATCCTTATTTGCTCTCTTGGTAAAGAAAACATTTTTCTTAGACTCCCCTTAGCCCCACCATAATAAATGGTTCAAGTAAATTCAGCAACACAGTGGGAATTGTGTCAACCTGAAGTGATGAGTTGGCACTTGAAAATTTAATCTCTTTACCATCCACCAGCCTTAAATCTGTGTAGTGTGACTTTTAAACACTTGCCAAAGAGCAGGGAAGTTACAATGCTGGCTTACAGATTATTTAGGTGCTGGCTTCATGAAATGGGAACAAACTCATGTGGTGCCAAGTGGAGAACAGTGGGCTCCATGTAAATTAAGAAAACCTCACTGAAGTAATATAAATGTTGATTTAGTTAAACTGGAGCATCTGTGGTGAGAAGAGACAGGAAATTCAGCGGAAAGGATTGGGTTCACCACTGGTACTGCCCTATATACACTGTACAATGGCCAATGCAAATCATCCTCATGCCTGGTGTGCTGCACTGATTTACTCCTTTAAAAACTTTACCAGTCAGCTCCCTGCCTCCCCCACAGCAAGGTGGGCACTGCTGCACTGTCTGAGGAAAAAAACACAGCAGCAGGTCTCCCTCCCCACCTGCTGCCCAGTGTTGTAAGAGCTGGGGGACTTCACAGCCACAAATTTGTTATGCCCTAGTCTCTCTTCATCCCATTGCACAGCACTGCTTCCTTCCAAATGTGGACCTCTGCACTCACAGAGGAACAACTTTACTCCACATTTAGGACATTTCATGTATTCTTGACAAGTCACGATCTTGACCTGCTATGGATTAACCATCTGAAAGAACAGGAACAGATACAGTCTGCAGAAGGATGTCTAAGACTTCATTAGAGTGACACTGAATCAATTGTGTGGACCAGGTTAATGTTGCTCAATCTTTCTAGGCAAAATGCAGAATTAATTTATAGTCATGTAATGTGATTCCAGAAATGAGGTATACATCTTGCCTGTAATGGCTTTTGATTATCAATATCCATATTTGTTTTTCAGAAAGAAATGAGAATGTAAGAAAGAGAGTGAAGGTGTTCAATGGTTAATTTACCACTAACCATTTCGTTAATGGTAAATAAAATGAAATTTTAAGTATTAACACAATGAAAGCTAAAAAGTACCTATACTTATTACAGTTGGAGCTAATTTATACACATTCTAAAAGCATCTTAAAGGACCTGAATAATATGAGAAGTAAAAAATCATGTCGGTGTGTAGTTTATTCTTGATCTCAAAATTTATAACAGATTATGATTATCTCCTTTTTTGGTGATAGAATCTACAGTGAGTGGTTTCTTGCATTAAAAAAAATGAGTTAGCATTTACAGACAATTCTCTGTAAATGAAGTTTTGTGTATGCCTTTAAAACGAAGGAAGGAAGGAAGGAAGGAAGTCTTTCAAGAATCCAACCTGCTGCTTCATGGCCACCTAATTTAAAGATAGATGTGCATGTTTCTGACAGTAGACATGTACCATTTTGCTGAGGCAGTGACACAATTCTTCACAAGTGCTTCCCAGAGTGACAGGAACTGAAAACAACAGCTAGTGGTGAGCAGAATTGAACACCCACATGTCCAGTGAGTGCCATAGACACCAATAACTGCCTTGTTTGTGTTATTTATCTGCTTCTGTGAAAATCAGTCTGGGTTTTAAAAAAACAATTATCAAGATGTAGTCACCTCCAGCAGAAGTTCCTGACAGTGAGATACACAAAAGTGACATGTCTGGACTTCTTGGGAGCCCGTCTCTTGTCAGGCACACCTTCATGTATATCAGTGTTGCTCGTGTCAATACTGTTTTGCTTCTAGCTGGCTCAGGTTGTTTCTCAGGTAGTTGGGCTTTTTGGAAGATTTTTCTCTGTAACAGCCATATTTCCTGCAGCCAGTTTATAGACACACTTTAGAGTCCAGTAGGATATGATGCCCTAGCAAGGTACATGGAAGCTGGATGCCATGCCTGTTGTCATGGCAGTGTCACAGTGCTCTAGGATTTCAAATCCTTCATATGACTTTACCTATTTGTCAATTTTGTGAGAATGCTGAATTGAAAATTGAAAAGCTAGTCTGCTCAGAGGGCAAGTAACAGCCACCCAGGAGCTATTCTTACCAGCCACAATCAGCCAAGCTCCTCATGCCTAACTCTCCCCAGCACAAGCCCTGCCTCCACTCTGGAATAGCTCAGGATAATAATCTATGCTAAACAAAGAGACAATATTTGCATGTGTGCTCCACTCTAAACTTCCACATGAAAAAATGAGATCATGCTCTGGTGTTCACTGGTAGAGATTTATTGACCAAAAATACAAACTCATAAGCATTGCTAATTTAATGACATAGTGACAAACTTCTTTAATAGGTGTAACTAGAAAACGTAACACATACAAAATTTTACTTGTAAGTAAAGGTAAGTCATATGCAAGAGAGAACCTCTAGATGTGGTGCCTTCAGAAATTCTATTTGGATGGGGTAAAATGTTTTTTCCACTGAGGTTGATTAGAAAAATCTACTAAAATACACTGCTTTGACTAGCTACTAAAAATCTTAATGGATTTTTGATGTTAAATTTTGTTAGTGTGCTTGTGCAGCAAGAGGGGGAGAACAGTGATTTTTCCAGAAGATACGCATCAAGGATCTCATATCTGCCATTGTAGCAATACCAATGCAGTTATTTTCTCCAACCTGAGAGCTAGCATCTGCGTAGGCATTTATCATGACACCACCCAAACAGGACAGTGCTGCCTAGTAGGCAGCTCCACAAGATCTCTCCTTCCACCCCACCAATGGTTTAGAAAGCCAAGCAATGATTATAAGAAGGTTAAAAATTGTGTTTGAGAGCCCCAGCTTCTTCTAACAGCTTGGAGACTTCCCTCACCACAGAGAGTAAGAGCTCATTTCATCACGCTGGTGCCACTCCAGACTTGAGAATAAAATGATTTATCAAAATTATCCCTCCCTGTCCCCCATCCCAACTCATGGGACACATAGATCTGTAAAGGCAAAACCTGCCAAGCTCCACACTGTGCATGAAAGCCTGGCTGCATACACTCTTGTTTAAATAGGCTGCCAGAACTATACTTCAGGATGGCCCTGTACATGCCCCTGGAGCCTCTAATGATGGAGCACAGTTGCCATGAGCAGTGTTTCACTGGAGGGCTGGAAAGCCCCACAGACACAGCTGTCTTGCTCCTGGGAGCAGGTGACATGGCTCTGCCCTGGGCAGAGTGAGCATACCCTCAATAGGCTGCAGTGGGACTTTGGCCCTAAATCAATGTTTTCTTGGCTTTATGAATAGCTTGTCTTTAGAAACCTGTATTCTCATGTCTCTTCTCTGAGCCATTTTCTATCACAAGAGGAGTGGCTTCTCACAGCCATTCACTAATGTGGATGCAGGGCAAGGTACATTACAACTGTGGAAAGTCTGCAGATGGCCACAGAAGAAGCAATCTCTAGTTGCTGTTAGAGGAATGATGTCACTGAGTGACAGGCCAGGAGCTCTGAGCTCAGAAATAACCACAAGTCCTGATAGTGGAAGTTAAATACAGACAGGCCAACGTGAAGAGCTCCAGCCAGAAATTGCACCTGCGCACTTGTTAGGGCAATGGTGTGCATTAAACAGTCACTTTCATCTCCACAGCTAGCAGATGTGTTGGCTGCAGTGTCCCTGAGTGGAGTCAAAACCCTTTGAGAAGTTCCTTTTTGTTGGAGAGTAGCTGCAGCAAAGCACAGCTTAAAGCCCAAGCCTACCTAAACTAGTCAGAGCTTATATCTGGTAATACCAGTTCCAGGTGGCCCACAGTGGGGATTTCAGGTTTTGCCCTGCTTACACTGCAAGAAAGATGGTAGAGCTGGCACTGGATACACATTACAGGTACAACAGGATAACTAACCCTTCATAATCCATGTTTAAAAACTCACTGAAGACTAAAAGATGTTGTAGGTTTTACTGCAAAAGAGTTAAACATAGTGGCCAAATCAAGTTAATGATTCTGGGTCTGGCTTGTCGCTAGCTGGGGTTTCCCAAAACAGCAGTGAGTATATGTGTTCATGTCCTGCATGAAACAATCTTGGCATGACAGCAGTAAGGACAATTCCTGTGTTAGGAAGAGATAATGAATCCAGGGTTAGTCAAGTTGCGAAGGGGAACCCAAAGGCAGTCACAAAGAGTGAAATCCAAAGGGAGGCAATCCTGTTTTCCAGTGCAAAAATGTCCAAAATTAGGTCAGGAAGATCCAGCCCTAGCCTAATATCTGTTGCATCCCCTAATCTAGACTAACCTCTAGTGTTTCCTTTCAAGTCATCCACTTTACTCCCTCAGGACTCAGGGTTTGGGTTTATAGCTGTTTTCTACGTCAAATGTGTTGTAAGACAGAATAAAGTTTGAAACTGACTGTCTCAGTTTGGAGACAAATTAGGAGGAAATGATAAAAAAAAAGCAGATTATATGAGATACAGTATCATACAGTCACCCCAAGACACTGACCCAGAAGGAGGCTAGAAAAATTGAGAAGTCCTTGTATCTGTCTGATGAAAGGGAAAGGAATCAGTAATGCTGAACATAGGCTTAGCAGCTAAACACTGTTTTAAATAAGCATATCCATTCTTAGCCCCTGAGCTACCAGAGCACAGAAGCACATGCAAAATCAGAAATGTTTGAGTAGTCCTGTTTATTTCAATGGAATTACTCTCATGCTTAAAGTTATGCTCGTGTTTAAATGCTCTGTTGTAGTCATCTTAAAAAGCAGACATTATTTCATGCCCTGTAAGTTGTCTATAACTTTAGCATCCATGTTCCAGGGGTAAGTATTATTTTTGTGATCAGTACAGATCAGAAACTGAATATTATTGTAAGGGTAAGATGGGTCACCCATTGCATGAAGTAAATGCACTAAGACTGTAATTTCTAAACTATGCTGTCCTGACTCTTTGAGTTTGCTTTACTTGGTTAAGATAAATACTCCTTTTTACCCATAATGTAAAAAAATAGTTGCACCATGAATAATTTTGTTTGCATTTCTTTTAAATACTTCTACCAATAACTAACAGCTAAATCCACAAAGCAATTCTCCCAAGACTCTAGGAAATGAGATCCACATTCTTACCTAAAAGCCATTTTAGGTAATGGCAGTCTAGAACTGCTGTCTGCGGTTTCAAGTGGGGACAACAATTCCTATCCAAAGCTTTATCAGCCCTTGCATCTCTAATCATCTGCTGGTTGACACACCTGTATGGTGTGCAGGACTTCTTGTTTCATGGCATGCCTGGTTCCATACTGAAATAATAAAAATTTTTAGTTGGTTGAGATCTTGTAAAAGAAAACTCACAAGATTTGTTGTAATCACTAAGATTTCTTTTATATTTATTTACAAAGCCTTTATAATCTAGGGTGTTGCAACACAACAAAAAGCTGGCAAGTTGTAATGTCAGTTTAGTAGGGCCTGGATAGAAGCTTTGAACATCAGCACAAGAAAACTGGAAGTTTATAATAGGCTGTAAGCCAAAGTGTTTGATGAGTTCCCTAGCCACAATGGTTGAAAACTCCACAGCATAGTGAGCACAAAGAGCGAAATCTCCTTTCCTCTTTGGAGGTTGCTCTCCAGGATTTACCCTGACACTTGCTGAACAGACTGCGTGAAAGAGATGTCTTGTCTTGTTCTGCTGGTTATCATTCTTGCTTTTTTCCCCTCAGAACGATTTCAGCAAAGACCATAAGCTTGTGACAGAGTGAATTTGTGATCTTATCCAATCATCTGGGCTGTTTGCAAAACTTCAGTAGGTGGCAGCGTTTTGTTGATAAATGTTTTGTTATCCAAGTGATCTCATTTAGTGCAACTGTTGCAATATTAATAAACTGAACTTATGATTGCATTTGCCAGGACTGAAAATATTGCTATCCTATCTGGCATTTGCTCTTATCTGAACTGACAACAACATCTATTGTATTTATAAAAGTGGAAAGTCTCTGTGTTTGTATGTGTCAGGGGCAGAGGGGAAACAGAAAACAAGGGGAGAAAAAAAGGCGCAGTAAGATTAAAACACTAAGGTTGTTGGGCATCTGATTTGTGATTGTAATAGATGAGCGTTCTGGCAATTCTGTTACATTGTCAGTGCTGGATAAAATGTGGCTTAAAAGAATGGTTAGTAAGTTATTCCCTCACCTCTAGCTCACCAGTTCATATCAAGCCAATCTTGACAGCATCTGTAAGTTACTACTTGGTAACAGTTTGGTAATATACAGTCAATTCCTGCAGGATAGAAAAGTATATCAGGGAAAAATTTCATCACAAGTGCTATTTGAGAAGCCCAGATTATAAAAGATATCATGATACAGCCCAAAAAAGAATCCAGTAATGGTGAAGAGGGCAAGTGATGCTTTGGTGTCCTGTTAGGAAAAAAAACATTGAACTTAATTCATAAATACAGCTCCTGTATGTATGTGTAAATATACATACATACACACATATACATACACACATGCATATAATTACTAGGCCTTAATAGAAATAGATAATTTTTTCATAGTAAAGTTTCAGTGTAATGTATCCCCACTTTTGCCTGCAATGAAAATAGTTTCCTTCATAGTCCAAACTCCTATGCGCTGTTCTAAACTAGAAGAACAGCTTTTGCAGAAGAGGACTGTCCTCACAGTCACCCAGATAACATGCAGTTACTTGAGGTTAAAAAAGAAAAATTAAAGTCTCTGATTCAGTTGAACTCCCAGAAAAGAAGATCAAAGTCATTGGTTTTATTACAGGCCCTTCAGATTAAAACTGACTTAAATACACCAGGCTTTGGGCTAAATCCCACAACCATTAAGATCTATCATGAAAGTGCCATAGACTTAAACAGAAATTGGATAGGACCTGCTAAAGAACACGTTTGGACTAATACAAATCCTGTATAAATTACATATAATAAATAGAGAAAATGTGCCAAAAGATACCTTATGACCACGTTTGCATATATGGACATAATTTTTATTATTCAGGAAATTCTCTAAGATTGAGCAATCAAGAAGGGAAAGACAGAATCAATGTTGCCAAATATCAAGGTGATTTAGACCTTGCAGAGGAAATTGCATAAAGATTAAAAGGTCTTTCAGCCTTATGAATGAAAGAGAATTGGAAAGAAGAAAGAGACAGCTATGCTATGATAATGGCAATGAGATCAAACATCATTTAAGTATGGCTCAAAGCCTACAATAAATACCTGCTCTCAACTTTCAATACAGAATCCAGTGTTGATCCTAGGGGCAAAAGTACAAATGACATGGGACTAAGGTGTCAGAATAAAATTACACAAATAAAGCAGAAGCACACTCTGCTGGCATTAATAGCAGATATTTTTGACAACTTTGCTTCCCACCATGAATTCATGGGAGGAGTCCAAAAAGTCCTTACTCATCCTAGATCACAGTCATCAGATCTATTCCACAACTGACACTCAGATAGTTATAAAGGTTTTAAATATTCACACCAGGTCTGGAGTGATTGTGAATGGCAGCTCCTCTGATTATAGCGGGAAAATAGAAACTGGACAACTGAGAGGACTGCAAGGAGTTTAACTGTCATGTTCATCAGATGCTAGGAATCTGAAATCAGACAGACTCGTCCTTCCCATCTGTGAGGGAAGGGAAGGGAA
>NW_005054316.1:7289066-7291826 GCF_000277835.1 Geospiza fortis | reverse complement strand
GGGAAGGGAAGGGAAGGGAAGGGAAGGGAAGGGAAGGGAAGGGAAGGGAAGGGAAGGGCCAGACCAGCACTGGAACAGGGATGCCCACCTATGTAAGAAGAAGAAAATGTTTAGAACTGAATCAATGGGCCTTGAGGTCACTGAAACCAAAGGTGAACTAGACTTACAGAGTGGTCAGATCTCACCCCAAGCAGTTCACTGCAAGATGATGAATTTGTTCCTTGTAACAGGCACCTGAGAAAGGATGCCAGTATGAACTCATGTTTTAATACCAATCCAGATTGAGCCCAAGAAGAGCTGAGATTTCTGAGAGATACCTGACAGCACCTAATCAAAGGGGGGTTGGAACTGTGCCTGAGATGTGGGCCTAAAAATGTACGGCCACTCCATATCATGCCTTGGATAGCTGTGGTGGTGCCAGCCTCCATCAGCAACTCACTACACTTCTCAACACCCATCTCTGTGATTTCACTTAAACTCCCTGCCGCAGTCACAAAATTGCATTCTTCTCTGTCTTCAAATCTGACCTTAAAAATGCTTCCCTTCAAATGAAGCTTAGCAGCCCTTTGACACTGTTGCCAGTATCCATCATCAGGGAGAAGATGGGAAGTGGGAGTGGAGGAAAAGTAACATTCACATCACTTAATTTTAAGCATCCAACTTCAATTCACCATGTTAGCAATCTGATTTCTCTGTTTAATCCATGAAGACAGACAAGATCCTTTGAGGGATGATTAGGAATTCTCTGAACTGCCCCCACAGGAGCCTGACAGCTAGGTCTATTGATGCAGCTGTTATTAGCACGTTGGCAGATAGCATGCAGTACAGTTAACTCTCTTAAGTTAAATTCAGTGAATGTTCCCCCATTAACCCTTTGTATCTCTTATCTGTCAGTATTTACTTCTACTTCAAGGATAAGCATTTTGGGAAAAGCAGTGTATTTTTGTCCTGTATTTCTTTAGCATCCATCTCTCTTGGGTTGTTTAGCCTGGAGAAAAGGAGGCTTTGGGAGATCTTATAACTCTCTTCAACTACTTGAAAAGAGGTTGTTTCAAAATGGGTGCCAGCCTCTTCTCCTAAGTCACAAATGACAAGACAAGAGGAAGTGGCCTCAAGTTGTCCCAGAGTGGGGTTAGATTGGGCTTTAGGAAAAGTTTCTTCATGAAATGGGTTGTCAGCATTGGAACAGACTGTCCAGCAGAGTAAGTTGAGTCACCATCCCTGGAGGTATTTCAAAGACATGTTGATGTGGTGCTTAGGAACATGCTTTAGTGGTGGACTTGGGTGAATGGTTGGACTCAGTCTTATAGGTCTATTCCAACCTCAATTATTCTATTATTCTGTTGCACATTAGACCGTGCAAAGAGGTAAGGAGGTGTGTGCCAGCTTCCAAACTACCTCCTTCACTCCAAGTCCTGGGAGTGCATTTTCTCACAAGGCACAGGGGCATGTAAGTTCTCTGCCACCAGTAACTGGATTGTTCTGTTACCCTGACTGCCCCTGAACCATCAGCATTGGGATACCTTAGATGATAAGAAATAACAGTAAGCTAGGACGGAAGTAGGACTCTTGTAACTGTTGGTACAACTGTGTTCTATGACTGGGTTAACCAGAGTCTTCCTTCTACTGCTGTGGGACCCATAGTCTGTGAGGAAAGATGGTATGGCTGTAGTATTAATGGTAAAGGAATATATACAGGGAAAACCTGTGATCTAAGATAAGAAAGGACTTGGTAGCTGCTGAGCCAGAATTAATGATGAAAAGCAAAACTGCAGACACATCAGCATAGAGTCAAGAAAGCTAAAAGATAAAGTGAAACTCGAATCAAAGTAATTTGAATATATGACATAAGCATACATTGTATTCAAAGGAATATAAACCCAGAAATTTCTAAAGTCATGAAGCAGCCCAGGGATGGAAAAGAAGTAATGATGTTAATAATGATGGCATATGCAATAAGAGGTTTGGATTCCCAATCTGCAAGGCATTTAGGCCTGTGATTGTTTCTGTTGAAATAAATGGAAAATTTTTTGTTCAAGTGCCTTGTTTCCATTGAAATTTCTCATGTTTATGATATAAGGATGAAGGTGATCAGTTGAAGCTGAGGTTGAGTAGGTAAACAACCAGCCTAGTTCGAGTTCCTTATTGCACAGACAAACTATAGGTGCTGTGAAAAGTGACTTCTTCATGAAGGCATTTGGATGACCACTGGTGTTTATTTGTCTGTATTAGCTGGAGAGTAACTATGTAGCATCAGCACTTTGAGATTGAAGCACTTTCTGTCTGCAATACATAGTATGTGAACACAGATGTTAGTGCATACACAGGCTTTAGAGAAAAACACAGTACTTGGACAGGAAAACTTTGTCCTGAGTGAGGAAGGTCACAGTATCCATATATGGCCACTAAAAAATGTTCCAACCAGGTTAGATCTCTTCAAGCTGGAGGAACTTGGGCTGCTTACTGTGCCCAAGTAAGCAGCCAGTTACTACATGCCACTTCTGCTGGAGTCTAAGCACAGCTGTCTTTCCTGTGATCAACCTGAGAGCCCAGGAGATTTCCCTGTCTTACTTGCACAAGAAGGAGAAGGTTGCCTCTGTTTTATTTCATTTGCACCTGTAACAGTAGGCAGAGCATACAACAGGTGAGGCTGAGGCAGTGCCTGGCTACCTTGTTCAGTGTTCAAAGGCAGCCACTTGGAAGAAACCAACACATAGTTTAGAAATAGAGGACTAGACTTCAGCTACAGTACCACAGAAT
>NW_005054316.1:7214981-7289036 GCF_000277835.1 Geospiza fortis | reverse complement strand
TCTGAGTCTAGCTCATGATGCTGTAAGTACCCAAGATATGTTCTCTCTCTGTATCAGTGTATGAATACTGAGAAGATTTTACATAACTTCAAAATAACAGAAGGACAAAGAATGCTCAGTAGATAAGCAAAAAAGTAAGACTTTTCCACTTAGTCTTCATTCTGACATGTTTCACCCAGGTCATGAAGGACTAAGCTAAAACTCATGCACATGTTAAGTATGCAATGCCCAAAGGTGTGTGTCAACAATCCCTACCCGACTAATCTCTTGAAAAGTAATGGACATTGAGGAAAGCTGTGTTGCTCAGAGAGAGAAATGCAAATGCAGATCGAAGGTTTAATGAAAAACCTCCTTATTAAACTGTTTTATCTTGGAGCAGTCCTTTTCAGAACACATCCAAGCAGAGATAAAGGCATCTTACCATAGTCATTAAACTGTGCATGGTTTGATTCAATCAGACTGAGATCATTTGCATATGGATCAGTTTAATCTAGTTCTTCCTGTCTCACACCTATTGTTAATCATGCCTAGACTCCCTCCCTGCTTACTAATACCCATTCCCCCTCCTCCTCCATTCCTTTGATTCAAGTAGATAAATGAATAGGCGTAAGGACATCAACATCTTTCTGAGTGATCGTCTTCCTTGTATGCTCAGAATGTCCCATGTTTTGCTGATTATGTCCTGGTTGGCATCCCATATGTTCTTGATAGTCCCTGTCTTTGCTGATTTAGGAAGACTGGGAAGACAGAAGAATATTGGCTCAGGCTGTAAGCCCCAGCTTAGGTTTACCTCTATCCTCAAATTGAGATTTGTGTTCTCAACTTACTCAGCATCATTAGAAAGTATCTCCCCGAGTAGCATGTTAAACTTAACAAAGTGAATCCTTTTCTTTCAGGAGCTGAGTATTATTTCTTCTTTTAGCCAGCAATGGTGATAACTGTTTTTACATAATCAATCTACAGTGATGAGGTAACCTGGTTCTTTTGTACAAGTAGATATTTTTATGTATCAGAGGCAATACTGTTTGGGTCTTTTTATAGCAATGCTAGAGCTCTGTAAGGCTTTCCCTCTGAATGACTGAGTTTTTGCTGCTTTTTCAGAGAATAATTACAACCACAGGTTGAATGACTCTGCCCCAGATATATTGCTACAAATCCCAACCCCTAGCTTTGTTTTTTATTGCAGAGTTTTCCTTTCATTGTTCAGGATATTCTGTCCAGCCGCATCACAGTTATGGCCTTGGGGAGGTAATAGGCTTTATGATTGTGTGAGGAATGTGAGAGCAACAGACTGGGCAGTTTACACAAAATGTCTAGCATGGTGATTTTTCCACTCAAGGCTGTTGCTGTGTAAAGCTGTGGAGGAGATATTCATACACCCATGTTAAAAACAGGATCTTTATTTTCAGGTTTTTTGTTGCATTCTCTCCATAGCTTTTATATAAATTCACCTTCAGCTAGAATAATGTCCTCTAAAAAAAATGAAGGTCAGGCTCCCAGGAGGAGCTGCCTTTCAGCAGCATAGGGAGGGGTTTTTTTCTGGTGTAAGGACAGTCATATAAGCAGAGTTGGACCCATCATTCATGCAGCCAACATCACACAAAGTGACCCCCATATTTCTTTTGTAGTGATGGTGAGCTAGGTGAATCCCCCAAGCCAGGAAGGGATTTTGTCATAGACAGAAATTGTGTGTAAACAGTGCAGGTGCTGAGGAAGGGGGTGGAGGACAGTATCCAGATTCAATGGTCTCCAGTATAACTCCTCAGGAGTTGTGTATTTATTGTGATTAAGACCAGTGTGACCACAATAATACATCCCTGATGGCCCTCCCATTCTGTGCTGCAAGGGAATGTATGGGCCAGAGATCTCAGCAAAATGGGACAGCTGCAGACAGCTAATAGAGATGAACATACACGTCTCATGTATTAATATTCAAATTAATTTCTGCTGATTATATTTCAGTTTAGGATGATGCATTATTTATATTAGAAATCCTTTTATAGTATCTTGTGAGTGAGGAAGTCACAGCTCGTGAGGTGGAGAAGATGAGCTCTCCTTAGCAGTCTCTGTTGTGTCTTCATAGCATTTAGCACATGGGGCTGTGAGATCACTGAGCACCTGAAATTCCAGACAATATGAGATACGTGACTTAATATCTGACAGCTTTTTCCACAGGATATGGAAAAATTCATTAACTCTGCCTGCTTTTCTGGAAACAGGAAGGAATTGAAAATTCATGCTAAAAATATTAACAGAATAATTTTAAACCCTGGAAAGGGGCAGAAAGGTTATATTTGGGTTTAATTTCTGGAAAGGACTAAGGACCAGAACAGCAGGATTTTAGACAAATTTTATGCAGCTCACTCTGTTAAAATTTTGTCCCTGAAACTACAACATCCTGACATTTTTTCCCCTTGTCTGAAGCACAAGAAAAGTTCCTTTTACAGAATTTGAGGATTTTATCTGGCTGAATGAAATGATTCACTGTCAGCAAGAATGTAAAGATGACTGTGGCTTCACTAAACCCTTTTCTGCTGCTAAGGTGGCAATTTTAGATTCCTCGTCATGACACGTAAGTGAAAACAGCTTTGGAAAGCATGCCCTGAAAGAGGCTGATCTAAGGTTTAAGTACCTTTAGAACAATATTTGCTAATCTGGAGTAATTGATTTTTCTCAGTCTTCATGTTCCTTTTAATTTAATTTTTTTTCAGTGTGCAATTTTTTAGAGAGGAGAGGTGAAGGGATGAGATGAAGTGAATTTCCATCTCTGCACCATATTAACAAAGCAATATTCCTACACTAGCCTCCATCCCTGGAGCTAGTGGATTGCCTGGGAGTAGTAGGATGCTTTCCCATTGTGAGGATGGTGTGGGACAGAAAAGTGATGTATAGAGCTGCCAGGGAGCTTCAAAGGTATTTGCTAAAAAGAAAGGAAGGCCAAGAATGCAGTACCATGAGTTAGCTTCAAATGGGACCAGACTCACTTGTGCACCTTTCCCTTCTAGTCTGTCCCAACCCTGCCTTTTGATATATGGGGCTCCTTCCCTACTTCCCAGACAGCTGAAGGTCTCATCCAGCTCCATGGAAGAGTGTCAATTTTTTCATCCCATGTGCCGTCAGGACACTAACAACAGGCACAGCAGTGGGACTAGGCACTCTGTACTCCAGCCTTGCATCCAGGGTCCCATCAGCTGCTGGGACTAGGCTGCTCCCACGTCACAGCCTGCTTCGGGTAAATGGCATCTCTGGGCAGTTATTGCACAGGATGCGCAGAACAAGATAGTTTAAAAAAAAAACTCAGCTGTTTAGCTAAACTGGACCGTACATTTACAGTTATGTCAAAAGGAAATGTCTCTGGTATCCCCTCATACACCAGCAAATTCATAGCTTTCCTTCAGAGAGTGCAGGATCATTTGATAAACTGCAGCTTGTGTACTGCAGACACAGTGAGTTGTGCAAGTTTGTTGGAGTTGGAGTTGGGAAAAGTGAGGCAATATTAATATCACCTCTATATCTTGCAGCTGCCATCTGCGCATGAATAATAGCCATTAGCATGGAGTACTCACAATCGCCTTTGCTTTTGTGCATGTTAAATTCAGCATTCACATGTGCAGGAAGAGAAAAACTAAGCAAAAATGTTCAGCCTGCAAATAAGCAGGGATTACATAAGAAACTGTTTTGTTATTCTTTTCTCTTTTTTGGTTGTTTTTTTTTTAATTCTTGCTACAAGCTCTGTGTTCCTAGAAAGTCTGAGAATTCATTCTTCTTAATGCACTTCCTGCTAGAACTAAAATATGTCAGGATTGGGGTTTTTTTTCTGCCAGGGAAGTACCTTGAGACCACAACACCATAGTAGGTCATGATATAAAGGTTTACAGGCACGTGTCTTAAAAAACTTCATCACTTCCAATAAATCCCACAAGCCCAGTTTCCTCTTTAACAAAAATTTACAAGCAAATTCAAACAATTTTTTTTCTGCATATGAATGCTCTGAGAAAACTTTATTTAACTTACTACAACTATAGTATAAAGTGGCACTGAACTGAAGAAGATCTCTTTCAATGTTATATGCAATATATCAATTAACTAAGGGAGTCTGAATCTCATTACTGAATGGGCAGCCTTTGGAATCATTGTTCACTAAGTACAGATTAAATGGCTTGAGGATAATAATCATCCTTCCTACTCTTACCTTTACAGGGGTACCACTGTACTTTCCATTTAACATGTCAGGCATAATACCTACTATTCAAGGACAGCTATTTATTTAGTCTGTCTTAATTCTTAGGTCAATGCTGCAGTACCACAGCATTTTATAGAAGTATGGCTTAGTGATAGGGCCTTCCTTTTCCTTCTTCTTTCTTCAGTATATAGGTGCTGGACATTGGTTTTAGGGCAGACTCTCTGGATTTCGTAAAAGAAGAATATTTAGCACTGTATTTGCCATTTGCCTCTGAGGCTTGCTCTTATCCAAGTTATGTTAGAAAATCTGTCCTGGAGATGAAGGAGTGTGACAGAGCAAGCGTAGTTTCTCATAGCCAAGACCCTTCCTGCTGGGCTATGCTTGGCTGGGGACAGGGCAGTGGAGAGAGCCCCACTGCACCACAAGGAACAGGCGCCAGCCAGAGCAGCCTGGGGACGGGGGGATGGACACAGGGCAGCAGACTGCCTTGTCACAGAATCACAGAGCCAAAGAATTGCATAATGGGCTGGGTTGGAAGGAACCACAGTGGGTCATCTGGCCCAACCTCTCTGCTTAAGCAGGGACATTCTAAAGCACATGGCATAGGATTGTGTCTCTAGTGACAGGGCTCTAACTAGACCCCATGCCAATGATTACAAAGTTCATCCCAGCTGTGAAAAGTGTGCAGCTACTTCTGCAGAAATAATAGTTTTGCCGCAGCTGGTATAATCAAATTCTATTCGTTTTTTCAAAAGGACATACCAGCTAATAAATAAATTAGAATGTAGCCAAGATCTCTGATCAAAGATGAGGGATGTACCCCTAAAGAAAAAAGGTGTGAACAGGGTCTTTTTCCTCATTGACCCCATTTCTTGAAGTAATGGATGAGGGCATTATGTAAAGCATTTTACAAATTGATCCAGAACATAGCAGCTTGATTCTTCCCACAAACTGGTCTTTGAAAGTCCTATCATACTAAAAAAAGTATGTTCTAACTCTGGTTTAAATTCCTATTGATGCAAAGCAGATGCAATGTGTTTGATACCTTTCACTTCCTTACCAGAAATCACATCAATACTCATAGTAACTGTGCACAGTTAACCTCTAGCGCACAGAGAATTTTCTTCCCATGTCATCTGTAACCAAAAAACTCATATGGACAAGTTTTTATCAGTTGCTTTTTTGCACTCTAAATAGCACTCTATTTCCTTCTGCCAGACCACCAAAGTCTTCAGCTTCTTCTATGCTATCTTCTAATCTTATCTGTGTTTACAATGACCCTCAGCCTCATACCAGCAACAAAATACATTAGCACACCTTAACTTTTGGTCTCAAGATCATTAGTGAAAATAAGGCTGGTCCTCAAATCTCATTCTTCTTCCTGTCAAATGTCATGGTCTATGGCACTTAAAAAAGGAAGACAGTTATGATGTCTTTGGTGAGGGAGATTGGCCCATCCTACCTGTGAGCAGATATAATCTTCCAGGTCAGTTAAATGAGAAGCCATGTTTTCGCACGTAAGTTCCAACTATTAAATCTGTTCCTTGTGTCTCTCAGTGTCTTGGCATGCTGAAACCATGAAGAAAAGAAGAGACTGGTCACAGCACACCAGGCAAATCTTGTAAACCTCAGAGTGCCTTCTTGTTCCAGAGCTGTAAATGAATGTAATCATGCACATGTTCATGCGCATAAATGTGCTAGAGAAAAATAAGGGATGCACTCTGGACTACACAGATTGCATACTTTTCACTGGCCAGTGGATTCCAGTGTGTGTATCTGAAATTGCAGTGGATAAAGAACTGTTTTTCCTACTAGTGTCCACACTTCTTCTCAAGCTTTTTGAAGAGTAAGCTTTTTTTAAATTGTAAATAGAGGTCCATGCCCTTGTGCAGCTTCAAGTTTCTGCTTGCAAATTGATATTTTGCAGATTACATGCATGTAGCTGCACTATGCTGTAGGAAAATAATATAAGAGGGGAAAAATGTGCTTTTTGTAGACTCAAGATTAATAATATGCACCCCACTGAACCAACTTCAATATATGGAGACACCCATTATCAAATTGATTTGTAATCAAATGATGAGTGTCAAGAGGTTTTGTTTAACACAGACATAAATACCACAGGCATGTTATGAGTTTATTCAAGCCTTGGAAGTAGTATCTCACAGCTGTTGTCCCACCAGGAATACCTACATTCCATGAAACACCTAACACATGGCATATTTAAAAAACATCCTGGGTTCATTATATAATAAAGTCTGATTTTTTTTTTTAATTATTATTTTTTAATCCCCAGCCTTTCTTCTATAAAAGCAGAAATGTGT
Organism: Geospiza fortis; assembly: GCF_000277835.1. Lineage (NCBI taxonomy): Eukaryota > Metazoa > Chordata > Aves > Passeriformes > Thraupidae > Geospiza > Geospiza fortis. The sequence goes on along the minus strand of NW_005054316.1, from coordinate 7,282,529 downwards.
CTCATATCAAATCAAGGGTTTTCTATATGTCTGGGCTGGAGTTTTTGTATGGTGGGTGTAAATAGCTCCCATTTTTTTCTGAAAAGCTGTCTCTTATTGAACTCCTCTGTCCACTTTTCTGCAATTCTACCCCAGCACAAGCTAGCCAAGGTCATCCAAGGTCAACTGTTGAAGGAACAGCCTTTAAGGTAAACTTGCCCAGTAGAGAAAACAGTACTGATAATTCTAGATGGGACAGACCTTTTTTTGACATGGTACTGATAGACCAAGTTAATCAGGGCAATGAGAAAAATCAATGTGTTTAGAGGACTCAGAATATTTGGAAAACAAGGAAGGTTTGGTCACTTCGGGTAATAAAAATGCCCTGGGTGTGTAGAGGGGGCAGTGATGATTTAGTGTGAGCAATAACATACTTCCTGCCCCATGATCCTAGCAGTGCTGCACAGCTCATAACCACTCATGAGTCACTACCTCCATTCTAGTGCATTTGCTTTTCCAGTAAAGCTCCCAGGTCTGTCCTGAAACTGCTGTGTAGCAATGCAGAGAACTATGAGCACAGTTGCCACACACCACATCTGCAGCTATGCCCCAGCAAAAGATAACATGGTCTCTGCATGTTCCCTCCAGCCTGTCAGCACTCAAATACCATTTGTGCTGGTATGGGGTGAAAAGAAATAGCAAAATGTGGGATGTTATGAGAAACACATTAGCCCTTTTATGTTGAAAGTCTAATACAGTATGTATTTTAAATTATAAAACCATTCCATCATGTATATACAGTCTCTCTTTCGCTCTACTTCTGCTGCTGCTGCTGCTATTCAGTTTAGTCTAAATCATGAAAATCTGAAATCATATTCTTGTTTACTGCTGCCTTCTCCTCCCTCCCCCCCTCCACCCCCATTTTTCTAAGCTACTTGAAAACATTCAGTTACCCAGCCCTGGAGGTGAAACTACTCAGAGAACTTCAAGGTTATGAAATGCAAAAGCTTGGCTTTTATTTGTTTCACAGTCAGCGAAAGCAGTGCACAGGATGAAAACCTCTGTTGTGCAGCTCTGCTAACACATAAAGGAAGCTTTAATTGAGTTTTAAATGCAAGAGTATTTTTACATAATTAGGAAAAGCAAAACCCCCCACAACAATGTTGAACAAATTGTGATGCTTTTACATAAATACAGTAGAAAGTTTAAAAAAAAAGGCAAAGAAAGCACTCAATGGCCAAAGCAGATTAAAAACATTCAGGGTGTTACTGCTATGTTTGATAGAAAAGCAAAACCATTGGTGAGAATTAAGTACTCACTGCAGAGAGGAAGAAACATTTGAAGTTATCAAAGAGAAAAGTCTTGATGTCAAAAAGAAAGAGGAGTCTTGGTATAAAGGACGGTTAAATCTTTTGCTGTGGAATGATCTGAATTTTGAAAAGTCACCCAAAAGAGGTAGAGAACAAACTAGGAAGTTCAAGAGCTAATAGCTGTACAAAAATTTAAAAATAATGATAATAATAATGATAATAAAAATGAATAATTGATAGGATCTGAGCCATAGATAGAAATTTTTAGAGAGCTTAACTTAGAGATCTGAGGTGCTTTGTCTTGAATTGCTTGTTAAGTCATTAGGACTCCCACTTTCCTTTAGAAAGGAAACTTGTAGCAGTTAGCTCAGACATTGCAGAAGAGACTAAAATAAAAACTCAGTTTTTCCCTTTGCCTGGGCTGTGCCTGAAAAACAATACATATTTATGTGTGCAGAGTTGTCAACACGTTACACAGCACTTGTAAGTGCTATCCATATTCAGCGATACGGTTGCACAATTATAAAGCACACGTGCTTGCCTCTCCTCGGAGATGTACAATAGGAAGCTGTTTGAAATACTGCCACAGCTATTGCACCCAAGTGCATTTTTATGCAGCCCTCTTTGTCAGCAATTTGTCCTTGTGCTCTAATAGTGACAACAATTAGGTGCACTGAGGTGTGCCAGAAGTTATACACCTCCAGAGAAACTGGAGATGGAGCCAGAGCCTGTGTGGCCTGATCCCCACAAAACACCTACAAGGTGACCTTGGCTTCTGTGGGGAGGGCTGGGGGCACTCAGCTCTCTGAGGGCTGGAAAAACATTAGGCACTTGCAATGCCTACAGGCAATCCTGTTGCAGACTTATTACTGGCAATTGCACCTTAGACCCCAACTTCCCCCAGGGACGCTGCTTTTGGTCCCCAGGCATGAGCTGCCTCTGCTTTAGCTGCAGAAGCTGCTGGCAGCACAAACTGCTCCTGGGGAGCACAGCCCTCCTCCAGAGGCAGCTGCCAGGGACTCCCATGGCACAGGTAGGAAATGATAAAGACCTGTTTGGGGCAGATGTTCCAGCTGCTGCACTTAGACCTGGGTGCAGAACCTGAGCTGCCCCAAACAGCTGAGTTTGGGTCTGGACATAGTAAAAATCAAATCACAAACTGCTGTGACAGTCAAACTTATGACAGGGATGATATAAAATGGCTGCCAGTAATTGCAGAGGATTGGACTGGAGCCAGGATACATTAAAATATTTGTAGTAGCCCCATAAAAAAAGCAAACTGACTTCCAGAGGATGGAAAGAGGCCGTGTATTTATGATTGTGTATGTTGTGGTAAACGTGTGGGTTCATTTTTAGTGAAATCATGTACTTCCATCATTTCCTTGATGGCTTGATTTTGGGAGGATTTCCTGATAATTTGTGCCAAATGAAATTTCCTTTAGTTATCTTCCTTCTGTATCTTCTGATAACTTGCCCTGTTTTCTAGCTCCAGTCATGGCTGATGAAACCAGATTAAGCTTCCAAAATTACATTGCAGTGAATCAAAGCTAGAGAAAATAGCAAGGAAGAATTAAATATTGTCCCTGTGCTGTGCTTCAGCCCAGCTGAATCCAAATCACTGAAAAAGCAGAGTTCTCAGAAAGCCATTCTTAGGCTGGGCAGGGGAAATGCCATCTTCCCAACAGGTAGTGGTTTTGGTCAGATTGGAAAGAAGAAGTCTATTTTGAGGCAGTCTGTTTTCCTTACATTCCCAAATAGACGGAAGAGGGAAGCCTTGAAAAGCACTGGAAAGTCTCTTGCATGACTGCCAGCCCAGAAAGGCTTGGGAGAGGAGCCACACTTGAGTCATTCTATGGGAAATACAGAAAAATGCCAGGGAGGTGAAGAAAAGAGCTCAGACTTCACCTAGTTAATTCTAATCAGATTTGGATTGTGTTTATGTCTAGCAAGGAAATTAGTTTTCTGACATTAAACCACTGGGCTGGTTGCTGGTTGATTCAGAAAACACTGCCATGGTTAAACCTCTCCATCCATATGGTCACACGCAATGCCTTGTGGAGACTGCTAATGAGCTCTAGGGGAATTAATTCAATCACCAGAAGCAACAGTCCCATTTCGGGACTATTCTCCTCAGAGCAGCCAGCCTTCCTGGCGAAAAAGGTCTTTTCCTTCTGCTGTTTGGTGCAGGCTCAGACCATGCCCAAGACATCCTTTTATCATTGCCTTAGGCTGCAACACAATCCTGAACTTCCTGTGTGGATTGCTGTAAGGAAATAAGTTTTTTTGTCCACACTCTTACCCAACAAACTTCTAGGCAGACATAGGAGTGATGGGAAGCTGTACTTCCCCTGGAAAGCCATGGCATAACTTTGCCTACAGGTTGCTGCTTGGTGCCAGCCCAGTCTGGTGTGACCATCAAACAGATGCATGCAGACAATCTGGAGCTTAAGGTTACTGAACTGGTGTTAACACCCATTGTCAGTGCTATTTTTGGATCCCGTCCATGTGGCTATTATTGGCTTAAGGATTTAGATTAAGCACTTTAAAATACCTTTGGGAAACAGTGGAGAGAGGTTAGCAGAGAAATCAATTGCTGAAGGGGATGTGAAATCTTTACTTCTGGTGGCACTTAAGAACGGGTTGCATGAATGCCTTTCAAGGCTAATTTAGGTGTAGTGGGTTCAGTCTAGATGACCTCTTGAGATGCCATAGCAAGTAAGCCATCGGCAAACATTTCTTTGGAAGAACAGCAGCTGACTTTGGCTAAGCCAACACACTCAGTCAGGGCCTAAGCAATAAGCTGGTTGCATCTGTCAGTCTGAAAACTCCTCACAGGTACGTGGAGAGGCTGTGAGGCATTCTTGCCTGCTCCTGGAAGCCACCTCCCCTCAGGGCACCAGCGTGGGCATGAGGAAATGGCAGAGTCAAGGGCTCTGAGGAGGATTATCCCAACTTTGCTTCAGCTCCCTAGACAGCTTTGTCTGGGCAGGAAAGTTCCTCCACACATTCTGAAAGGTTTAAAAATGGTTTTTCTCCATCTGATGAAAGTTCACTGCTGTGCAGTGGTATCGTGTGAGGGGTGTCTGAGGTGTCTCTGCCTATCTGGGCTGTCTTTGGTCTCTAGTTAAGTTTAGACAGGATGATGCCCAGGAACTATCTGAAGTCTTAAACTCCATTTTCACTAAATTTTACACTCCTATCAGGAAATAAATCCCTCTTTGATTGGGGGCTGAATTGAAAAGCTGGCAGGTCACTGTCTTCATTGCTGTGTCTGCAGATACAAATTCACTCAGTTACTGCGTAACTGTGAGTGACACAGAGGGCATCACAGGCCAGAGCCCAGTTCAAAAGTGAAAGAATCACATAACTCATGGTAAGAGTGACAATAGGCACAATCTCACTGCTGATATGCTCAGAGAAGATAGAGGCGACAGAGTGGCAAATACTTGCTTTATCTTGACTGCAATACTGATAAGGACTTCCTGTAGCTCCTTTCCTACATAACTGTATTATTCACTTAATACTGACCACTGTTTAGCTAACATCACTCATTCTGCTTTTTCTTATGAAGAAAAACATTTTTACTTTCATTATCTTATGACCAACAGAGTTAACAAGCCTGTTCAACTGCAGTAAATCCTCTTTCTGTTTTGTGGGGCATCTAGTACAGCTTTTGGCAGTGACAGCAACAGCAATGGTTCTCCATATGGCCAAGCCTTCCTTGCCACCTGTACTGTAGGAGCGCATTTGTCTGACATAGCATCCTGGTGAGGTTTCAGCAAAAAATACAGCAACATCACACCGTGTCCAGGTTTGGTTTGGCTCATCAACAACCAGCTGTTTCCAAACAGTTTCTCTTCATCCAGAGCCAGACTGGACTTCATAAAAGTGCTCTTAGTAAAAGCAAATAAAAATGCTTAATAAAATGTTTAGTGCGTATCTCATGTACTCCTGATTAACTACCAGGTAAGAGGATCCTTAGAACCATTCAGTTACAGTTTCCTATTGTCCCATGACAGAAGCTACAGATGCTTTATGTGCATTTGTTGTTTTATTGAGTGGATTTGATGTATTTCTAGGAAAGAGCAGATAGCAAAGTCTTGATTTGAGCTTTCTGCAATTCCAGTTTATTCACAACTGGGATTCTGATCCATACTTAGCTCAAGGCTTTTCAACTATGAAGTGTTCTTAGATCAGTTGGGCACCTTAGAAATTGCTATTCACTAATTTCTTCTTTTCCAGGTCATTCCGCTTCTGTCAATGTACTGAGTCAATTTCCACTCCAGTCCACTAACTTCACAAGAGAAATAACACCCATGAACAACCTCATCGCTTGTTCGCAACTGGGAGAAAAGTGGGACAATAGAATAACACTGCAGTTGCATGGGATGGATGGCAGAAGAGAAGCTGACTGTGAAGAGGTAAATTTAGACAGGCACAGTTCTTTAAAATAACATTCAGAAATTAAACTATATTGGGTTTAATGCATTTTTAAAAGAAATCAAGGGAAACATACAGTAGTATGCAAGGAATATGAGGAAAGAAGAGAGTTTCAGGACTGAACAGGTCAAAGAAAATGAAGAAAAGTGGTGTCAGTAGCGACCACTTACATACATAATTTTATTTTTTTTGTGACAACACATCCTAGTGGATCACAGCACTTCAAAAGCTTGAAATGCCAAAAAGTTTTAGATATTTCCCAAGACCTAGCTTACAGTGGATCTGAAACTAATGTTCCTCATGCCAATGCACCACAATGCAGTTTGGCAGTATGAAACATTATTACAAGTGAAAGCAGCAGTTGGTGAAGTGTAACAGCTGCTCAGATATTCTACTTGAAGATTCATTATTAACTCTTCTACATTAAAGAGATTGCTGAAGTTGGATAGTTTTATTGCTGTATCTCTTGCATTTTTCTAATCCAGCAAATCTGGTAGAAAATACGTGAGTTTGAAGAGTGCAATATGTCTCTACAAAATTAGAACCCATTTCTCCTCCAGATTTTACTTCCCTCAAATTTGTTCTGTGTTTTGCCTCATCAAAAAGAGGGGACAGTGATCATTATCCTATTCCTTCTTGTCAGGCCAGATCCATGCTGACCATCAATTCAGAATTTTGTGGCAAGAAACTTATGTAAAATCCCTTAGAATCTTTTTCTTTGATTCAGACTCAAAACTAAAGAAAAATCAATTTATATGAAGAGAGGAAATTAAGAGATCTCCTGCAGCACATAGATGGGTTGTGCATTTTTGGAGGAATGTTTGCAGGTAATTGGAGGGGGTTTATGCTTTCTGTTTGCTTATTTGAATATTAGCTTTAATATTTGACAGCTCTATGTTTTCTTAGGGTGACCTGGTCTCAAAGTTATCTCAGAAAGTCTCAGATGCAGGAAGCACCTCAGAAAATTTCCCACTTGTAAATGTTGTAGTGACAAATATGTTATAAACTTCACTACGTGGGGGTGTTAATCAGGCAGAACATTTGCATGCCTAAATTCCTCCTTATTTCTGATACGAATGAAATAGTTCTTCTCCTCAGTTAGCCTCTCAACACTTTTTACTCCCACCAAACTTTTATTGTCATTCTTTTCTCTTCAACATGATACACATACTTAGCCCAGCGTTTCTGTCGGATTGAGAAAAGTCTGACAGCATCTTTGGCTTTCCTAATTGAGCCAAAGAAACCCAGCATGCCAGGTATTTCTCAGAGTAGAGGATTTTCTCTGCTTCCAGGATTAGACCACACCAATCTCAGCAGCCACAAATCGTATCTGCAATTTGTATGTAAAAGTCTATCATGGAAAGCTGCATGCTGGAGTAGTTTGTGTCTCAATGTGCCATATGTTTAAGTGAAAGAGTGTGACAATCACAGCAGCACACTGTCCAGAAGTCATAAGCAGTTAACAAAATGCAACATGATTGTTGGCAGGCCTGCTGGTCTGGGTCATGCAGCCAAAGCTGAATTTATAAAACACCGTAAACAGGATGGCAAGACAGGAAAGACAGTTGGCATGTGAAACCATGCAGCAGCCTGACAGGAATGCTCTGAAACTGCCTCCCAGTTTCCAGGGTTTCATATTACCATTTCTTTCTGCCGGTCTGGCCCAGATGAGGACTTATCTACCTGTCCTTCCACAAGAGCACAGCTCTTGAAAAGCAAGTTTAAACATGGGTATGCCAAAGTTTTACTCAGCAGAGTAATCTCCCACATCTGAGGGTCATCAAGGATGTAGCAGTTGGACTTCTGTGCTAGAAGTAAGTTCAATTATTTCACAGTAGAGAGAAAAAGGGGTTTACAGCCACTTGGAGCCACTTCCCAATTAGGAGTGCTGGGCCACATTTTCATGTGTGGCACATGGTAGCACAGACACGTAGCTGCACCATCCCCCGTCAAGTCCATACTGTGCTGCCCCTGCAGAAGAGAGGGTCTGTCTTCTTGTGCTGGGCAAAAAGTGCATTTGATGGGGCTCTGATCTCTGCCAAATAAAAAAAGAAAAAGGAGTGGATTGGGTCTTTTATGCGGGAAGGAGGGAGTTGTTTGCACTGAGGCAGCAATTATACCCTGAAATCCAGAGGCTGACGGTTGCTGCTCCAGGGCAGCCGACTGCTTCCTGCAGCTGGCTGCTTAATACTGCAAAGGTGATGAAACCTGAAGGGAGCCACTGAATAGGTGGTAATTATGACTGACACAATGACGGCTTGTGCAGACATGTAACTGTGAAACAAAACACCGCAGTTAGCTAACAAGAGATCAGTATTAGTTTTTTCACTGGCACTCTGTCTCCCGTCTGACACTTCTGAAATTGGAGGGAAAAAAAGCATTGTATGCTTCAGCATTCAGAGACAGAATAGGCCAGACAAGCTGAGGATGGAAAGCCAACATCTGTCCCTTTCAGGATGATTATAGCAGATTCTGTTTTCATGTTGATTTCTGAAAACCTGTTTTTTCTTACTTGCAGTTTTTTCTTTCATAAACATCTCTTTTGGGTTGTGTCCCTGTGATATGGTTGACTACACTGCACCTCCATCTCTCTCAAGCGCAGAATTGTTTGAAGAGTTTCAAATAACTATAACAGGGCATTTGTGGATCCAATTCCATGGTAACTTATTCTCTTTCCAATTTTTTATGTAGGGGACAGAGAGGCTTTCTTGAGTTATAAAATCATGCTTTTATACAGATGGCAAAGGAAAGGACACTGGGACATCCTGTTCAATCAGCACATCTTTGGAACTTCCTGAAGTGTTAATGGACAAAAAAAGTCGTTTCCCTGCCCAGTGAGAATATCCGAGATGAATCAGAAATCTTCTAGGTTTCTATAATAATAGTTGTAGCTAGGAAACAGGAGAATAAGGACTCAAATTCCTTACTAACAGCATAAGCACTGATCTGTACACCTTCTTTCTTTTCCATTCTTTGAAGTGGAACATGAAAATGCCCTGGCACAAGACCTGCTTTTAATCCCATATGAAACTAGCATCCAAAGTTCACAACTGAGATGGGAATTAGGCAGAGGAGGAACCTGTACCAGATGAGAGCCCTAAGAGAAGGCATGTTAAGGATGGCAGAAGAAATTATTTCTGCCACCCCAGTGTGAAAAAGAGACAAAAAATCCACTCTGTTGTTGGAAATCTTATGCAGTGGAAGTTTTTTCATAAGTAGTATAATTCCACAAAAGATGTCCATCTCAATCGATCTATACCTTTTAATGAAAAACTTTTTTTCTGAAAGTTTGCTGATTCTGCCAACAGTGGATTTTCTATCCATGGAAACTCAATGGCATGGTCTTTACTAATATCTCTTCTGGAATTACCCAATTTATAAACCCATTACATTTCCTTTTCATTTTTGGAAATTTTCTTATACAGGAAAGTGGAAAGTCTTTGCTTCACCCAGCAGCCATGCTATTCCTTGGGAAGAACCTCCTGATCCCCACACCCACCAGTCAGAATTCAGGCAAAAACACCCTGGCAAACACTCCAGCAAGTATATAAAAATCATCCATTTTACTTATGGCCTTTGCAGAATGATTTTATCTCTTCCTCTCCCACTCGTGAAATTTTTCTACGGTGTCTAAACAACTAACTGTATAGCTCAAGGACCATACCTTTTAATCTCTGCTTAAAGAGGCTGTGGTGCAATGTTAGCATAATGTAGCTTACACAAAAGTGAATGGAAAATACTTCATTTTTATGCAACTACAGATTATTGTTCAATGGCCAGTGGTTTGGTCTATGCAGTTTGTCTCTTGTTCGGGAGACATACACATGTTCCAGATTTTGGGCTAATAACTATAGGGACAAACTATTTGAAGAAAAACTGCAATCCAGTTTATATTTCTTCATTTCACTGTGTTGAAACAATATGATTCATCCACCTTTGTTTCTGAGGCCACAGAGTGGCCTATGGAAAGCAGCTGCTGTATAAATAAACATAGAGAATTATGTTTGTGTCGCTCCTCAGTGGCATATACCAGCTTTAGTTACCAGCCATTTATTTCTCTGACAGTGCAAAACTCTGAACACTGAGAACTAACTAAAAGCAGGTTTTCCTTTCCTGGATTTTAATAGAGAAAAAAACAGTGAGTGTGCCTTTAGGGCTGCTTTCTAAATTCTACTTTGGATTCAGTTCTTACCTAGATGTTGTTTAAATGCATTAGGCTGTCACTCCATCTACTCTAGCATGCTGTCTTGGGCAGTGGCCAGTGCTTTCCCAGAGGAGTCTTACGTGCCTGAAGGAGAAAGGGATGGTAGGAAAATAGCAGGGTGTATGATCAGTAAGAGGAAAGACACACAAGTTATTTCCTCTTACTCACAGCTCTCCTTACATCACCTGGAGCAAACAATATAATAGCAAGTGCACACAGTGTAGCCCCACAACACACAGATCACTGGAAATGCAATGCCATGAGGGAGATGTTGGGATATGTATGTATAATTGTGTTAGAACCATAGAGTAAGCCTGCACATTTGAAAAGGCAGGAAAATCTGCTGTTCTAGACTGTCCTTCACTGTGCCTAAGAGAACCAAGGAACAGCAATGTTAGGAGCTTTAGCTCTGTCTCAGAGAATCCAGGTCTGAGGCTTACTTTCTGTCATCCAGTGATAGCCACGGCTACAGCATCAGTACAATCAGTACCACACGTTCCACAGTGCAAATAACTAGAGATTTAGAGAGTAATTGAGGTGTGAAGGGCCCCCCAGAGGCCTGTGCTTGTCTTCTGATCAAAGTAGGGCCAATTTCAAACAGTTGAGATAACATTAAAAATTAGGCAATCACTTGTGTCCTGTCTCATACAGTGAACAAGTCACCAGAAATCAACCTTAACATGCTTGGGGAGGGCTAAGAGGGTCAACATGGAACACCATGAGGACCACGGGTCTACAGTGATAGACGACACAGATTGGACATAAAAGTATGAAACAGCTTCATCAGTTTAAGTATCACTCACAGTGGCATTTCCAAATGGGAAGGAAAGGAAACATAACCATCACAGAAGTTGTAAGGAAAACATTAGAAACAACAAAAGTGGATTTTCCTTCTTTTTTTTTTTTAATTTCTTTACATTTCAGATGGATTTTGATTGCATTATCAAATCCTTCATTATAATCATCTGGGCTTGAATTTCTTTCCCTCTTTTTTAGTAAATATAAAACTAGATTGTTACATAACCCTAAAATTTCAGAGTATGGGGGGTTTATATGTATAATCTGCAGAGATGAAGTGTCAGAGTTCACAAATTAATCACCAGAAGTTAGTGACATGTGAAACTGGGCAGGGAATCCTAACAGGCTCCCAGGAGGGTGTCTAAGGAGACACTTTGTAGAAATCTGTGCTGACTTTCTATAAAAAGAGTGCAGTGTAGTTAATTTTAACCACATATTATGCCTAATTAACTCATTATGCAAATATGTACATAATGAGCCGCTATCATCCAAGGGCCCAAAAATCCAACAACCGTGTTCTGAAAGGTCATATCCTAAACCTTTAATACAAAGAGTGAGAGAAAAAGAAAAAGAGTCAGGAGAATGAATAAAGCTCAAATAAAGGGCTTTACTTCTGGAAAGAACAACAGCAGGAGCTTTTCAAAACATAACCACTTACCTTTTTAAAGAAAATAAATATGTAGTCTGTTCTGACTCTACAGCCGTGCTTGTTCTGTCTCTTTTTCCCATGCCCACTCATCTCCTTTCATCTCTCTCCTCCAGTCCTCTCTTTCAATGTTTTCAGTGTGCTTTTTTGTTCCACTTTCTGGGGCAGCTGAAGCCCCGAAGACCTTGAAAGAAGTATGATGGAGAGCTGTAAACCAAAGAGGGATCAGAGTTGCAGAAAGCAGAGGTGGGCTGCCAGCATGTAGGGGTACAATAAGGATGGAAGTGGGGAGGGCTGTTTGGGGCTTCTCCGTGGCAAGAACTTACCAAAAAGCAAGGTCTTGCTGGGAGGAAAAAAAAAAAAAAAGGTAGTCTGACTTCCACTGCATTAATCCCAGCAAGAAAGTACTAGAGCATTGAAAAAGCTGATCACAACAATGCCAGCTCGTCAGTCCAGTGAATGCATTTGAAAATCATGTCCAGCAAACAAAAATTATTTCCCTAAATGGGCACACAAGCACATCTTCCACTCAATTTTAATGGGGAGGGTCCTTCTTTTTTTTACAGACATAGGTCACTGTGACCTCTGCTTTGTTTCCTTGGGGTTAAACTACCAGCTAAAAACATCCAGCCTTTTCTGCTTGTATTTCTTCCTCTTGCTTTGAGGAATGAGAACCAAGATGGTCAGCCCAGATGTGTGACATCCAGAAGTTCTTAAGTGGGCACCAAACCCTGCCACCAGCCTTATTTATCTGCCTTGGGTACCAGTGAGCAGCCCTTCAAGTCCTTTATTCCACAGCCCCCTCCAACTTTGGCACTGTTCAGCGTTTTCTGTGCAATATTTCCAGTTACCTTACGCATTTTGCCTCAAACCTCTCAAGCATGTAATATATGTTGAATATCCTACTTGCTCTGCAGCCTTACCAGAATAGTGGTGATAATGTTTTATCTGTCCAAGGAAGCTTGTCTGGCATCATATACCATCCAAACAAGATTTTGAATTGTATTTCCATTGGAGAAGAAACCATCATACTTTCGACCTACTTACAGATACAGGCTCAAGTCTTATCTGCCAGATCCATCTGTGATTCCCGCTCCTGTTTCTCTGTATATTTATGTTCATGTGCTCCCTCTGCATTCCTCAGAGCACCATAAATCCTGCCTGCCAACCCCTTCTTCACCTCTGCCTCAAAACGGATTGCTTCAAGGTCAAGCAGTTCCCTTGTAATGTACAGTTTAACCTGATTTGTGGAGGCAAAGCTTTGAAATTTTTAAAATAAGGCTAAGGTGAAGTAAAGCTTGCAAATGAAACTCTGAGGTAAGCTGGAGTATTTCCCTCTCCAAAGAGTTCGAGCAGAGGGCACTATGCCATCTGAAGCCATAGGAGCTGGAATTATGTTATTTATTACACAGATGTGCATCAAGTAGAAAAGAAAACAAATGCTGTAAACAGAAAGTGATCAAACTCCCATACATGAGCAGGAGAGAGACTGCAGGAAAAAGTCTCTCCCGCTTTGTTTGGAAATTCACACCAGTGAATACCAGCAGTAAAGCACTTTTCAAAACTTTCTTTGAAAAAACTAAAAGGATAAATTTGGAGTGGAAACCTTAAAATTATCAATATAAGTAATTTCAGGGTATAAAAATGTTCTGTAATGCTTTGTCAGTTTTCACATGGTTTTGGCTATCATGCAAGTGGTACTCCATTGCTGAGAGGTTGGCTATTTTTTTGAGACAGTAGCAGTAGAGATCTGAGACAAATTATTAATATGGGGTTTTATGATGTGGAGGTAAAAGAAAAGTGTGATCACATAGGTAATATATGCACATTGACCTTCTGTACTTCATTGCCAAGAGTGGATGCTTTATGCCTTAAATAACAAAATAACAGCATGGTAAACAGGTGAAGTGTGGTAGCCCCTGTGGTAAAGAACTACTAATATGTAATCCTACAGCATTGGTCAGTAAGATTTCAATAGTACTACAGATTTAAAAAATAGTATATTATTAGAATGGTTACAAAATCCAAATAGTCAAAACCCTTTGGTCTGACCTCCTAAAGTCTTGGGAATAGCTTAAAAATATGCCTTTTTTTTTTTTTTTGTATTCTGCTTACACGCCTTTTGAACCCTAAAAGAGTCTCATTTTCATCTTTCCTCTGTACAATGAAAACCTTTTTTTTTTTAATAGAAGTTGCAATTTTCAGGTACTCACCTGACTCCAGGAGTCAATCTTTAAAAAACAAATAAATTTCCAAAGATCATGAGAAAGGGCATAAGCACACATCAAGAATAAGCTGAAAAGACTTCTTGAAAAGGCTTATATTCCAGCAAGTTCCACTTAGCACTGTCTAAATGGATTAAAAACTGTCAGTCACCTAAAAATCTAGTAACAGATGCCCATACTGTATATACATATATATTTTTTTATATTTTAATGAATAGTTCCAATGATAAATAACAGATTACACTATTTATAGAAAACTGCTATTACAAGAATATCAGATTGTGCTATTACACCCCCACAAGCATACCAGTTTTCTATATGGAAATTCGGTAATGACAAGAATTGTTGCTTTTAGAGATTTGGGAATAACAAAAAGACATGGACTTTTTGTGTTGTTGTTGCCAAAAAACAAACAAACAAAAAAACCCTACCTACCTATTTAATTTTTCTTTTTAATTAATATGGAACATAAGGACATTTCTTTAACAAGAAGAAGAATTTAAAGTCAAGGAGAGACTATGGGAAGGAAAAAAAAAAAGCAAAACTCATGTGAAGATTGTACTAAACTCTGTTTTCTTTGCTGCTTTTTATTTCTTCCTTGCAAACAAAAAGCATTTAAAACTTTGCAGAAGTAAAAAGGACACAAATCAAATATCCTGGTAATTTTCAAATTTTCAGGTTTGCTACCTTTCTTCACACATTTCACAAAATGTAGCATGGTATTTACCAATATGATAAAAAAGCACCTAAAACTAACATTGCACTGTGTTAGGAAAACTGCCCAGAAGAGCTAGTATCAAAATATCATGTAAAATTCATGTGGTAAGAAAAATTCCATTCAGACTGAGTCACAGAGCCTCATGCTGTATTTGTAAAATTCTCAAACATGATATGAGAGCATTATTGCCTTCAGGCTTGTTATTTCATCCCCTGGACACACAGAGAAGCATATCATCCTTTCATAGGATTGATCAGCAAATATCCTCCAGAGCAGTTAGATAAGAAGGCATTCCCTTCTGCTAGCTGTAGGTTTTTGCTGTGTTGCATTTATTACTGTGGTGTGAAAATCTCCCACTGAGTGCAATACCTTTAAACACTTCTCTGGGTTTTTTTTGTTGTTGGGAGGCATTTTGCCAAGTGGTGTGTTGTGTTATTTACCTTGGAAAAGAATTGTTGCAGCATAATTTATTTTGGTCTGGGCAGAAATTAGCTATGGAAGAAGTTCTGAGACCTGTTTTCTCATTACCAGCAGGTCTTCCATCTGCTTAATTAGAAGTGCAAATATTTGGAAATCTGAAATCCTGCAGCAATGTCTCAGATAGCATTTCTTTGTTGCAAGATCTGAAAAGTGATCACTGATAATTGTTGATTGTGCTCTGTGTGACTGTAATTACATGGCATTGATCTGATGTTCAGACACCACAGTGATGAGCTTAATACAAGAACCTAAATAGACTAGATACAATTAGACCAATAATCACCGAGAAGAGGTAGTTTAAAAGGGCACGGGGAAATCACAAACAAATGTGAATGACTGAAAGGAAAAAAAAAAAAACACAAAAAACCTGCTGAATATTTTATCCAGCAAAGTCTGTTCAGCCATTTAAGCTGCTGATCAAATACCAGTTACCTCTGTTTGTGATTTAAAAAAAAAAAAAAAAATAAAAATAAAAAAAAAGACTATTTAATCCTTGCCTGCCTGGAAAAATAAAGAGACTGCGACAAACCTTCTCTGAACTAGGCAAGCATCAGGCTGTCTGCAGGCATGGGCGGCTGGCCAGGCACCTCAAGGATTGTCCCTAAATACCAGGGGACTATCAGATCAGCCGACTAGGGAGGTGAGAAAGCAAGAGACAAATGTGAGAAGGGAGAATTCATTACCACAAGAATGTCTGCTTGGCACTGTATAAAGTACTTTCACATTAGCATTTAGCACACCAGCCACACAGCTGTAAAAGGGTAGAAACCTGAGAAGGAAATGAGATAAAAGGGGAATATTGCTTCTTAAGTGGGCTGTGAACTTTCTTGCTCTAATTGATCTCTTACCATCCCACGCAAAGAAAAGCAAGTGGCACGTTCTGCAGATGGATCATTACTGGCTCATACACAGGAAAACCTTTCTACCCCTCCCCACAACTGCTGAAAATTGGGTTCACTCACATGCCAGCACAAGCCTACCTACACTTGTTTTTAGGGCAAGAGGAACAGTGCTGATGGCATGGTGACAAAATAGCCACCTGGCATGTGGGCTAGCCACATGGCTAATGCCTCCGCATCTTCCTCTCATATTGTACCATAAGGGAAGGAACAACTTTAGCTCAGCTGATGAAGAAGAAAAGCTTTTTTATTCAAATGCTTTCTCCAGAATCATCAGATCAGTGTGTCCAAACACCCCAAACCCAATGCAAATCAGTACCTGGCCCTCAAGAGTCTCAGAAACCTCCCCAGTCATTCACGGTAAGAGTAAAGGAATGGATGAAGGAGACCAGAGGTGAATAGGAATGATGTAGCTGTGGCTGCAAAGGCTTTTGCAGAGAAGGACATTAAGAAGGTATAGGCTGGGGAAATGGAGGTTACACTTCTGTCAGAGGAGATGAAATGGCTAGAAAAATAAACAACCTTTCAGGCAGGAGGCTTTTTGCGTCACTCCTGAGAAATATTGAAGGAGTATTTTGTCCCTGCATTGGCAAAGCGCTACAAAACAAAATGGTCAGGCATTTGGACTTGGTGCCAGAAATGCTGATTTAGCTCCCTTCTGAGAAGCTGTCCCACTAGAGAAGGATCCAAACCTTCATGGATCTATGTGGAGGCAGATGAAGGCCAGGGAAGGCAGCATCACTCTAGTCAGCTCACAAAAGCATGCTCTGTGGAGCTTTTTTGTCAAATCAAAAGCATTCCCACTTTCTACAATTTAAATTCACAAACAACTTAAAAGAATTGTTCAGTAAATAATTCCACATAACAAGTGAATCTGAGAAAACAGCAATCTGTTTTAGAGTAATTTGTGAAGAGTTAGGAGGAAAATTTTGTTGAATAAATTATCCATTATAAATTATTCTCCCACCTGCAATTCCAACCATCGTGCTTCAGTTTCTGCTGTTACTTTCTCCCTGTTCTAAAGCACAGGGAATATTCAACTTTCATGTGCTCAACAGTAGGCAGAATACAAAACTGCATTAATAATACAAACTCAGCTCATATTTTGTTCAGTTCTCAGTGGCTTTTTACTCCCCATTCCAACATTTTTCTTTTTTTTTTTTTTTGGTCAGGTTTAAATTCATGACCTCTGTCTCAGCACGTATGTTATAAAGTAGGGAAAAGAGCATAATGAAGAGTAAGAATTAATAGATCCTAACACTGACAACATGCAGCACTTTTCATTTGTAGATTTTCAGTGATTTGCAAAGGCAGATGCATTTTATTATGCCCAGCTTCACAGATGGAGAATCTAAGGCACTGCACATATGTATATAACAAAATCTTCCACTCACTTCAAATCCACCTCATTTTTGCCCAGGGAGGTTAATGGTGTGAGAAAGGTGACAGCTCTGCCGTCGTGCAGAGCTCAGGGCAGAGGCAGCCGGGGTAGCTCTGAACAGACAGCACCAGAGCCATGTCAACCTGCTGCTGCACCTGTGCTTGTTAGAAGCACCACTAATTAGCTTGACACAGCAACATGCTGCCATGCCTATATTGCTTCCAGGACCCAATTAGTATCTCTGCGAGGTACAGCACTAGACGATGTAGGCACGCAGCCTGTTCAGAACTGCTCTGATACCGCCAACCAGGATCAGCATTCATGGCCAGACATGCCCAAGGTAGGCCATGAGTAAGGCCATGTAGATCCTCAGCCTCCCAACATTTGCTCTTGAGTTCAACTCACTGGATTATGAAGTTTTCTTCACCTCAAAGGCAGGATACAGCACACAGAAAAGTACTCCTTTATTTTTTTTTTTAACTCAAACAATAATCATAATCTCTGCAAATATACCCCACAAGGCAATGTGTTTGCTGTGGATGGATTTACACACTTCACTTCAGTCACTTAATTTATCCCAAGTGTACCTTAGTAATCTGCAGTGAGCTGATATGGAAATATGTCAGCTGAACCCAGCAAGCATAAAATCCCCTTTTCCTGACACCTTTTCATTGTGCAGTGAAAAAACAGGTTTCTATGGCTGTTTGGGAAAAGGATTCTGCAAGATGTACCTGGGTGAATCATACTCTCTGATAAGAAACATTACATCAGCATTACCTGAAGAGCCAAGTTTGGTATGAGGCCATGGATGTTCACTGATTATGAACTGGAGATGCTCTTGAGATTTTATCAATGGGGTTTGCCTACCCTCACTTCTTGCTTTTTGTGTGGTGTCCCTGGTACAAATACTCTCATGATCAGAAGTGATCCCAGCCTTCAGAAGAACATGGGCTGCAGTCACTCTGACTTCTTCAGGAGTAAAGTCACTAATTCTCCAGCTTGCAGATCCCTAAAGCTGGGTTTGTTTCAGGGCACGCAATCCACACAGACTCCATGGACCATTAAGGCCATGTTAGAAGCTATAGAAGTGAAATTTGCCAGGGCAGAGTCATGGAAATCCATTTGTTCTTTTCTTCTAACTGCCCAGACACAGGTGAGGGCCAGCTTTTGATTCTCCAAGCTGCTGATCTTTACTACAGTCTAGAAGAGGCTTGAGACAACCCAAGGATCACACCAGACAGAGATGGCTGGGGGCTGTGTTGCATCCCAAATGGCAGTGGGGATTTCAGCTTCATTGTCCTCTATGGTCTGCTTTCCCCTTCAGCTTCCATGGAGGAAAGGACCTGTGTTACCCATGTGATGGAGGTCTCATGCAACATCAGCTCTTGAGCTGCTCAGGAACTGTGGTTTTCACTTGCCTCTCTTCATTACCTCTCCATATAGACTTCCAGAGCAAGCTGGTGTTCTGGGTGGCTGTTGTCTAAGGAACTATATATGAAACATTTAAATAAAAATCTTAGAATCATAGAATGGCTTGGGTTGGAAGGGACGTTAAAGACCATTTTGTTCCCAGATGTGGGCAAGATCAACTTCTAATAATGCTTCATCCAACCTGGACATGAATACTTCCAGAGATGGGGCATCCGCAGCTTCTCCAGGCAATTCTCCAGATGCCAGTGCCTCACCACCCTCGCAGTAAAGGACTTCTTCCTAATATCTAATCAGATATGTTTTCTTCTCTTTAAATTGTCTTTATGGGGAGGAAAAAAAAATCAAAAAACAAAACAACCAGGACTTAAAAAAGACCCCAGTACTTATTCAGTGTTCTAGTCTTGCCAATGGTCATATGCAAATCAGTGAAATCAGTGGAGGAATGCACACATGGAAATAAGCACATCTGCAATATTGGCCAGATCAGGCCTCTCCAGGACTGAGAGACTTTCTCCATTTTCTCACGACAAGTGTGGAATCTGATAAGTCATTTCTGATAGAGAAAATAAGTTTTCAAGTAATAAGATTGAAAATGCACTTCTCTATCATTTTCAGGCTAAAAATTACAAGTGAACTCACACTAACATTGTGTTGTCAATTTGGCTTCTTAACATGTGTTTTTACTATTTACAAAGGCCTTTTCTCTTCACCTTTTAGAAATCTTCTCTTGATTCCATTTCCTTTTCTAATTACAGTCCCATTTCCTTAGTAAGTCCTTGAAAAAGCTTTCCCCATGCCGCTAATCATCTCTCCAGTTATAATCTTCAAAATTATGTTCCGTTCAGTTTTCAATTTGGCAGTGTCCAAAGACAGATCTCCATGTGGTTAACAACCTTTTATGTGCTGCCAGTTACAACTGAGGTTTTTGCTTCTACTCTTTTGGGGTTTCACTGATGTGCTTGATGCTGTCTAAAACATCCTCCTTCAGCACACTTTTGTTAGGCAGGTGTTTGCTTTATTGCACACTCCTGGTTGTTCATTTTTTGCTGGGTGCAAATTCATCCTATAATCCAGTCTTTTCTCTTTGTTTCCTTCATATTTCTTCAAGGCAGAAAGAATATTTTATTTTCAACTTGATGCAGCTACAAGAAAATCCTTGTCAAGACTAAAATTTCTGCTGAAAATTAGGGTAGCAACACTAAAATTAACTAAACTTCTCTGACTTAATCTGCATAGGTCTCTGGTCCCATTAATATCATATGGAGGCACTCAGCTTCCTGATGCATTTAAAAGGAGAGTTCCTGCGTAGTCACCCCTAGGATGTCATGGAATGGTGCCAGGGCTATCTCCTGAGCAGTTCTCATTGCTGGATTGCTTTCTTCAAGACCATGAATGGAACCAGAAGCCTCTGACAGATCTCTGCATCCCCCATGGTGGCAGGGTACCCACCAGGTAGGTTTGACACAAAACACATTGTGACTAGTGAGTCCCACAGAACTTGCCTGTAGCTTTAAAGAGAATTGAAATAGGACCACAATTGAAATAGGAAGGGGCAGAGCTTTTGGCAAATATCTAGGAACAGAATTTCTCCCTTTCTCCCACCTCACCAAGTTGTAATTTTAAGTAGCATTTCTTTGCCCAGACAGTTTTTAAGTACTGTACGTCAGTTGCAGAGATATAGGGGAAAAAAAAAAAAGAAAAAAAAACCCCAATGGTCAGAAAATTAACTCTTTTCTCCAGCCACTTAAAAACAAAATTTCAAGATGACTTTTTTCATTTACTTTCCCAGGAGGACAGACATTGTGCCAGCTTCCTGGGAGTCACAGAATACAGAGCAGGGTGCAGACACTCCCTGAATGCCTCAGACCAGAACATCTGTGGGGCGGTTCAACTCCTTGGATGCTGGCCATGAAGTCAGAGCTCTGTCCAATTCCATCCTGTCACAGGTGGACTAACCTGCTTGGGTCCAGGATAGATGTGCTTGCTGTTGTCATGTAACACTCATGCTTACACAGTGCCTAAAGCCCCATCGGCAATATGCAGATGATCTCGTCCCAGGGGACAAAAGGCAGTATCAAACATTTGCTATTTCATATGTATAAATACATTTGACAACTTTAGAACTGTGTGAGCAAGTAAGTGTCTGAAGTAGAGGGCAAATTCATAGCAATTTTCTCTCCTTGAGTATCTTCCCCTGGGAGGGAACTTTTTGAGAGGCTGTGTTCATTTTCCTGTGACTACAGAGAACAATAGAAACCAGAATGATCTTTACAGAGCCCCCTCCTCCTTTGTGGTGTTAGTTAGCATGCAGAGAGCTGCTCTGTGGACAGGAGAAAGACATACATAAAGATTCCAAGGAATGCTCCTGCTTTACTTTTCTGAAATTACTGTTTAGAACAAGGTACAACACAGTAGGCATGAAGACACCAAATACAGCCCTTTCATGTAGCTTTTAGCAGCAAGGACACAGATGTGCCCCTGCTCCCCTCCATCACTGGATTATGATTTCTAAAATTTTCAATTGAGTGCTGGAATATCTCCATCTTGAACTGTAGAAAAAAGTTGCAAAGTTTGTTTGTCACATTCAGAAGAAAAGGGAGTGGAGGTATGTGATGCCACCTTCTCTTTGTTTTCTGGTACCTTTGTATTTTAATTGGACACACAAATGAAGAGACAAGGAACCATTTTATGGCTACACTATTTGCCACAGTAAGAGTTGTTTTTCAGAGATCCCAGTACTGGAGAAAGAAATATGGTTTTTTTATTTTTGGTATGAAGAATAGATATGTTCACTTCCTTCTCTTGGAAAAAGGCATGAAAACCATCCCCCTGTGATGAAGGGGTCCACTTCGGTGAAAGCAGTATGTCTTGAAGCACTAAGGGTTAATCCAGCATCTTATGTATGTTAAATTGTTTTTAAAGGGTACAATGTCATTAAAACACACGAATAAACTTAATAGTATGGCAGAAAGAAATGGAAATTAACCCATCCCTTGCTAAACAACAGCCTAGAAATTTGTCCACCATTGTTTGTAGGTGCTATCAGGAAATACCATATTTGGCATCCCACTTCCATTTAATTATGCAAACCAGAAGAGCAATACAGGTAAAACAAAATAAATAGGTACACAGGTAGATATCTATATATATGTATATGCACACACACACAAAAAATAGCTCATACACAAAGATCTGTGCCCAACAGACTAGGATTTTTGTTGAGTTACTGAATGCTTCCCAGTACTGCTATGTCATCTTCATAGGAAAAGTTTGCTTAGCTCCACCAAGCACCACATAATAAGCTCACTTATTTTTCCTTTCTCTGGTTAGAAATTACAAATTGCGCCCCAAGATCCAAATCAACTTTTAAAAAAAGGTACAATACCTATATGAAAAAACTGTGGCTACTCTTATTTGTTGTAATTTAAAGAAAAAGCAATGCTAATAAAATTCTCCTTCAGTTTGTTTGCCATGATATAGAGTGCTTTTCTATATTAACAATCAGGAATGAGTCAGGAAAGTGCCTTCTTTGTCTTCCTAGGTCTCTGTAAATCAGAAGCAATGCCAGTAAAACTGGGAGGTTAAAACCTGCCTGGCAAAAGAGCAAAATCTATTGATTTAAAGGCAAAACACCGATGACTACAGACGTTCCATGGCTAAAAGAGACAGTCAGAGACACTGGGAAAATTCTGTGCTCTTTTCCACCCACAAAATGCAGACACTTTCCTTTCTGGGTTTATTTTCCCCCACTATTTTACCTAGGCTGTCACTTCTGTTAAACTGTTCATTGTGAAAGTTAAGCTGTCTCTAGAGATGCATCCAGACTGCTGCCTTCTACAAGTTTCCCAAAGATAAAAGGAAAGCTATGGCTACAGATTACTAATGCCGTCCAACCTCACAACAGTTGCTCCAAAACACAAAGGGCCACCTGACTTGCTTTTAGTCACGTCCTTGCCACTTCTCAAGGACCTGCAACTTTGCTGGATTTAAGCCCAGCACAGACTGGCAGTAAAATCCCCACAATTTCCCTCAAAGTTTCCCCTAAAATTACCCTTTCTTGAAATATGTTTTGAGCTCTTTGTTCTACCCACCCTCTTCTCTCAGTGCATGGAGTCAGTTTATGCAAATCTGCTCACTCCAGATTTCCTGATCACATATCAGCTGAAGTGCAGGGCAGCTTTTTCATCTTCCACCACCAAGAAGATCACTGTGGTTTTGATACCCCTCTGCTCAATGCAAACCCAAAAAACATATAATTTAAGTTAGTTTTTCCTACTATTAATAATCTCATTGCAAATTTACAGTCATAATTATAGCAGTACATGAATAGCCATTCCATCAGAGCTTCTATTATGATTGGTCTTTTCCAAGACTATTAAAATGGGTCTGTGTCTGCATTTTTCACTTTCTCTCTCAAGTTTATAGGCAGGTAAAAAACCTCCATTCTTAACCAAAGAATGCTACACTCCAAACTCATCAAGGATAAGTTGCTTTCATTTTTTTCTCATTTCCAAAGGAACAGAAAAAAAAAAACCAAAACAACAAAAGGACTACTTAAAGTAAAAAACATACATCCAACAGGTATAAATCAGTGTCTGAGCTGGCATCCTTTAGCTGATGATTCTTTGAGACATTACATGGTTCTTTGGTCCCTATGGTTCTGTTGTGTCCAGTCCAATGATGTTGTCTGGCTCATGGGCTCCCTTTTACTTGCTTTTAAGATTCGTTGTCCATCTCTTCCCACTAAGGGAAGAAGGAGAAGTGCCTGACTCTTCTTTGTCCAACAGGCCAGTGCTTGCTCATCAGAGAGAAGAGCAAATCCTCATAAAAGCAGTCTTTTGTGATATTACATATACTACCTGTAAATGCAGGCTAGCTGACTTGGTTTGCCAAGATTTTGTTCCTGCCATTCATTAATACAGTACATTCTCTGTTTATTTCCTCATAGCAGTTAGACATCCCTCACTTTACCATCATTGACTACACCACTGGATAGTCTTAATCTAAGTTTGGGGCTGAACCTGTTTCAGTATCCACAGTACTGCTCTGGAATTAAATAATTCTTAAATGGGATATGAGTGGAATTTAGCAGATTGTGTAAGAGGTCTTCCCTCACTACCATCAGGCTGTAGATAACCTGAATGAGAAGTAATGTGTTTAAAACTCTGTTAGAAAATATTTAAATTCCTAATAATTGAATTGTGAGTCATTATCTGACAAAGGCACAGGACGTGTGCTATGGCAGACAAATGCCAGATTTGTACATGAGATCACACATTCAACCGATGACTTCTGCATCAATGTTATTTCTGAAAAGAATGTGATTTTTTTTTACAGCAAACATAAATAAATTTCTTTCAGCTGTGGAGCATGAATCTTAAGTTTCAAGAATTACCATCATTGCTGGTTCTTTTTAATTTACCAGTGTTTCTGAAATTAACTGTTTTCCTTTTCATTCTTTGGCTATTTCACCAACACTGACCATAGTTAATATTTATAAATGTAATATAAAACATTTTGCATTTTCTGCATACACTGGTATCATGCATGCATTCTGTTTATCAGCAGTGGACTAATGGTCAAAAAATATACTCCATATTGTAAAAAATCATCTTTCTAAATTCTTTAAGGACCAGTAAGTGCTGTCCAGTTGGTGAGACTGATAGCTTGTATTACCTTCTGCAATGTTTTATCTAGTATTTTGGCTTTCTGCAGAGACAGGTGTCCACAGTGACTTCCTGTTTGAAAAGAAAAATATTCCAAACAATTTTTGCATGCACATAAGACTCTGTTTCTGTACAAGTTCAGTTCTGTTGAGAGCTCTGGACAGAATGCCTGCTCGGTGTACGACTGCTCTATATATTTGAGTTGTAAATCATATCATATTTACAATCTAGGAGATCTGCCTGCAGAACCCTTTTCAGCAATTGTCACTAATGCCTCGTTATCAGTTCCTGCTAGCACTGGTAACCCATATTAAAAAAATGGAGGTTTTTTTGCATGCATAGACTACAAGACAGAGCCTCCAACTCTTTTTGTGCATGCTGACATGCTGTTCCAGTTAGGTATCCAGAAGCATATGTCATGGGTCTCCAGTGATCACCATTCCTTGTTAAAAGTGTTGCCCCAAGGCCTTGCTTAGAAGCATCAACTGCCAGCTTTGTTTGGTGCTTATTATCATACACTCTGAGGACAGGTTCCTTCTTTATCAACTGTTTGAGATTCAGCAAGTCCCTGTTGCGATTACCAGTCCATGCCCATTATGCATTTTTACACACTAAAGACCTTCAGACAGCAGTTTAAATGGTTTAAAGATGTTTGAATATAAACTTTCCCCAAAAAATTGCCTTTTCTTTTAGTTCCTGTATTTTTAATGTGTGTATAAGGATATGTTAGTAAATCAGACCTATATGCATCCTCTTCCAAGCTTTTTTTTCCCCCTGGTACATTTTCCTAGATTGGTTATTTCTTTAACCTTGAACTCGTATTTTTGTCTTCTGCATTTCAAACTCCTAATTTGAATCCATTCCAGGAGCTTACCAGAGCCTCTGATTGCAACATTTTTCTATTATTTTTCTCCTCCATGGTTTCATGTCATTTATTATGTATTTGTGGGAAATATTAGATTTTTTAAAAAGCATTTTCCAAATAATGTGGTATACTTAGGCCTTCTAAATGGTGCATTAAAATTGCACAGATGTGAGGGTTTTTTCTTTTTTTTTTCTTTTTTTTTTTTTTGGAGGACCCTGTTGGAAAACAGTTGAAACATCCAGTTGTCCCCAGAAATAATTTCCCCACATGGGGATTTGTTTCCCCATTTTATATGCATTTTAGGTCAGACTACCAGCTACAGGGAAGCACTCATTTTTCTTTTGCATAATTATTGTGGAATAAATTAATTTTGGAAGCTCTGTTAGTCTTTATCTAACTTGGCCAGAATAATTCTTCCAAGTTTTCATTTCAGCTCCAGAGAGAGATTTCTAGGAACATCTATGACAGGACAACTGATTCAGTTGTTCTTACTTTATGTTTTTGTTGGCTTTCTTTGGAAACGTTTAAAACATCTGGAAAACAATCTGCCTCCTTATGAGCTGCTGTCCTTCCAAGGAATGTACTCCCTGAACCATCAGTAGGTCACAGATGTGCAGCACAAGAGCTGGTGCTCCACTTGTGACAGCAGTTACACAGTGTGTCTGCTAAAGCTACTGCTTACAAGAAGCTCAAAGTGAAAAAGCACAATTTTCTCTTCCATGGAATAGAAGTTACGTGTGTGAACATTAATTTTCAGTTTCTGTTCCCTTCCACATCACTTGCAATTATTTGTATTATTTCTCCAAAACTCACCACTAGAATTTTGTCAAGTATTTTTCCTGGTTTTATTTTTCTCCACATGTTGCTAATCTCTCAAAAGCCTCACGTTTCCTAGGGTTTAAACTTCTTAAGCAGGTTGCTATTCCTAAATCAGCTGTGGGTTGTCAAAGAAATCTCAGCTTTCCTGCTTTGTTGTATTGAACATATAGCAACCTTTTGCTCACCTATTTCTTCCACCTGCTAGCATGAATTAAATATATATCTTTTTTTTTTATGATTTCCTTTCTGAGAGATTAAGCTGGTTTGGAGTTCTTAGCTCCGTATTAGCCCTTTGCTACCTTTTCCCCTCCTTCTCCTCTTTTCTCCTTCAATCTTTTGTTCCAAATTGAGATGATGATTAATGAAGGACTCTGTGCAAGAATTTAAAAAATACAAGCCATTCATGTGGTAGGTGAGCAACCATTACACAGAAAGGCTCGAAATTGAAAAAGAAAGAGCTCTGCATCTTTCCTTGGCTTCTAATCAATGAACAACAGATGTGACATTTCATCCTTGCATGCAGAAGCAACTTCAGGGTTTGCTCTTTTAGCAAAATAGTTGCCTGGAGATTCTTTTGCACTGCTCTGGATTTCTGAAAAGACACAGCTAGCTACAGTATTTTTTATCTTCTGCTTATGAGTTTGCATTGTATGTGTCCTCTCCTTTTAGTGCTGGTGGTACAGAGGAGTCTCTGTTTCAGAGAGGAACAGGCAAAAAGGTTTCTCTCATCACTCCAAGCTAATGATATACATGTACATATTAACCTAATGAAAAATAATTTTAATATTGAAACAGCTAAAGAAGCTTTTGACTGAAATATAACTCCAGAAGATGAAAGAGAAGTTTTGTTAAGGAACATCTTTATTAATAAATGGTGCTCTTTTTCAGGGTAACAACCTTTTTTGATTCCCACTCTATAGTGAAGCATAACCTTATTGATTTGAATTTGTAAAACCCCTCCGTAACTACCATGACTCATGGGAGACCATGAAATCATTCCATGACCTTTTAAGTCTCTCAGAAGTACGAGGAGCACTAATTTCAAAATAGATAGTACAATAATTCTAAACTACTGATTTGCAATATTTGGAATTAAAGACTGTGGGTGAAAATGGAGATACAAAAGGCTTTGGATACTGGTAAACTACACAAAAAATCTGACAACTTATGTTGCTGAATGATGAATTATTCTTCAACCTGTGCCTGTCAGTTTCTTCTGGCTTTTGTTCCATCCCTCTATTCTACGTGCTGCATGTTGCTTTTACTTTTCATCTGAAGTATGTGCTACTGGGCAGTAAACAACCAACTGTAAGTTTGTAATTTTGCTTTTTTTATTTTGAAACTTCAGCTAGTCAAAAATGTTGGTTGAAAAATAATTTTCTCTAAAGAATGAGGTTTTGTCAGAAAATGCTTTTTTTCTGATAAAATACTAATTATTCTATTTTTCCTTTCATTTTTCAGTGTCAAGGTCTATGAGGAAAGTAAGTTTCAATGTACATTTCTTGTGTTTCATCAACTTTAAACTCAAACCATGTTCGTTTACTTTCAAATTTAATGCAAAATATTTTGAGCAAAATTTCTCAACCCATTTTATCTGAAAAGAGATGCTGGGAGGACAGCCCTGGCACCGCAGGTTTAGTTCTGCTCAAGCTCTGCTCTCCTTGAATGGTTGCTTTAGCTCCAGCTTTGTTGAATGGTGGGTCTAAAGGGGAACCCATGAGTTAGGGTAGGGGACCCTGCATGCCCAGGAGAGGGCTCTGACCCTCCCAAAGAGGCAGACAGGAACTCCCAGGCAGACAAAATCCCTGTGCCAACAGCAGAGCAGCAGCTGTGCCCATAGTGCAGAGATGCTGTGGGTATTTTCCAGCACAGACAGGCCAGCACCCAGGGCATCACTCGGGTGCTGTGGGACCACAGGAGGTCTGCTGGCATTGCTCTGGTTGGTTAATTTAGTGTAATCAATGCAGGCAAAAGAGCAAATACTGTGAAACTGGATAATAACCTCTGTTGGCAATTTGCATTCATCTCTCTTTATTCCAAGCAAAGCTAACATTCAGGTCTCCTTGTTTGTTCTCTTCCTACAACACGAGGTGACTAATTTACCAATATCTTATCCTTCCTCTGATAGGAGCACTTTTCTTTCTTTCTCCAATCTTCCTAGGACCCATAAGACCAGTCAATCTTACAGTATTTGATTGTTCAGCTGCCTTAAAGCAGTGAGAAGGTTCTTCTACTGCTGGACACACATTTACAGTCTCCATTTTGCCATCTTCTGCTCCTCTACCCTTAAGAAGCACAGCTCTCGTTCATGCTAATGTGAGGCACACTTCAATGCTAGTTAAAGAGAGCATTATCCAGTGTCTATATTTGACAGTACTAATCACATCCATCATGTGCAGGTCTGACAGAGCTATCAGGAATCAGACACTCTCTTTAGTATACCTTTTACATCTTTTTTAGTAAAAAAAGATTCTCTTCCCTGACAGCTTCCAAGTTACAGCACACTCTCCAAGATCTCTGAAGAGGAGCAATCTCTTCAATTGCAACTTTTAGAACTCTCTGTTGTGGTTGTCAGTAAGCATGTTGTATTTCTAACTATACTTCAGAAACTAAACTGCACTGCAATGAAGTCATTGCTTTATTTGTTCTAATACTTGCCGGTCCTTTAAACAACGTTTATTATTTGGCACAGACCAGCAAGAGTTACTGGCTAGATAAATTTGTGCCAACGTCTAGGTTCAGGCATTCACCCAGCAGTGAAAACATGATTCAGACTGAGAAAACAAGGCTCTATTTGGTGGCCCTATGAATTATTTCATTTTATAATTTTTCCACAAGTTTTTGCCATATAGAAACAAATGGTTTGGCCGTTTCAGCACAAAAATATCAGAAAAATGGATCAGGAGGAAGAACATAAACTCTTGGATACCCCAGGCATAGAGCACTGGGTCCTCCATGACTTCATCAGGATTTCTGGATGCTGGCAAAACACCAGTATGACATACAAAATACCAATAAGAGAAAGAAGTGATGCTCCCATGCAGCCCAAAGTCTTAGGAAGTCCAGAAGCTTAAACCCTCAAGCTGTTTGGCTGCCTATCTACCCTTCTTTCTGCAAGAAACATGAAAGAACATGTGTGACTCCAGCCAAAACTGACAAAAAGGCAGCATCAAACACATATTAAAATCTTACAACTTTGGGAAATCACAAAGTTTGGGAAAGAAAAGAGGCCATTTCCAGCCTTCTGCTGTACAGTAGAGGCAGAGCATCCCAATTATTTGTCTTTTTTTGGCAACCAGTTTTTTTGGTAGCACCCTGCAGGCAATCCCTTCTTACTGCTGCAGCCCAGCTACTGGAGCTGTCAAATCATGCACAGTCCCAAGGGGTGGAAGGAAATATGGGATAGAAATGCAGGCAGTGTAAAGACTGGACTGGAGAGATTGCTTAAGACCACGGGAGGGGAGAAAGTAAACAAAGGACATTTAGAACATGCTGGGAGGACCTAAAGCACTGATTGCAGTAACAGTGGCAGAAGGGGCACAGGAAGGACAACCAGGGATATTGAAAAGAGAGAGTGAACATGAGTTGTTGAGAACAAATCCACAAGGACCCTCATCTTGATTAGCACTACAGTCACAGAACCACTTGTTTTAATTTGATAAGGAAAGGAGGTGAGATAGGCAGCTACGTGCTCTGAAGGGATGGCTCAGGGACAGTTGTCCTATCAAACAAATGTTCAGAAGATTTCTGTTGGCTTCATTCAGCCTCAGTCAAAGGGAAAATGTAAGTCTGCCCCTGCTAGGACCAGGAGCATTTGGACTCTCAATGTCCTCTTCCCTGCTACTGACAGGCATTCAAACTCAAAAGCAAGAATCTCTGAAGGAATCCAGAAAACCATTCATGCCAAGGAAAAGACAACAGATTGGCCAGAGGTGAAATACAAATACAAGAAAACTCTAGAGCTTCAGCTTCCTCCGAACCCATATCATACCAGTGCTCTCTGAAGTACTGGTACCCAGTACCTATAAGATGGATTTCATGAGGATTTGACTTTGTGTAGGAATAAAAATTACTTTCAAAAATCTGTATTCCCAGGATGATCATTTCCATTTTTTTCCAATCCCAGGGCAAAGGCCCATCTGGTTCCCAGGTGGGAATTAAAAGAGATAGCATACCAAGAAACATTTCCCTTATGCAGCCGGCTGCCACAACCAGTAAGACAACCAATAAACTACTGCCAGAACTGAATTCAGAGCTCAAGGATGCCACATTGACCTGACAACTCTGATTCACTTGCTACTGCACTGTAGCTTCTGCCTTCAGCCATCTGCCCTGCTTCTGCCTTCAACATTTTTGTTGCCAGTGCATAGGTGGCTCCTGTGCTGACAAAGCAGTATCTGGGGTGGAGCAGCACAGCTGGCATCTGTTTTGTTTTGTCTCTAAATACTGTGTACTATTGTGCAGGAGTTCAGCTGATGCTGCTGGAGTGGCTGAGCCATCCCTGCAAGAGGAATGGGACAGACATGCAGAGACAAAAACAGGTATAGTGTCCTGGGATGAATCATTTCACACATCTATTTTAAATCAAACTGTCATAACTTTCATGGCATGTGACCAATTTGTCCTCCATTTGCATCTCCAAATTTTGTCTCCAATACAGAAGCCTGAATTATCACTAAGCAGTAGTTGCTTTAACATTGTTTTCCAGTGGTTTTGTACAGTGGAAGTATCACAGCTCAGCATAGCAGGATATCTGCAGGCAAAGTCCATAACAGTTATTTACACTGCAACCTTCAAGGGAGCTGTAGAAAAAGGCATGACTTAAAGACTCAGTAAAGATGTTTCCTTCCATCTTGACTCATCAGCTGACATATTCCATATGCTGTTTTGCTCACTATTGATTTAACTAACAATAGAAAATATATTTAATGAATTATGATCCTGTGACAACAAATTAGCTAGACTAGTACGTATAAAGGTCTCTCTTTAAACTTTAATTAGTTTAACAATGATGTGCATGCTGCCAGTGTTTGCGTTTCAAGAAAACACGTGGCAGCCCTAGAAGCACAATGCTTTCTATTTAACATAGAAAGTGTCTCTCAGTCCAGGCTTATTTATAAAGCAATTTTCTAATAATGATCTGGATTCAGTGGAGTTCAATCAGGGATGGAGCTGCCCTGGCATATATAAAATGAGTATATTAAACCACCTTTCAAGTACCTGACTACACAAATAAACAAAAAGAATGGGGGAAGGGAGGAAAAGAGAGGTGACTCTTGAATTAGATCTCTTTTTCCTGAAAACACTCTCCTCTCCCACCTCTTGCCCAAAGCTGGAGAAGGTGTTAGGCTGCACCACTACAACACATGCTCAGCCAGCCTTCCCTTGAGCATCCTGTGGGTTGTACACTTTGCTGCTTCCATAGATCTGAGTGCAAAAGGCACTGCTCACCACACAAGATCCCTGATGGTCTGTCTGCCCTCTCTCTGCTTCAGGAATTCTCCATACCACCTCCTGCTGCCTCCTCTCTCACCCCACGCCTCTGTGTAGTGCCCCATCCCAGAGTGCATGCGTCCTTTCCCCCCACAGCACGCTCCCTCCCTTGAGGACAAGGGGAGGATGCACTACTGCCCTCTACCACTCTCCCTATTCTCCTTACTCACCATTTCCACATGGCAGCTTCCCCCCTGCCCCAAACTCCACTTGACAGTGGCTCTGAGATGCCTTTTTCTCTCATTTTCCTGTCACCCATCTCTATTTCTCTGCTCACATCCATGTGCCCTCACTCTCCATCTCTCCATCTCCATCTTCCACTTCCATCCCAGGAGGACACAGCCCAGACCTACCCTGGGAAGACAGGTCACTGTTGTGAGAGCCCAGGACAAGCCAAAGCAGCTCCCTTTCTGTCATGTCCCTCTGCCACAAGCAGGAGGTGCCTGGGCTCTACTGCAGAGCAGCTGCTCTTGCTGGTAAAGTGACTTGTGGTCTCTCTCCCCGACATGCCTTTTGGGGAGCTTTCAAACAAGCATCTCTCCCTCCTACTAATGCCTGAGAAAACTTGTACCAAATAATTACTGCATAAGTTCAGCAGCTCAGTTTTATCTATGGCCTAAAAAGAACCTTGTTGTCCCAACAAACACAGGCTGGGCCTTCAATGCTTGCGTTCAGTGACCTGAATCAAAGAAAGACATCAAATATTGACTGGTTTAAATGGCTGAGGAGATGGTGGCTGGAAGGGACCTCTGACAGTCATTGAGTCCTACCTCCTCTGAAATCAGGATGATTGTCACCGTTAGAGGATGTATCTTCAAATTTCTGCTGCTAATTCAAAGCCAGAGGTTTGAAAGATTTCTGAAAGGCACATGTGAAGTAAGAACGTGACACATTATCTGTCGAAAGGCCAGGCTGTGTTCTCTGTCTGCTGCTGGGGTCAAAGACAGAAACATCCTTCCACATGCAAAAGCACAGTGTCACCACAATCTTCTATGTATATGTGAGCATCTTGGCACCTGGAAAAAGCCAGCAGAGGGCTTGCTGCACCTTGAAGAAGCTCATCAGAGCCACTGGAAAATCAACAGAAGAGTTCATGCACTTTACCTATGGTCCAGAATGAAGTCTGCATGGTTTCTGCTTGAAAGTTCATTTCCCAAAATTAACAGCACCTTCAATTCTATTCTTAAAGCTATGCAAAAACAACACAGCAGAACATGAGCTCACAAATGTCACAGGGAATGGCTCCAATTTGTGTGCCACAGATCCATTTCGGGGATAAGATTTACAAAAAGTCCTACACACCGAGTGTGGCAGAGAGTATAAGCAAAATTAAAAAGGAATTTACTGCTTAACACAGTAGAAGGAGGAGAGGCAAATGGTTGGAAAGGTGAATGAATGTATTTCAACATTTCCAGGCCGTTTTAGGTGCACTGCATCTCACCTAACTGCTTGCCCCACCACTTCTAGCAGGAGGTTTCTCCCAGGGAAGGCAGCAGGGACACTGAGAGAGAAATGGAAGTGCAAACTCCTACTCTAAGGATAGTACCTAATCTAATTTTGGCCTGAATGAGTCACAGCCAAAATCACTAGACGAATTCTCTAGGCCCTGGCAACTTAAAAATGCTACAGTAGGATATTTTATAGGTGCTTAGTGGCCCCTAAAAGCAGGAGAAAGTGCTGTTTTGTTTGGTTTAGGTGGCTGAGAGTTTATATGAAGGCTGGGAGCTCAGTTTAAATGCTAATTGACTCATAAACAAGCCTGAGTTAAATAAAAGAATCAACTAGCATCAGCTGAGCTAGATCAGTTTAAAAATGCAGGCTTTTGTTAATCAGAGAGAGTTTGCATTGGGGTAGGCTAGGCATTGCTCCAAAAGCAGCATCAGATTAAACCTCCTACTCGAAAAACACTCATTAAAAAGCAACTTCCATTGAAAAAGATCCTACTTGTCGCTACCAGCCATTGTTAGGCGGTGAAGCAGTGACAGATATTTTTGAAGACTATTATGGGGAAATAAATATTTATTTAGCTGTCTAAAGTAATTAATCCCTGCTGTTTCCTTTTTATGTAAGCACATACAAGGCAAGACTGTCTTTGTACTCGAGTTTTAGGAGACAAGCCTGTGTAGAGGCTCCCATGGTTTTTGAAGGCAGTAACAAATTCATGCCTAATACTTTCTGTGCAACTCGAGAATGCCAACCATCAAGCAGCAATAATAGACTTTTCCTATCCTCATTCAGTGGCAGCAGGAAGGAGATATTCTAAGGGGAAAGAACAGAGAGAAGAAAGGTGAGAAAGTAGAAACTGTGAGTGACATACAAGGCTGCAAGAAGCTGGCCCACTTCTGGTGTGGGATTTGACAAAGGAAATCGCTTTCACAGGGTATCAATTTGAAAATCAAAAAAAAAGGCAGGGGGATGAAGGGAGATTAAGCTGTAAAAGCACAAGAAAAAGGATCAATAACTATCTTCGATGTATTTTCTGGGAAGCTGGCATGGATAGCACAAAGATGTTTCTTAGTGACTATGTTGGCACCCCTCCCATTGACAAGTTATACAGCCAAAGTGCAATTAGCACATTCAGAAGAACAATAATTACACAATACCAAACAGGCTGTCTATAGGCTGATTAAAGCATACAACAAAAATAGAGATATAGGCCACAGCTCAGCTCTTGTACAAGAACATCTCTGCCCTAAGAATCACTGGAACAAGGCATACCTACACTGTAGCATATGAGCTAGAGATGATAACTAAATATGAGCTTGATAACATGCAGATTGTTTTTGCTTTTTAAATTTTAGCAGGTAAATGTCATTGCTACACGTTTAAAATCAGAAGCAATTTTTAAAAAAGTAGATCAAGTGCTAAGTTCCATATTTCTTTTTCCCCAGAAGTACTTTATTGCAGAGTAAAATGACAGATGCAATTAGATAATGTTGAGCAGATTATAGTTTGAGAATGTTATGCTGTGTTACATATTCACAAGTGAACAATAGCAAGGGGAAAAAAGAAAGATGGGTATCTTAGTACCTATTTTGAAAGTTGGACAAAGGAATGTGTCCTTTCTGGGTAGGAAAATATTATGGGTCTCTATGAATTCAGTTGTGTTATCTCTTCTCAGCTACACGAGGAATCTTTTATGACTCAGTTTATCTTTACAAATCATTCTGGTATTACTAGAAAAATTTCAAAATTACCAAGAGCTGGATTTGTGGCCACATGACTGTTGAGCTCAGAATCCCTGAGCTTGTTTTCCATTGACACAAAGGTTTTCTTGCAAGCCTATGCACTTTACTTTGTTGACCTGTGTCTCAACTTACCTATCAACAGCAAAGATTGGACTCAGACTGCAAGAGCTTGAATTGTGAACCAGCTACCTATCAACAAAAATACAGTATGGGTTAGGAAAGATTACTCCATTAAACTGAGCCCTCCTGGAGACCTCCACCTTCCAGAATAATGAAGTAGTGCAAGAGCTGGTCCTTATTCCTGATCTATATTTTATTTAACTTTTGTTCTTAAAAAGAAGGTATCTTAATCTGAGTCACTCTAGCCTTTATACTCAATGGCAAGAAGGACTCAACTTCACAGGGTGATTTGTTTTGCCTGTCTCAGACCATCTGCTACAATGATATGCTTTATCTAAAGGAAAAAAGCACCCTCTAATTTCTTTTCATTGACTATAAATAAAGTAGCTCAGGATAACATTCAGATCTGAACAGACATCACTTTGAGATACCTAAGAGAGGTATAGCAAGTCTGATTTTGTGGGAAGAGAACAGAGAAAACCCCTTATGCCTTTCTTCCTCATTTGTACCCACACAAGAGCCAGGCACAATCAGACTCCTTCTTTAAAAATTATTTTAGCCAGAAGTGCAGTTTTACCTGGTTTTATCCTGCCTGTAGTCTGAAAGCTCATGCAAAGATAAAAGTCCCTTCCCATCCTTTGCAAAGGAGAGTGTAGGTTCCCCTCAAGCTCAACTTTTCTAGGCTTACAAAGACATCCTGTGTGATTAGGCAAGATGAGCAACCCTTGGCTTTCTCCACCCCTAAAAACACTCTAAATTCCCTTGCAAAGCATCTACTCTGACATCAGAGTAGATTTGTATTGTGCCAGAAATGCCCTGGCAAGGTGAAGTGGGATATTTGTGTTGACGAACCCACATGAGAGCAGACCTGAGAACTCACTCCCTTGGAGATGGTTTTAATCTCATTCTTTCACAGTGACAGTGCTCTGACTACAGTCCCACAAGGCAGCAGAACACAAGGTCTGTGTCTCTACCAGCGATACACAACTAGACACAAGGCCGTGAAGCTCACCTGTTCAGGAAACAAATGGAGTGGGCTTTGCTAACTAAATATGTCAGCACTCTATCCCTTCTTAGCACAAGTCCATGATTTCTCTAACTCAGAGACTCATAAACCCAGCTTCTGAGTAACTGGACAAAAACATGAAGATATTTCAATGATTTCTGTACCTTTAGCTTCACTCCTTCATTCCCAAAATAATAAGCATCATGAATAGCTTGTTCCCCACACTTGTTGTTGTCCCATTTAATTTTGTCTGTAAACACTTGTTATTCCCATTACCTGACCAGTCATGCACTCTGACACCTGACTTAACATGGCAGCCATGTTTGAAACCTCTCCTGTTCCATGAAGTTGGATGTTGGAGTTCTATGGATGTTGCTCTCTTATTAGTAAACAGACGTTCTCAATACCCCATAGCAGGCAGAGTGTGAAAGGCATCTTATTTAGAATGATTCAAATAAATCTTACAGAGATTGTAAGGAATACTGTGAATATGCCCAATCTTGAATTCATTTCAGCGTGGGAATAGAATACTATGATATATCTAAAGAAAAATGACCTTCTATAGTTGCAGTGGATTTTATTCTTTATGTAATAGAATTTAACTTTCAAATGACAACCAAAAAGTATTCCATTGCCCTCCACAGATTTTACATAAACACTTTATAAGCTCCACTCCATGTGGAATCTGTAAGGGTTGCATTTAGCCTTCAAGGAGAAAATTCAGTTCCATTTCATTTACAGGCAAACCTGTGGCAAGTCCCTTTTTCCTCTTTATATTTCAGTGTCCCCAGCTGCAAAATGCTTAAAACATTACTTGCTTATTGTTTAATTTCATTCTCTAATTAATTTGATTAAGCCCCTCAAAATAAGTAAAATTTATTCAGAATAACACAACCTTTATTTTGATCAATTTTGATCCCTTTCAGCAGGTAATCCTTGATAATGTAATCACTGGGTATAGAAGGTTTCATTTAATAATGAATGACAAAAATTTTACAAGAGAGACAGGAGGAAGCTACTGGAAGACTGGAGTGATAATAAAAGATGACTATAACCCAAAGTTGCATTACTTAGAGATTATTATTGATGTTGCAAGAGCTACCATATGCTTTGCAAGCTGTGACAGTCACCCTTGCAGTCACATGGATGAAATGATCAACTGCTTTTTGCATTCAAAGTGATTGGAACAAACTTGATCCAAGTAAGAGAAGCTGCTGTGTGACAAACAGCACAGGGGCATTGTGTGGATTAATTAGTTGGGGGGGGAAGGTCTCTTGCTTTGGTTTAGTTTGGATCCTCTGTTGAAGGTTCATGCAGTAAGTGCAACATCTATTTACCAATGTATTGCAGGGGAAAAAGCTAAATGAGTTCAGGGAGTTGTCATTTAATTAATTCATGCAATCATGCTTATGCATCACATCACGTGTTTGACACCATTAATGTCAATGATGCACTGTCATGCCCTTAGCACAAAAATGATGAGCCTGGTCTGAGTGGCAGATAGAACTAAAGTAAATTGCCCAGGGTTTCCCAGGGATATTTAGAGACTTGATGCCTAATAAAGGTATTGTGTTCTTATAGCCTGCTCAAAACCACGTGCTGCATCTTCTGCACCCTGTATAATTCTGAGGATGACGTAGCAAAACTGCTTCCAGATGGGATGTTTAATACCATCACAGTGGCCCTTCCTTGGCAATGGCATAACTACTTTAGGAGGCACCAGAGTGCATCAAACCTTGGCACACCTGAATGCACCCTTGACAGACCTTGAAGCATGGATCGAAGGGTATGCCTCAGAAATCTCCCACTGACCTCATTTTGGATTCAGGCCTGACAGGATTTTAATCCCCCCTGCCATCACAATGGCCCTGTTCTCAGCAGAAGTAATTCAATCTCGTTATTGGTGGACCTTCAGCTTCACAGACCATAACAACATCGATCCTGTCATTGCACATGTAGAAAGTCCATGCTGGGGAATCTCTGCACAGACAGTAACTCCTTGTGTCCACTTGTCAGTCCTGGGAAAACATGAAGCAAATACTCTTTGCTATAGGGCCTCTTCTCCAGTTTCTCCTTTTTAATAGGAGAAATTACTTTGGGGTGGTCACAGAGAAGAGAGATGAAAAGCAAGGTATGCACATCTCCATGGGCTGACCCCAGATGTTACAGCATGTGCAGCTGGACCTTGAAAACAGTGGCAGACCAAAAGGACTCCTCTTTCCATCTGCCTCACAAACTGTAGGAGCTCAGGTGATTGGGTATTTCTCCACTAAATCTAATTTCATACTTGCAGTAGGAATGGGTCAATCCCATTCAAAAGAACACATCATATCTCTTTTGGGTACATAAAGCACAGGAAACTTTATTTAACATTGCAACACATATAGGCATGTCTTCTATTTACTCCTTTTTGATTTATTTACTCCAAGATGAGGTCACTGAAGCTGGAAAGAACTTTACAAATCATTTCTTATTAACCATTAAATGACAGTTGGTACTTCACATAAATAGACCTATGTGTCAACTGGAGTTGAAACGGGATTATATCAATACAGTAAAAGTAAGGAAACATTTTTTTAGTTTCTATCAAATTAGTCAGTCAATTTAGATAAACAGCATCAATGGTTTTATTTTGTTTATACAAAGTTTTTCTATATGATTCCACACACTAGTGTTATTTTGCATCACAGCACAATACTTTTGTATTTTGACTCAAGTTTTATTAATTTCATTAAATGACAGAAACTTTCATTGAATTTAGGGAGTTTGTTGACTCTTGACTCTAACCTGAGCTGGTGGACAAACTGGACATGACAGAGTCCCTTTATATCACATGCATATTGAAACAACCAGCAAGGGAACGGATACAAAAAGCAGGCCAGCTCTCCTTCTTAAGCTATAACTGCTCTTTTTTGTCAAGTTTGATCCCATGTGGAAGCTTCATTTGAATGTGACCCACAAAGCAAAAACGAAGAGTGAGCACAAACTCCTGCACTGAATATCTCCATGCTGTGAGGTGCAAGAAAACCCAGTACAGAAAAATAGCTGTAATATATTAGTGTGTGGGGTTTTGGATGAGTATCCTGACATAAAGCCTCTCAGGTCACTCCAGAGATCCAGAAATTCATCCTATGTAATTTCCAGATTGACTGTCTCAGTTGTAATAAGAATTAGTGGCATCATTCTCTTAATGTTCACAGTGGCTCATGCTGGGATTTTTTTTTTCAGTGATCTAAGCACAAAATAAAATTTCATCAAGAAAAAGGAATTCAGAGTTATTTTTAAAAAATCTGTGATTAGTGCCTTTTCTGCTTTGTCTAATACATGGTCTGTGGAGACCTGGGAGACCAAGGACTGTATGTGTGAGGGAAAATTAAGTAAAGCAAGACTACTGTCAGTATATTCAAATCCAGTATCCAAAGTCTGCATCTCGACCAGGAAATGTACAAAAGCTTTTCAGTAGAAAAAGTTCTTAAAAGCCTTGGTATAGTTCCTGCAGGTGCCAGCACCCAGGCAACAATGCAGAAGCTGTGGCAGAACTTTTCATATCAGAAGGGAACAACTTTTCCAGGTTCTGGGGAAAAAAGAATGCAAGAAGAATCAAGTAGCAGATGCTGAAGATAAAAGAGAAATGTATAGAAATTGACAGGTATTTTCTGTTCTAAAGAAGGTGAGCGTGCTGATAAGAAGCTGAAAAAAATCCCACTTATTTATAGCTTTGAGGCAATGTTTTAAAACATTTGGGGTAAGACTGTCAAAATTAAATAATGAAGATTTAATAATTAAAAATTATTCAAACCAATATTTCACCATTCCCTCCGCATGCAGCACTGGAGAGGCTGCAGCTCAAGTACTGTGTCCAGTTCTGGAGCCCTCACTTCAAGGACACTGAGATGCTGGAGCAAGTCCAGAGAAGGGCGATGAAGCTGGTGAAGGGTCTGGAGCAGAAGTCCTGTGAAGAGCAGCTGAGGGAGCTGGTGGTGTTTAGCCTGGAGAAAAGGAGGCCTAGAGGAGATCTTAGCAGTTTGTGAAAGGAGGCTGTTGCCAGGTGGGGATCAGCCTCTTCTCCCAGGGACCCAGTGACATGATGAGGGGACATAGCCCAAGCTGAGCCAGGGGAGGTTCAGGGCGGACATGAGGAGGAATTTTTGATGGAAAGGATTGTTAAACACTGGAACGGACTGCCCAAGGAGGTCACTGTCCCCAGAGGTGCTCAACAAACTGGGTGTGACACTTACTGCCCTGGTCTGTTTAACAAGGTGGTGATTGGTCAGAGATTGGACTTGACAATCTTTGAGGCCTTTTCCAACCTGAATGATTCTGTACTTCTGTGATTTGCTTGTTACTTGGGTTGACACTGCGTAAATGAAGCCCACCATGGACTGCTTGCACGAGTGTGATGTGATGTGGGCAAGGGAACTAATTAATATATGTGTCCTTGGGAGCATTAAGGCAAAGGTTTATATGAAGAGTAGTTCCTCCCTTTTTCGCCCTTGAAACTTGGCTCTCCCATCCCCCACCCCAAAAATCAGCGACCACAGTGGCACCTCCACTGAACATGCCTGTGGCATTCCCACCCATGTGTCATTTGCTGACGCTAATTGAAAACAGGGACCTTGACAAAATGGTCTACATTGGGAGAAAGAAAACATCAGTGTCATTGTGATGCTAATAGAGGATGCTATAGTTAGGCTGGGAGGAGAGGGAAGGGGGGATTATATGTATGCACTTCCTTTGATTTATCCATGATGCTTCTATACATTTTTTTTATTTATGGAAAAGAAAAATGGTCCTTTTTTCCCAATTACCTTGATAAAGACAAAAAAGAATAATCAGGCAAATGTTTCAGGCTTTCCATAGTTAAAAGAAAGCTGAATTTAAACTAAGGAAAAGTACAGGGTTTTATTTCAGCCTGTCCTTGAATAATTCTTTTAAAACACCAGCTCATTATAGTCAAAGGTCCTAATTTTAAGAATGTCTCCATGGGGGATTCATCACCTCTTTCCTATTCATTTCATGAATGGTCCAGACCTTCTTTTTGATCAGCCAGGGTCTTTTGGGAACAAACCTTGAGGTGAAGGTGGGCATACATTGTTTTCCTGCTATCCAGTTAGATTCCAAGCTGTCATAGTACATAAGAAGAAATTCCTGTAACAAACTGCCTCAGATATCCATAGGGAATACACATATGTGATTAACCCAACTGGCCACTGGGTGTGACCATTGCACCACACAAAAGCATCTAAGACTTTTCCAAAGACAGGTCTGGAAGTATTGGAGCTAGAAAAAAACCATAACATTTTGAGCTACAAGTAGTCAAGAGTAATGTCAACTAACTTTCTATGCTCAGTTTTCAT
Organism: Geospiza fortis; assembly: GCF_000277835.1. NCBI lineage: Eukaryota > Metazoa > Chordata > Aves > Passeriformes > Thraupidae > Geospiza > Geospiza fortis. Next base: position 7,241,504 of record NW_005054316.1, on the reverse strand, counting down.
ACACTCTGCTACACAATTTGGAGCCTCTCTCAAAAGTCAGACATAGACCGTTTAAAACAATAGTGTAAAAAAAAAATCAGTGAAAATCATATTAATGACATTACCAGAGCCCCTTTTCCTTCTCCAAAGGAAAACTAAGTCAGCTAAAGCTGCAGGTATCTTACTCTGTTCACTGTAGACACATTAATAGAATAAGCACATTCACAGGCAGAACGGCTTAACTAAGTAGTATCCAAAATATTAGCTCTGTTACCTAGTCAGCAGCCAAAAAGGCACTATCTACTAAGAAGAGAAAAATAAAATCTGCCGTAAATTACTGATAATTATTTTTCTTCTAAACTGGCTTTTGTAAATATGAGACAAAATAATTTTGTCCAGAGTAATGCAGCCAGATTTGAAGCATTATGTAGTTGGTGTCAGCCCATTTCAAAGCATTTTCCAATTTTATGATATTTTATAGCATTTCTACTATTGAAAATTCCCCAAGTGTATCTCTTAGAGAAGATATACCCTTTATATTCTCAGTGCAGCTATAGTTAGGTATACACACCAATTTGCAAGGTCTGTTTTCCTGACCACACTCAGACTCAGTAGCGAAACTTTTGCATATTCCCTTGAGTCAGGTTGAAGTTCAGTAGTATCAGACTCTGATCAAAGAGTCAATGGTAGAATAACATCACCTTGATCTCTGAAAAACCTGTCAGTCCTGAGATTGCTCATGCTTACATTGGTTACAACTACCTTGACAGGCAATAACTGAACAAAAAAACCCTCACCCAGAATGTAACTGTGCTTTGCCTTTCTTTCATCCTTGGGCTAATACCCAGTGTCCTGGTCAGTGGGTATCAGCCACAATGTGATGCCTTAATGCTACAGGGTCTGTTTTACCAAAACATGACTTTTTCCATTTGGGAGGAAACTGAAGCTGTATTTTTGCAAAACATATAAAGCAAGGGTCTGAATTCAGATCTGCCTTTCAGATCATGTATGAATGGGAATGCATGCCACTTCTCAGAAGCACAAAGTGCATCACTGATTTCTGAAGGGATATAACAATCACTGTGTGCTGGTTTTAAAGGGAAAAATACCAGTAGGGGAAGATAACCTCTCTTTCAGGCTTGCCTCTATACCTTTATTTCTGATTTTTAAATGTACACTTTAATAAAAAATAAATCAAACTACTAATAGTAGTACTAGTAGTGATGAATAATAATAATAATAATAATAATATCATCTCAGTATCTAACAACTCATGCTGGAAATTATCCATAGTTCTCAGACTCACTGCATTTTTACACTAAGTCAGACATCTAGCATCTTCCTGAATTTCTGATGAGCTGCCAGTGTTTTAACAAGGGGAATTCAGCAAACAGCACTTTGTCTATACATTTGTGCTAAACCTTAAACTGGGATTCTGTGAGTTAATGGCTATGGAAACTATTCATTTGACTCCCCATTTAAACAAAATTATTTTCTCATAACCTTGGCTAGGAAGGGGCAATTGCACTTGACAAATAAACAAAATGGTTTTGATGGAAAGTTCTACTTTCTATCTGAAAGCAAATCTACACTGGATATATTGCTAGCATAGCTCACAGTTCTACCACAGAGCAATTTGAATGTAAGAGGAGAGAAGGTCTTCAGAAAATTCCTCCTCCTTGGTGAAATGTACTGCATTAAAAATGGGGGGTGGGGGGCAGAGAAAAGCATTCTCTCTGAAATGTCTTTATGGTCTCAAGGGAGAATGTTCTTTACAAGACAGGAAGATTTAGCAGGATTCAGAAAGGCATCCTCAGAAGCAGAGAAAGCATCTACCCATCTTTCAGTCTGGCTGTAAGGGACTCCTGACAGCCCCACAGCTGTTTCCTGAAGCACCTCCTTACTGAAGAGCCTCTGTCTGTGTCTGTATGGCTGTGTGCATGTAAAATAAATTCAAGACTTTTTGTCACCACAGCAAACAAGCAAAAGGACCTCTGTTTGTCAGCCTCTGGTATTTTATGTACTGGGCCGAGCCCCAGGCTGGGGACCAGCTGCTCTCTTCACTACTGGCAGCACCACAGTGTGGCCACACAACTATCCAGCCACTGCAGCATCGCTGAATATAGTAAGAATGTAACATCAACAGGACAAAACAACCTCTGTCATGCATCTGATGTCATTGACAGATAAAAGTGGAACCCAAAGAGTGGCACCTGAGGTGCAGCCCCTTGTCTGGTGACACCATCATCTTTTCCTTGACCATTCCATCACATGGCTCTTTATGGACAGGGTGCAGAAGGCTTCTCTCCTAGTTTAGCAGTTTTTGAGGAAATTACATGCACAAATCCTGATAAATGGGTTTTGTATCTTCCCTATGTCATCACTTATTTGGAAGTTTATAAGAAAACTACAATAAGCTGGATTTTAACCTAAAATAAAAGATTGTGTGTCTCACCACCAGCCCTCAGGAAGTGCTCAGAATCTCTATTTTTTTACCTGTATGTTTCAATCATTTCAACTAAGTCATAGGCTACCAGGGTCAAGAGCTTGGGAAAAGGATGCAACAAGTTGTCCTCACTGTGTTTTCTCTTATCAGTTTCCATGGCAGAATATATAACAGGCATTTGGCAGGATTAATGTGCCAGTGATAAAGCAGTAGCCTAGAGACACAATGATTCTGAAGTAGTGCCATAGAAAATCAGAGTGTATAAAAAGATCTCATCTACCAGAGACCTACTTTTGAGCTGTTCAATATAAGAATGGCTGGTACACAAGCAGTTCTTCTCTCTTTGTGTTCAGTAAACTGATTCTATCTTGACAAATACATGCCCAAAATTGAGGGTAAAAAACGGAAGCAAACAAAAATCTAACCAACACAAACAAAGAACACACATCACTTACAAAAAAAAAAAAAAAAATCCAAACAAACCTCTAAAACCAAAACACCTCAAAAACCAAAACTCCCAAACAAACAAAACCCACCTCTCACATCCTGGTTCTTCCCATTTTTGTCACACCTGTTCTGTTTTGAATTGAGCTATCTTATTTCATATCCTTCACCAGGATGTAATGGATTTGGATGTTTAAGGCTGAGGGAAAGCAATAATTTCAAAACAAACTTTTCAAAAAACCTTTACTCTCTAAATGAATATTCCTAGTAAATTTTTAATACTGCTGCTATTATTTTTGAATATTTCTGCAATGTGTTTCAGTAGGTGCCCTAGCTTTGGGGAGGTGAGCTTTTGTGTCTCCAGTCTTGAATCTTTGGGCAACATCACTCAAATGCAGAAGCATCATATTTCATGCTGGAAATTCTGAAATATTCTCAGGTGCATTGCTATGCCAGGCCCTTGGAGCAAGAGTTTGTAACTCCAGGCAGAAAATTCTACATATCAACTCGATTTCATATTAGTACCTGGCACCACGCATGAATTAACATTTCAATACTTTAGAAGATCTTGTCATCCCGATAAAAGTTGGTGATGCTAAAGCAAGTATGTTAGCCATGAGCTGAATAAACAAACAAACCATTACAGTTATTTCCACAGAAAGAAAATTAGCTACCAAATACAAACTAAATAGCATGTAGAAATACTTCAGCCCTTTACTGTCAGAAGAAAAAGGGGCACACAACAGGCTGGTTGAGTTCACTGACTTGGAATTAAGTTTTCTCACATAATTCTGTGAAGTTCTGTCATTAGAGAATTTCACATTGATGGAAAAGTTTTATTCAGCAGACAGAATTTATTCCTATTTCATTCATCTGTAAACACATAACTGCAGTCAGATGAAGTGGAATGAAGCCCAAGGATAAGTGGAAGGAAACAAAACCTTCACTCTAAAAATCCTCTGCTTTCATAAGAAGATATTTCAGCCCCTAATTTTTCTGACATCTGCACATAAGGGATGAGGGATAGTGGGAGATTTATGCAAAATGTTCTTCATTGGGTTTCCATCAATCTGAAGGAGAAAGAGCACATCTTGCTACAGTTTTGCTCCAGCCTCCAGAGAGCTGAATGCTGCCGTGTTTTAGGAGAACCATCTCTTGTAAAACACAGAGAAAACAACAAGAGAATTCTATTTGGAGGAGGTCCTTTATTATTTGTTGCTTTTGTTTTGTTTTGAAAAGAAAAAACAGAGGCTTTATCAATACCCGAGGACTGGTAGCCATCCTTATACTCCACTTGGCAAAGCATCCATTCATTCTGATACCCCAGTTTGCAACCACTGCCATCAGCCAGTTGATCAGATGTTTGCTTTCTTTCAACACATGCTTTATTCCAAAAATCTCTCCACAAGGTGTAGTTTAAAAGACTGTGACTGTTTTCCTTTAAAAATATTTTTGTATTTTCATCTTTTCTGTTAATTTGTTAGTGTTTTATAAATTTGCTTTGCCCACATTTCATGTGCCTAAGCTTCTGCTACCTTTCTCACATGGAATGACAATAAATGAATGCAATAGCCTAGCTGGGAACATGCCACTGACACATACAGTAGTTTTTACATTTTTCTCTATTGCTCTATTATTTTATTTGCATTTCCAGATAGCACATCATGCTAAGTAGATGTTTTAAGGCAGATGTCTACCATGATTCCCTGCTCTTTTATCCAAGTGATGTTTGTAAATCCAGCACTGTCTGTGAACATTTTGATTGTGTACTAGCTTGCATTTATCAACTCTGAAATTTAGGTGTTCCTCTCTGATTACCCACATATTTGTAAGGGCTCTGAATCATTCCCCTTTAATGCAAACAAACATTAATATCTGCACCATCTCTCAATTTAATCACCTCACCATCATTTCAGCTCAATTGTTTCAAACAAGTTTCTAAGAAAAGAAAAATACTTTTTTTTTAATCTCTCCACTCTTTTTACTTTCTCCTTTACCTTTTTTTCACTTTTGCCCATTTAGGCTTAGAAAAGTTTTCCCAAGGAAAGGAAGGAGTTTTCTCTCCTTCAAAAGACAGAAGGAAAAGATCACAGAATAGGAAACACTTGTCTCTGTGGTAAATAAATTCAGTATATTTCAACAATTTAAAAGTGTTTCAGCTTATATATCTGAGCTTTTTGTTATATTAGGGGCTCTGTGCCCTAAAGGTGCTGAGTATTTTGGGGGTTTTTTAATGAAAAATAGTAGTATGCTTGAATTTACATAAAAGAATGTCCAGTTACCTCATAATTTCTATTCACCTGTAACTGATAAACTTCTGAAGACTCAGAGCAAAATCTTTCTCTATTACTACGCTACTTCATGGTGATAAAGTAAGTCATATAGCATGTTTTAGAACAGAATGAACAGAAGTCTTGTACTTTAATTTATATTGTGGTCAATGCAACAAAACAACTCATAAGTCTTGAGATATGTGATTGTTGGAAATATCATCTACTGAACTTGACAAATTTCTTGTAATGACTTGTATTTGCACAATCACCAGTTTTGGAGAAATTTAGTGTCTTCACAAAAAGAACAAGCAAACAACTGCATCCAGAAGCCAGACATTATTCCCAGACTCTGAACATCTTAAGACTGTATCTCACAGTGCACACATCAGACTACATGACACTCAATTCATCTACAGCCCCACTGCCCTACTTGTTCAAATGCCATTATATTTTACTCCTAATTAAAATAGGGTTTGATTTACAACCATAATAATGATCATTTATACAGCATTTTTCAAGAAGGGATGGCAGATTACAGGATAAACTCAAAACTATTTACAGAAGATTTGTTTTACCAGTATGTAAGCCCACTAAAATGAAAGTTGATAGCCTTTGAACAACAGCTGGACAAATATTATCCAACATATACATTATCTTAATTAATTTTTACCTTTTTTCTCAACTAATTTATTATAGTAATTTTTCTTTCTGTAGTAATCAACCAGCTGCATAGCTCTGCAAATACTGTTCATGGAGTAAAGAACTTGATGGGTAATGGTGATTTTCATAGAAACATTTACTTGGCAAAAATTTTTTTAGATAATTGAGGAGCTCAGCTTTAAAAATCATGCAATAACATTCCATAGTCATTTTAGACAAGTATAAAAAAATACCTTTAAGTGAAATTATAGGAAGAATTTTACACAGCAGGAAGTAATTAGCCAAATGGAAATATGGCTATAATGGTGAGGTTAAGACTTTTAACTGGTGAAAAGGCGTTCACAATCCTTAATTGTTAGATACGCTCTAAGATCTTGCCTTATATCTCATAAAAAGAATCTTTAGCAGGTCTATCTGTACTTCTGAAGAAAGTCTCTCTTTTGAAAAATTTGGCTTGCACAAGACTTTAGCTGAACAAATCCCATTAACAGCAATGAGAGTCACTCTGCTAAATCCCCCGTGCCCCCAAATGGAAACAACTGTGTAAGTAATGTGCAAGTTTGTACTCTTCTGAACATGCATAGACATGAGATAGAAGGGAAACATCTTCTTTTGCCACACATGCATTATCTTAAAGTGCCATGCACCCTCCCGGCAGGAGGGGAGGAGAGTGAAAGGAAAGGAGAGGAAGGGGAAAGGAAAAGGGACAAAACAGGGAAGCAAGGAAGGAAGGTGCATACACAGGAAAAGTAAAATTATAACACAAAGGCCACTACTAAAGCATTCTGAAATACACTTCCATTTTGTTTTCCTAAGGAATTCTCCAGGCTGCCTAGCCTCATCCTTTTTCTTTTGAAGTCCTTTCTGGAATTGACTCTTATCTAAGCTGTTCACGCATCCCTATTGAAATACTCAAAAATGGAGCAAGGTGTGAAGAGGAACAGAAGATTAAGCAAGGCTGCAGAAAATACCCATTTATTCATCTTTCAAAGGCAGCAGAAAAGGAGTGGAGCACATCTTTATTCTTCTGCAAGAGGATGCTATTGTTCATCTCGCTCTAATTATGAAATTTGAACTTAAAAGGAAGAAAGAGAACACCCCTGTGACAGTGCACGGTACATATTTCCAGAAATAATTCTTATAGAGATATATGGCAACCCTATGTATCCAAGAATGACCCAACAGTCACAAAGCAACACACAGAAGTATTTGATACAATCTACAAAGCTGCACTTCTTGATCTATTTTTGTTCCAGACAGATTAGAGAACTGCGTGGCAGAAGAGGAAAACACGGCTAATCTTTCATGACTGCTAGACAGTGCTGCAGAAATGTAATTGCAGAACCAGAAACTCCATGAAAAGGATGCCATGCCATTTACCACAATACAAAATTAATCCAATTATTCCTTAATCACACTAAAGGGAATACTCCTCAAGCACAAATAAAAAGAACAATGTAAGAATTGGGTCTCTACTAAAAATCCATGCAATTTGTTGAGTGGATCTTTTCTTTAAAAATAAAAAATATGTCCCAAAAACACTGAAATTTTTCCACTCTGACAAGCGACAGGTTTGCCACACTTTCATCACTAGGTGACGTGATTGAAATGAGGAAAAATACAAAGGGGCTGAGGATGTTAGCTCAGAATAAGATACTTTTCTTCTGTCTATTAACTGAATGAGACATTGACAGTTTTGCAAGTTTTTCCCGTAGGTGTTTGGATTGGAAACAATGACATCTGTAGATTTTTAAAGCCATGAGGTAAAGTTTTCATTAGCTATTGCACACCCAGCAATATCTCAGGACAACATGCTTGTCTGCTCAGGCATTTCCAAAGTTTCCACAGATGCTAGATAGGTGGGAATTTTTTCTTTTCTCTTTCTCTTCCCACCTCCATACCCAAACCAGACTGGACTAAAGACTAAAACCAGCTGGGATACGTAATGAGGCTATTGATTTTACTATTTGTAGTTGAATGAAAATTAGTTTCTTATTTCTGTTCACTAATTTCTAGCAGATTCTCAGACACATACCACTGTACAAGATTAGATATGTCTTGCATCTGCACCAGCCTGCAACCCTTTTTATTTTCTCCTTCGTTATGCTATGCCCATGAAATGTGAGATTCACAGAGGTGTATCCTGCTCCTCTTTTGGTCCGAGTCCCTTACACTTGCAAGCATTGCAACCCTCTTTTCCACAAGAATCCAGTCCATATTAACAGGGAAGAAAACAATGCTGGCTTTTGGTTTCATACAGTCAAAACATCCACAGAGGAAGCCTTCTTCAATGACTCTTCATCAGAAGGTTAGTAACATTCACGACCTTCCATTGATCATGCATGCCATGAGAAGAACAGTGGGTAATAAACATATCAATTCTTTACTGTCTCTGTTTGATTCTGAATATCCGCCTTCAGAAAACCTGAACTTCAAGCCTATCCCACCAACCTTAGTTTGGATCCAATTTGTCTTCTACTGGTTTAATGTGATCCACATATTTTTCTCTAATGATCTTCTGCAGACCCATTGAATCAGCACTTTGTTTATCAGCTGGCTGGAGAAAACATTTTTATTTCCACAGAATAAGTTATGTTTGTTTGTTTTTCAAAAACAAGAGGGTCTATTATACCAGCTTTAGACAAAAGGTGTCTGGTAGAGTTGGAGTCACCTTACACTAGGAATAATTTACATTTCATTGCTAAAATAAAGAAAACAGCCCTGTAAAATGGAAAAAAAAGTTCTAATTCACTCAGTAGAGTCCAAATGTGGAAGATTTCATCTACCTGTAGGTAGAGTGGTACAACATAACTGGCTCCCTTCTATGATCTGTGGGTGAAAGATTTTGTGTTTTAATTGCTGCCCAGCCCTTCTCACCTGTGTTTGTGCAGGACTGTAGCCACCAATTCTAGTCTTCCAAATGGCTACCTTGCACAGCACATGTTGCAATGTCTATTTTCAGGCCTTCCGGTCTCAAAAGAACTACTAACACAATGAGCACCTTAGCCAAAGCACAGAGTATTTGGTTTATCTCAGACTGCCACTGTAGCTGTGCAGGGAAAGTTCTTGATCCTTACTGTCCTATTAAAATAATCAAAAGCTACTGATGTTTGGTTGCTCCTATATGTTTTAATAAAGACTATTTTTCCTTACACATCCTTACACATTTGATCTACTCCAGAAGAACCATGGTTTTTCTGAAGTTCAAATTCCATTTTACTCTGGAGTACACAAAGGGGAGGAAGATAAAAGGAGATGGTTTGTTAACAGAGGTGGCTCATATGTAATAGGTATCACTGGAGTTTCGCTTAGACCCCTGCCCATGCAGCACGGCTGACCTCATATCAAAATCTCCTACCTTATTTACATTCCAAATCATCCTTTCTTTAAAACTCTCACAAAAAATCTAATATAAAACAGCTAAAGGGGCTCTGTGACACCAACGTAACCCTTTGTCTTCTGGAGGAGTAATATAATATAGTAAGTATAATTGTAAGTAATTATTATCCCACATACAGCTACAGAATTAAAAAAAAATAATTCTTGAACATTAAATTTGATTGGAAACAATTTTAAAGCATAAAGGTATATTTAATTATCTGGAATGTGATAGTGCCAGAGGCCCAACCTGAGACAGGGATCCTGTGATGTAGAACAACATGATAGGAGAGAGTTGCCTCAGTTTACAGTCCAGCTGAACAGGGTGGCAGCAAGTAAAAAGGGGAACAAATTAAATTATTTGGCCCTGCTCAATAGTTCAGCTCCCTTGATTCCTCTTTCACTGTTACTCTTTGGCCTCCAATTGCCTCTGCACTGCAAGAAGACACAGACTGTCAGGATGGATGCACCCACAAGTAGCTCTGTGTGACCAGATCAGTCACGTACATTATGTGAGTGAATGTGTACACATTATAGTTCTGAAATATGCACATACAATCCCAAAAATACTTGCTTGAACTGTAGCGGAATTCAGCATTTCTCTTAATGTGGTAGTCCAGTCAAATATCTTAAAAAGCAAAGGCATTAGAACTAAATTTAAGACAATATTATCAAAATAATACACAAACACAAAACTTCTGGGGAACTTTCAAGATCTTAAACGGAACTGGACATCAACATAGAAAATTAACATTTCCAAATTTCAACCCTTAGTTCCTATCCAAGGAATGTTTTGCTATTCCATTTCTCAACAGCCAAATCTTTTCATTCTCACATGTTATTAGCACCAAATTCTAAAAGCAAGCACATCCCAGAACAATACAAATAAAGCAATGCAACAGTAACTGGCCCACACAGCAGCTGGACCAGATAGCATCTCTATACATTTTTAAACAATACAATGTAATACTGTATTAACACATCTACTTGCATAAGTGTATGCAGAGATACAAGACAATAACAATGCTTGACACTAATCCTGAGGAAATCAGCATGGAAAATAACTTGCCTTCTTGAGGCTAGGAAGAGCCCTCAACGGTGATAGCAAAATATTATTACATATCTACAATAAAAGATTTCTACTTCTTTGTCTGACATTATTCTCATTGACTTGCTAAATAATGCTTACCAGTATGCTACCAACATCAATATTAAGGTGTTGTTAAATATTCTACATTATTTATAGTATGAAAATATGAATAGGTTTTCAGTCTTGAATCCACTAAGTTCTACAGCCTCCTCAAAGTACTTACATTACCATTCAGAAGTGATACTCCAGCCTCCAGCTTGCTACTACCTCCCCACCTCGTATTTACCAGAGTGAGAAGTCCCTCAGCTCTCTCCTCTATGACACTGCCCTTGGAGCCACCCTCACAGGTATTGGTGCCTCCATCAGACCATGCTCCCGTGGGAGGCCCTGATTTTCAGACACTTTTTTACTGTTCTTCAGAAGAAATGGACATGGATCTGCCTTGCAAGGGCATGCAGGTGTGTCTTGAGCCTGCAACATTTTTTGATGAATTAAGTAAGTAGCCACAGTGAGGGAGTTAGGAAAGAGAGCTACACAACTTTCTTGCCTTTCTAAAGCCAGTAGGAGAAGATTACCTTTCATTCCACTATGGTAGCGCAGTCAAATCAACCATGCATAGTTTTTTTCTTAATACATGTCTGTATCCACTGAACTTATAGATCTCTGTCTTGTCTAATGAAGATTTCTGAGATGCCAAACATAGCTGCTGGCTCAAAATATCTCAAAATATTCTGATGTTTCAGATATTTGGTAATAAGATGACCAAATTCTCTAGATGTAAAACTGAAAATAATTTACAGCAGCTCCTTCACAAGCTGTCTTGCCCTCCCTCCAAAATCCAGCTTCTCTCTAACCCCATAAAATCCTCTCCTGCTTAGTCATCTACCCCCTACCCTTCTGCTGAAACACAGGACTTGCAAAATTTATCAGTGACCATAATTAGTTGAACTTTTAAATAAAAATTTTCAAGGTAGTAAATAAAAGTAATAGAAAAAGTCAAAACCCTGATATATCAAAAGCTCAGCTGGTTTTCAGATTTAAGCCATAGGCCCCTCCTTCATCACATGTTTCAGGAGCACCAGGGAAACACTGCTCACACCCACATAAATAAAAACTGGGAACATAAACAAAATTAATTTCTCAAAATCCCCAAGCACTTTAGCTTTTGGTTCAAGTTTTGGGGTTTTTTTTGTTTGCTTGTTTAAATTGTGAGAAAATCTGAGTAAAAGGTGTTGGGTTTGAGGGGTTTGGGATTTCTTTTTCAGAATTCCCTGTTGAAAATAATTTCTCTTTTCTAACCAACACTGCCTGCCAACTAGGTGTGCCATCAATTGAATGGCAAATTTGTGTCAGACCATCTTGTTGAAATTTTGGCAGCACACTGCAACATGTGAGCATTCACAAAACACCAGGATTTTCCAGGCTCCCTGCCAAATGAATGCTTCGGAAAATGTATGTATATACTGTGTTCCTACAGTCTTCAAAGGCTTAGCTTTGAATTACTTGAATTGTTTTGAGTTTGAGACATCATTAGGTTATATTAAATTACAAAATATGTAAAAATAAGAGCCTGTGCTTGCTTGAACTAGCAACTCTGTCACTTTTACCTTTGTGACTTTATCTATGATGACATTTGCTTTTCTCTGCTCTTCTATTTAACAATTCTTCCAGGAGCTGCTTTTCTTTTTTTCTCAGACTTGATTTTCAGCTCCATTGTTTTGCATTTTACTTGGCTGCATAAAAGGTGCATACATCCCTTGCACTCTTTGTGAATGGGATTTTTCCCAAACATTATTTATCTTAAATCTTCACAGCATTTTTTTAAAGGCTTTTTTTATCTTTTTTCTTTTTTAACCCAATCTATTTGCTACCACCCAAGGATGTCATCTCAGTCTCCTCCTCCTTTCCTTTCCATTTTTATCCCTCTCCCTCCAGTGCCTACATTTCCCCATTTATATTATCACCACCCTTCTCTATCACCATCTTTTTGGAGTATCACATCAATTTTTACCTCCAGGAAGCTGAACCACAACTAGCAATAAATTGATTTGAATATTTTACTTTTCTTGACTAGGAGCTGAGCCTACACAAGTATTCTGAAATGTTATCAAGCTCAAAACAGTGTCAAACCAGAATGGTTTCTGTTGCCACAGATTCCAAACTGAAACTGAATCAAAAGATGCACTGGTTTAATTGTCTGCCCACACACCCATCCACAGCATTTCCCCACCCTCACTCCCCACTGTCACACACCATCCCTGCTATCAGTTTTTGCCATTCTGTCATCCCTCATCTTGTATCTGTTGCTCTTCTCTCTCATCACCTCCAGCCACTGCTGTACCTGGAGTGCATCTCTTCTTTAGCTTCCAAATTTCAGTCTGTCTAGATCATGACTCTCACACAAACAAGGATTTCTCCAAGTCTAATGCTGCTTTGCCAACAGCCTCTCCTTCTTCATTCCTTGTGGAGATCTTACTGGATTCCACCTCCAGCTGTTCTTCTTTTCCCACTCTTCCTCCTTTGAATGGGGCTGCCAGTGAGTTATTTTTGCTTCTCTTCCTCTATGTTTCTACACCTACATCAGTCTACCCTCTTTGCTTAAGATTCCCCAAGCTCTGGTCTTGTTCTCTATAATTTTCAGGTCTCTTTCAACATCATCCATCATTACTTCAGAAATGCACCCTGTCACCCACCTTTTCTGGGACTTCCAATTCTTTTTCAGGCCATGAGGAAAATTGTCGGCTGTGACATTTCTCTGAGATTTCTTCTCTTTTACTCAGACAGCACATTAACTCTTGCTGGGGTTTATATAGCTATATCTTGTCTTCTTTCCTTTCTCATTAGAACAAGAGAGCAGGTTTGTGATCCGAACTAACTGTGCTAGAAGAAACACTGAGCTGCTCGAGTGGTACCTTCTGTCTGTGCACACAGCAGTCCTCCCTGCTTTTCACCAGTAAGTCCTATAAATGCCTTCCTTTCCCTTCTCTTTCAGCATTTCCAAAAAGCGTATCTCCTTTTTCTTTAGCCCTCATATATAGCATTTTCTTCACCCTTATCTATCCAGACTGATGTTTTCAAGGTCATTACTTTCATTTTTAGAAGAAAGATCTTCTTGGGTTATTTCCAGGCCTTCTACGATCTCTTCACATCCTGGACCAAGAGTATGCCTCTTCAAAGGCTCCCACCCACAAAATCTTCCACTAGGCAGGTGGAAAGGCTCTCATAATAAATTTTCAAACACATTTATCTTTTGTTCTTCACTCTCCCAGATGCTCAGGATCCACTGTCTGTAAATTTCTACAAAACAATCCAGCATTATCTCTAAAGCCCTCCATTTTTGGGTTGCCTACAAAAGACTCGACAACACTTAGACCTCTGCTATGCTGAGGTCACTACCTATGATGCTGACTAATATTTTCTGTGTTTCCTGGTGTTCCTCCGTCTGCCTGTGCCCATCTGTTGTTTCCCTGCCCATCCTGGGAGCCTCTCGGAGGCGGAGCTCGCTCGCTGTTCCTGCGGGGGCAGCTGCTGCAGCCGCCGCTCCCCGACCGGGGCGTCCCTGCCCGCAGAGTCCCTGCCCGCACGGCATAACCAGGCCCGTGCCTCGCCGAGGATCTGCCCATCCTGGACCGGGAGTTTTGGCCAGGCTACTCCGGGATGGCTGCTGGCTTAAGTGATCCTTTCCCTCTGGTGCCTCACGTTCAAACACTGCTCACCGCCACCGGGGGAAGTTATTTCATTGACCTCACCTCGTTAATATCACAAAACACCGAACAGTCTGGCTGAGGAAGGTTCCCTCTGTGGGATAGCTTGCCCACAGCATGTGTCTGTCTCAGGGCCGGCCTTGCTAGTCCATCCATTTAATTCACTCCGAAAATCACATTGAGACGGTAGGACATAAAGAGACCCATTTGCCCGTTGCACTAATCTAAGCCTTTTTATTTGCTGCAGTATAAGTAGGGACCAGTGAAGAAAGATGATTTAGCATAAAAACCTGCCCAGCATGCTGATATGAGAGCTATGAATAGATCAGTGTTAGAGGTGCAGGACAGGTCATGATAGTGTAATGGCTGTCAGAGAGGAGGCTGCTAATGCCTCAGCTGAACTAAATGAATTCTCCCCAGGTCCCTTGCTGAAAAGCAAAAGACAGAAACTAGAATTCTAGCAATAATACAAAATTTTTCCAGCTCACCCCAGACCAGGTGGTACAGGAAGATGGAGGTATGGATGCAAGTGAGAAAAGCACTGGGATGCAAGGCTAACAGTGAAAGAGGGCAGAAGCCCACAGCTGGTTTTCTTTCTTCAGGATGGCAAGGGCTGATAAAGTTTTGACATCCTAAACTGAATTATCAGAAACCCAAACATGAGCATATTGTATTACTCTCCTAGCTTCTGCTGCTTTCAATGAAGAGGGAAAACTGATTAATTTTTTTGACAATCGGACTCCAGAAATCCTAGATATTTAAAGATGTGATGCAAAGGATCATTAAGCTGAAAGAAAGCATGTCCTGGTCTACAAAAAATCCTATAAAATGCAAGTAAACAAATAAGCATTTTCTGTGGGACCGGTGAAACTCTACTCTTGTCTCCATTTAGCCATGTTCCATAGCTTCCATGTGTGCTCCCTATCATCAGTGTGCAACAATACCACAGCCATACAGCTTCCTACCTCATTCCAACTGAGCCTGGAACTGTCCTGGTGGCATTTAAAACAAAATTTTGGGTTACCATCTCATATGGCAAACTCTTTAATTTGTAGCTCACTAAATGCCTTATAAAGCCAAGCACTATTCTGTTCTCACTCAAATCCTCCTCAAATTCAATCATTTGAGGCTCACACATTCAAAGTGAAAAATTACAAGAGAGAAAATAAAAGGTCTAACAGAACCCCTTTCTCTGACTATTTCATGGCATGTCAGAGAATCCAAAAAATAAGATTCCAAAGGTCCCTGAGATGACAGCAAATCCTTTGGCCCAATTCAGCTGTCTATTAAACTTTCTTCTCTGAAACTTCCCCTTTGCAGTGCTTAGCTCTCCTGATACCAAAAAAAAAAAAAAGAAGTTCAGTCTTCTTGTTGTTGCAGCATTAGGGCTTTTTTTTTTTATAGAGGGCGGAGTATAATTTCAGCCCATGAAAACAGAGCTATCATCAGTAGATTCTGTAAGTATCTGTGCTTTCCAAGTGCTTTCTTTTCATTAGACTATTTTTAATTTCAGAATGACTTTTCTCCAACATCAAGCAAAGGTCAGGTAGATACTAACACTTTTATCCCTTGAACATGTTTAGACAGGCTTTTAGTCCTTCATTCATATTATTTCCAACTGGTATACAAAAATCCTCCAAATCAAGAAACATTTGGAAATGCAATTAATGCTTCTTGTCCTGACTTCTAAATAGAGAAGACAGATGCTAAATAAGACCTAAATAAAACAGAACACTTACTTTTCAGGTATTTTGTCTGTAATTAATAAACTTCTTAAATCTATAGTTCAAGAATTTCAAAATGTTGAGGGGTTTAAAACATTTCCATTCTAAAACCTCTCACTATAGCAATTTTACAAGAGCACCTACCTCGTCTGTATAGTCAAGACAATCCTAAATGTTTGCAGTTAGATGTCCCAAAACGGGGACATCCAAAACAAGTGACAACTTGTCATCACTGGTATATTTTTAGGACTTTATGCCTTTAATTTATGTTAATGTACTTTCATGTCTTATTATTTAGACTTCATCAAAAGCTTCTGCTAAAGGGCAGCAATTCTATCTGTATAGTATGGTTCTATCAATATAGTACAGCAGGTTTTCAAGGTGTTCTTCAAGGAACCATTCAAGACAAAAAGACAAAAAGAAAATAAAAGAGTGAGAAAATATATCCATTTGAACACCTCCCTCTGGGTATCTCGTACAGTTAAAAAAAATAATGCCATGTGTAGTCTTGGGAGGAAAGTTTGTCCAGTGTGACCCTAGGAACTGCAGGATGCAGGCAAACTGATTTGCTACATCACTGAAGTACAGTCAGGATCAGGATGCCAAACTGAATTCCCGATCTTTGCATAGTTTAGTGTGGGATTTTTGAGTCTTTTCATCATACTTATGTTACATTGTTGTAGAATCTACATTAGCCCAAAATATTCAGGATTTCTGAGGAAGGGGCATTGGTGAAAGCTTGTTTCATACAGATGCAAATGTGAGGATGGACACAAAGTCCTCCTGCCCTCACACTGGACATGGTGAAGGACATCTTCAGCCTCAAGTCAAGGCCCTCTGTGGGCAGAAGGGCCTCTCCAGGAGTACCCATGTGGGGCCACAGTCCCAGCAGTTGCCTTTCTGGATTCTTGGCTTTCTATTCCTTTTCACCTTCTATCTCTTTCTTGGTTGGCAGAGAAACTTGAGCTCTTCACCCCAGTGAAACTGAGGAGAAGTCTGTGCTCCCAGAGTTCAGGGAAAACCCATTCAAACACAAAGACTCATTCCTCTTCCAGTTTTTCCAGGGAAGTTGGTGATTTAAGCATCAGTTCTAATGGCACCTTCTGGCATTAAACAAAGAGAAATTCAAGTGCTCTTACACTTGGCCTGAAAGGAAAGTAGGCAGCACTTCATTGAGACACTGACCAGTGAGCAAACACACTCCCTGGCAGACCTCCAGCCTTCACTTACCCCAGAGCTGTTCCAAGAAGAGCAATGTCAGAGCTCAGATCCAGAGTTCAAACTGTATCTAATTATAATCAGGCAATATTATTGTGGAAAACTTCTTCCAACTACATTTGGAAAATGTGTGAGGTAGCCAAAGCATCCCTGAAAGTCTTCAGAGAATCTTGGCTCAACAAGGGGGTCAAAAAACAAAACATTGTATAACAGCTCACCATCTGTTCTGCACTTTTAAATTCTGCTTCAGCACAGAGAGGGGAGTGACATAAAGAGACGAAGATTTGAACTCAGCCTCAGAGTACACCAGCATTTTTCTGTGCTTGATTGTGTACTAAAACTGCCTGTAAAGTCAATAACTTCCTATGGCTTCACAGCAAAGCGGAAAGATTAAAAAAGACTCATGGTCCTTTGAAGATGTGGAAGGCAGTAAGTGAGCAGGCTGAATCCTCTTTGGATTTGAAAGTCTATGCAGTGCTAACAGTTCTGCTTTAAGGTGTCAAAATTGCCTTAAATCTTTACCTTTGTTATATCCTGCTGATATAGACTTGTAACAGAATAGGCCTGACTATTCCAAACCATTCAGACAGCACCATTTTTCTGTCTGCATCCTTTGAAACACAACTGATTAGCACCTTTTTTTTATTATTATTTGGGTTTTTTTGCTTAATGCACAAACACTTTTAATTACTTTAACTAGAACAGCATGGTAATGTAATGTACAGCACAAAACTCCACAAGATTTTACTGTGGTCGGTAGCAACTCACAAACATGAAGTTCCCAAACAAATACTTAGGCCTCCATCTCTTTGTTAGGCTATGAACTTCTCACTAAACACAGTGCAAATCCAGAAGTCTAGGAAAGACTTAGGAGCAGAAATATTTTGCTGCTCTCTGTTTGGAAAACCAGGGTAGTGTATTTTGAAGGAAAGAAGAAAAACAGGAGGGAGGAGAAGGAGGCATAGCATGGGGTGCAACGTGTCCCATGCCACCTTTGGTGGCAGCACGGCCAAGGCTTGCACAGGAACCCAGTGCCCACCACACCAGAACTCCGGGTCTGGGAGATGGTGTCCTCCTGTCCCCAGTTCTGCAGCCCCTGGAACTCCCAGGAATGCAGGGCACGGTTGAGGCCCTGCTGAAGGACAAGCAAACAGCCTAGGGCAGGCTGAGAGTTGAGCAGAAAGCACTTTCTGAAATAGTTCCTCCCCTTCAACAGACTGGGTGCCAAGCCTTTCCTGGTTTGGTGCCAAGTCCAGCAGCTTAGTTAAGCTGTTGCCAAGGACTTCAAACAGCCTATTATTTCTTTAGGGACAGCATCACCACCTTTCCTCCTTGTCTACTTCTTCATTAGAGTTTTTCACAGAGCTGGTGAGCAAGTTTTTTAAACTACAGTAATATAGTTGCTCTTAGTATTAAAAAGAATGATCACTACACACTCATTTGTTGTACCCCAGTAACAAAATGCATGGTCTTTTTCAATAAAACAGTTTGCCCTCATCACAGACATCCCTGGGCCAGTCCTATGAATTTTTCAGCCTCCTGCCATGGCACCATAAAGAGCTATTCTGGGCTGCATCGACACATTCTTGGCATCAGGTATCTTCCTCAAGAAACCCCTGCTCTCTCCTGGGGATTGTCGAATTAGGTTGAGGTATAGCTCGAGTGTTGCCCCTGAGCAGACTCCCATAAGTTTCTATCACAGACTAAACTGTGCTTTAAGCTTCAGGCAGCTGACTTAATGGAGGGCAAGTGATGGTAGATTGAAGCTCAAGTGTAGCTGACCTTCCAGCTCATAAAGCAGCAAAGACCTGACTATCCTGTGCTAATGCAAACACTCCTGCTGACAGCACATGACCAGAGCTGCTGGCATACAGCTGCAAGAGCAGGAGATGGCTTGGCTGGGGTGCTGCCAGGGTCCCTGTCCCTGCCTGACCCTCCCCATCACACTGCACAGGCCTCTGAGCTGCATGGCAGTCAGCTCCTGAGCCACCGCTGGTAAGGGTGCACTTTCCAGGGTAAATCATCATCACTTATAGCTTGCCTTAAAACATGAAGTTGTTAATTATTTATATCAAGCCTTTCTTACTCCTTGGGCTGAGCTTTGAGCTAAAATAACCTGAAATGGTACAGCTTCTGCTTGGCTACTTGGGTTAGCACTGCAATGAAGGTGTTGAGCACAGATACAGAGAATGTAATGTCTATCATATAAATGTAACAGTTACATTTATAACTTCTAACTTTTTCTAACTCCTTCTAACTTTTTCAAGAGTTTCTTAAATAAATAAGACCTACACAGCTCACCTTAGCTCTTCAGCCTCCTGTCTGTCTATCAGTCTGTTTCCCTTCCTCGGTAACTTTTACTGTGTAACTTCAAACAAATTTTAAAATTGCTTCTGTGTCTTTGGTATTTTCAAGCAACTTAAGAAAGATTTTCTTGCAGTTCTGACCAAGGAAGAGACTGAAACAAGAGTTTCATTTTAAATGGAAATCAGCAGACCCAAGTTCAAATATCTGCAGGAATTCAAACTTCGTAATTTCTGCTTTTTATGGAATTATTTGCTAGCATTACAAGTGACACACATTGGGATATGTAGGGAATGATTAACATGAGTTAAGCATCTTCTTAAGCATATGGAGTTTGACAAAGCAGCGAGCAGGGGGCAGGATGTGATAACCATATGCAAGTATCTAAAGCATTCAAATAACAGTGTAGGAGAGAAATCAGAGAAGCACAGAATGATTTTGTTGGGAGGTACCTTAAAGATCATCTCATTAAAAATCCTCTGCCATGGGCAGAGACACCTATCACTAGACCAGATTGCTCAAAGCCCCATCCAAACTGGTCTTGGACACCTCCAATGCCCAGCTTCTCTGGGCAACCTATACTTCACCATTCCTATAGGGAAAACTTCTTTCTAACATCTAAGCTAAACCTACTCTCTTTTAGTGTAAAGCCATCACCCCTTGTCCTATCACTACATGTCCTTGCAAAAAGTCTCTCTTCAGCTCTCTGGCCGGCCCTTCTAGATACCGGAAGGTGCTGTGATCTATCCTTGAAGCCTTCTCCAGAGCAACAATCCCAGTGCTTTCAGCTTGCCTTCAGAATCACTGTGCCTAAGGGCTGGTCAAGTATGAACACTTAATGGCAACCTACATAAACTTGTGCACCCCTCTGTGAAGCTGTCAGTCACAGCAGGGAAGCACGCCCATTTCACACAAGCAGGAGAGAAGTCCAACATAACAGCCATTGCTAGTGATAAAATTCATGCCTGAAAGGGATCAGAATGACCAGAAACTTCACATTCTGGTCTAAAATCTGCTCACTTGGTGAGACATCCCTCCTCACTCTAAAAACTTACAAAACCAAATTAATTTGACTCCTGAGACAATGAGGAAAACCCAAGACAAGCAGTCAAATGCCATGTACAAATGTGGTATATAACCTTGAAAGCACAGAAAGTGATGGCTTCAACCTTCCTAGTGTGAGGTGCTTCTTCCCCATGAGCTCTGTGACTTACTCCTGAATTGTAAAGTAAAGCCTCTCAGTCACTTCTTGAGTGCTAGTTTTGATTTATAATATACCTTCAACCCTGAAAGACAGCATGTTGCACATACAAGGTTTTCTCAGCCACTCCCACTGCTCACCAGATTTATTGTCTTCAAATAGTTCTGCTCAAGCTCCACTCCAGGCTTCTGTACATTGGCTCTATTTTGTCTGCCTGAGGTTAACTTTCTTAGTACTGCCTGGTATTCATTCAGTCCAGGAATATAATCCCCAAGGATTTCAAGATCTCTTTACTATAGCGGCATTTCCAGTTTCTGACTGTGGAAGAAATATTGATGTGAGTTCCTTGAAACCTTTTCCCTATGAAGTGTCAATAATTACCATCTTGGCATACAAAAAGGAGGCTTTGGCAGGCTGCCCAGTAACATCAAACAGGTCTGGAACAGTCACAAGAGCTCAGCTTTCTGTAACAGTACCTGACATGATTGTAAGAAATCACATAATTGACTTCTAGGAATTTGAAAAGAAGATATATTACTTGTTTAATGTTTATCAACAGCATTAAGACCTATCCTTTTGATACTGGGTTACCAGAATTCAAATGTAAACTCTGACTTCTTTCACTATCCACTTAATTGCTGTTTCAGTCACAAAAGCATGTTCTTCTTACTGGTTTTAGTCACTGGCCAGAGAAAATCCTGGCCAGAGAATTCTTGATTTACCTTGGTAGTTCTATGTGCTACAAAGTTTTAACTAAAGCTAAACAAAATTATCCTCAAACTCAGATTTTCTCTGTTGTTTTTTTTTCTTATTGTGAGATTTAAAAAGAAAGGAAAAAAGCAAGAATTGTAAACTAAAAATAACTTTTAAAAAAATGCAACTATCAGAATTAAAACTTTATCAGATTATAAACCACAGGAGTCATTTGACCCAAGCCACACCAAAACAGTGTAGGTCAGCGTACACCATTTGGCCCAAAGTTTCTTTGAGAAGCACATGAATTTGAGTTAACCTGACCTCATTGGAAGGCCAAAACAGATTAACCTTTAGTATACCTCACTTCTTATCTATGCATCCATTGATGCCTGAATTGCATCCTTATTAAAAGTTCTTTAAACACCACCATATTCACCATCCCAAGGGAAAGCAGTTTATCCCACTTATTTCAGCACTGATTAAGAGTAATCAGGTAGAAAAAATTCAAGCAATCCATGCTCAAATCAAACTACTAAATATACCCCAGAAACTATATTCCTCAGTGTAAAAATTTCTCTGTTTTTCTTTTTGGTTTTGACTTTACTTTCACATTTTTTACTTCTATTTCTATATTCTCAGTGTATCCATTTCTAAGATCATAACATAATCACTGAGCTCAAAAAGATTATTTGAACCTCCAGTATGTCTGCATGTTCACCAGTGTGTTAGAAAGAAGGCCATATAACTGTCCAGAAACACAAACACACAGGAGATGAAGTAAGAGGAGTCAATAAGAAATTGTTAACAATAAGCATAATTATGTATGGCGCTGAAATACCAAATGAGAAAGAAATCCAGCCATAAGCCACTGGTCAATGGATGAAGGTTTTTTCCACTGTAAAACCTTTCTAACAGCAGCTAGAGAAACTGTTGAGAAAAAAGAATCTTATTTTCTAGACTGATACATTAACTGTTCTGAATATATTATTTATGATATTTCTTCCTTATGGCTGCTATAGTAATCCTGTACGAAATCCTAAGATCCATTCAAACTCCACAAGCACACAAAACTTCCTGTTACTAGCACTTAATCAGCCCTCAAATAGACATTATAAACCTACAGCTCAACTAGAGAATTCAGCAAGGAAGGGAAAGAACTATAAGAGTATTCTGTGAGAAGATGCTAGCAGAGCTGAAAACTGCTCTGTCACCCTCTGATGCCCCCTCCCATGACCTTTACCAAGTGATTTCTCTACTTCTTTGCCGAGTTTACACATCCTGCCATGTTCAGTAAACACACAAAAGCCAAATATGTCAATGCAGAACTGAAAACAAAGGGCTACCAGGAAATAACAAATCACCAGCTGGCACAAATAACCATTGCTTGACTGAAGTCACTTTGCACTGGTGGATGAGCCAATTCTGTGTTTCTACTCTAGCAGTCAAGTGGCCCTAGGATCCCACAGCACTCTTTCTTATTTCTACTAATTTCATTGCTATCACATCTTTTTTAAACCCCTTAAAAAGAGAAAAACAAACAAAAAACCCCAAAGCTCTTCTTGTCAAACAATATTTAAAAGCAATAACTAAATAAAAATGCTTTAATAAAAGGACATTTGGGACTTTCCTGTTGCCATGAATTACTTTGTCTGAGGGGGTAGGATGGAAACACACACACCATGCTGACTGCTGCCATAAGGATCAGCCCACCATGAATGTTGCGGTACATGGTTCATACACACTCATTAGGTAAGTGGCTGTTGATGAATCTTAAAGATGAAAACAGAAGATGGAAGAAATCTGTTTATATAAATAAACTGAAAATCAGACACACAGGACATTACAGGAAAACTGGTTTCCATCTAGTAGAGATGGGTTTGGATTTGTTTGTGTTATAGAAGAGTGAATTACAGAGAACTGAGAAAAGTATTACAGCATTTACCACAAACAGCAAACCTCCTCTCTCTAAAATGCGTTTTAGAGTGCTACTATCCTGCTCACCCTCCTGTTTCACCCCTCAGTTTTTACAAGAAGGGATCTAACACAGCCAAGAGGGAAATATTTTGAGGCAGTGATTAGATATTTTTCCCTAAAGCAGTTAGCACAATTGATTCTTCACATATCAGGACTGCCCAGCAGGAAGCTTAACTCTAAAAGCTTTCTGGTCAAAAGCAAGTCCCAGCCTTCAATCTTTGCATTTCCCTCTCTCTCTGAGACAAGCCATATCATAGGAAGGAATGCAGTAAACACCAGTTACTGTGATGAAGAACCAGACAAACCAATGGCTGTGCCAGGGCACGCAGAGCCCGTGCATTTCTCCAGTTTTTATCTGGAGCTGGGATAAGACTTGCAGAGTGTGGTACAGCTGATCCTCATCCTTTCTGGGCAGTGGTTCTTAATTTCAGTCCTAGAGACTCTGGTTTTCAGATTCTGGAGTCGTAGAGATTATTTCCATCTTTAAAGTACATTTTTAGTTATGTCTAGGGCTGAAAGGGGGCTGGAAACTCACAGGGAAAAAGTTTGTCTGCTTTGTGACATGGAAATACCATCTCTCAGGGTAAAAGAAACCTTTCTGAACGCACTTATTCTTCTTTCTGTCTCCCTGAGGAGGGTATCTGTAAGGGAGGCAATATAAGTGGCCTATTCACAAGCCCAGAAGCATTTTTTAAAACATTCACATTCAGAGAAAGACTTGTTAATTAGTTCTCTGCAGATTTGGCATTAGGCATGGAGGTACTCTGCAGGATTTGGGTACACTGTGGATCAATGCTCTGATGTGACATGGCAGAAACACAAACACGCGTAACTCTAAACAACAGACTATATTGGCCCCAGCTGGGAGGCCACAAAACAGGAACACTTCTAGTGACAGACCCTGCCATCAATTAGTTCTGTGCCAAGCAGCAAGCTCCACCGAGAGTCCCCCAACCAATTTCTACCCAAGTCACCTGCATCAGGCCTCATTTTACCTGCCCCACCACCACCCTTTATCAATGACACTCTCTCTCCTCAGAGTTGTCCCTGCATTCTGTCCCTCACCCTGGCATGGTCAGAAGCTCCCCAGCATTTCAGTGCTGACTTCCAGTTTTCAATGTGGAGCCAAGACTACTGTTCTTTGGACTGACATATCCACATGATCTGTGTCTAAACTTTTATTTCTGTTTCATTTTTAAAAATAGCTTATTTCTATGCAGTCCAACAACCTAGTCTTCGTAAAATTCTACCAAGATAAAAAGTGCTTGTGTGAGTTTTAGCTTATTCACGTATTTTTATCTTCAGCTTGATTGTCATGCAAAACATGAGTGGATGAATCCTTACTGCTGCAGGTATATTTTCTCCCACAGTATGGTCCTTTTAAAAATAATTCATTCATTCATTTCTTGAAAAAACCCTTCTTGGTATCAACTTCAGGTCAAAACTGTTAATCCAGTGTCAACTCCATTATTGTCAATTACCTTACAAAACGTAGATTTTAACATGAGAAATAGAAATATTCATCATGTCATTTTATAACCCACCAAGTGCTTATTCAGACTAAAGCACTGATTTCAAAATCACAGCAAGCAACTAAGACATAATTAAACTTTTATCCCTGCAGATTTTGAGCGATATGTATTTCTTGCTAAAAAAAATTAAAGGAAACACAATGGTTTTCTGTAGTGGGAAGTTTTAGTTTAATTTGATGTAAGACCAGGAAGAAATATTTTCGTCTAACTACACATGAGCGAAAAATTAAGACAGCAAACAAGTTTTGTTTTGGGATTTTTACAATCAATATTTTATTTTGCGTAACACATTGATGTTTTCCCATATTTTGCTTCATTTTCCCACTTACTTCTACATTAGAGTAAGAATAGAATTTATCTGCTTCTGCATTAAAGAAAAGTTTTCCATCTGGGACCAACTTAGTGAAATACATTTATCCCTTTTCCAGCACACTGGTCAGATGCACAAATACCACATTATTATTTCTGAGCCACCTGTGGCCCTTTCCATACTGTAAACAATACCACTTGGTGAAATGAGCATCTTGGATATTCATTTGAGACAATCATTTTGTCCATAATTATAAGTGGACTTTTCTTGTCAAGATCCTTTAGCTTAGATCCCGCAGAAAATGCAAACAGAAGCCAGGTTCTAGGAAACTGCTTCAAGGGTTCTTGTAAGCAAATGTTACAGCTCCATCAGCCAGGGCCTTCCAGAGCCATGCTTGTACTTCCATTCTGCCCTTCACTGCCCCAGCTCCACTGATAAACTCCCATGGGTCACCTCCCAGACAAAAATGCAAGGTTTGGGGTTGGTTTCTTTCTGCCAAGGTCTTCCTACCTTAGTGCAGCTTTTAAATGTGGAAGCTATGCAAACAAGATCTCTGCAAGTCCAAGTATCACTTACAGCAGTAAGGACAGGGCCTTTAGGTACAAACTAAAGATAATTCAACAGAAATTAGCTACATTCAAGCAATGATTTTCCAGGCCTCAATTCTGATAAAGCAGTTTAAACTCATTTGTAACAACACATGAAATCTCACAACTCAAATTTAGTGCTTGAACTCCCTGCCCTGCAGGAATCCCAGGAAAGGACACAAGACCAGTGTTCCGGCAGACTGGCACTGCATATTCTACTTCTGCATCAGATAAAGAGCCAATTCTCAACTCCAAAGTAGCATTATCCCACTATAAAGCTTTTTTTTTTTTTTTTTTTTTGGAAGACAGCCATACACACACCTGGCTGCTGCAGTTCTGCTCCTCATGGGCAAGGAACTAACTCACTCTCAAGAACTGAGCCACTGGCCATTCTTACCATTGCCAATTGCCAGCAATGGCTTAACTCAGCCCACCCCAGTGCTCTCCAGACCTCTGTGTGAATATTCAATCTCACCTACTCTTAAGAAAACATTGAGAAGACTGCTCTGGAACTGACTGCAGAGGTGAGTCATAAAAAAAATAAGTAGGTCAAGACAAGGCTATCACCTCCCATGAGAGTAGGCTGAACACACAACAAAATTTAAGGCTTGGAGGAAACCTGATACTTCATTCCAGGGCCCAAGCTCCATCCTTTACAGCATTTCCTTGCAGGCACTGTCACAGAGAAGTGAATCAAATCCAAACCAACCGTTGTTTATCCTCTTTCTTCCTAGGTCTTTATGTTCTGTTGTGTTTTATCTGTTTTATCCCTTCCCTCCTGCACTACATGCTAGGTCCTATTGTTTTCTTCATCAAGTTATCTAATTAGTTTGGGGCCAGATCAACAGATTACTCACAACAGTAGGCTAAGCAAATCACCCATGAATAAGTGTTTACTGGATCAATCTCTTAGACTGTCAGCTCTTCTGAACAAAGCCAGTACTTTATTATTCACATGCGGAGTAGTCTGTACACCGAAGGTGCTATATACATAATTCATTTA
>NW_005054316.1:7162862-7214941 GCF_000277835.1 Geospiza fortis | reverse complement strand
TCTCACTGCACAACCACCAGTAACTCAGAACTGCTCACACACGGCTGAGGCTAGAAAACCAAATGGATAATAAAGGCAAAGGCTTAAGGCAAAGAACTAAGAGGAAGGGTTGCAGTGCTACTCCCAAAAAATTCTCAGGAAGAATCTTCAGAACTCCCTGGGCCCCAGATTTGTGTTCTGAAGAAATACCAAAGGAACAAGTATTCTTCTGCTCCTACTTGATCTACTTAAGGGTAAACAAAGACTTGGAAATAGGAGGACAGCATAATGTATATTAAACATACGTAATATGTAATTGCAAAATGGCACACTTTTCAATGTGAGACACCTTATTGTGGTCATTGTTTATAGATGATATCTCAAAATCTGCAACATGCTTAAGGGGAACAGCCACTTCTGCCCCCCAGTGTGTGGGGTGTGTGTACCATCACGTGAGCTATGCATTGACAGACAATTTACATTCATAGAACACAGAGAGGACACTAGAACAGAAAATGCTTTATGATAAAGTAAAAACCTACGACATTGACCTTCCAGCTGCACCGTTTAATCCAGCCTAGGCCCTCCAGCAACTAAATATTCATGACTAGCATGACCTCTGGGCTCTTCTCTCACACCCAGTTGTACCTAAAAGCCAGAGAATTAACCCTTTCACAAGCCATTGTTTTGGGGGAGTTGTCTTCTCCTCTTACTATTATGCCAGTGTGGGGTTTTTTTTCATGTTGCCATCTACAATAGCCTGGCTATTCTTCTTTCATATTTAAAAACCTTTATGCAAATCAAGCTGGTAGCACAGCAACCTAAAGTTCTTGCATTAATGCAGAGTATTATTCACATATAAAAATTCCATTTAAATCCCATTAAGGTTATGACATAAATCCAAACAAACTAGAAAATGCACAGTTAAGGTGGAAAACTGACATATGTCTTCCAGTCTCTTAGCAGAAGAAAGCAGAATAAGAAACCTATTAGTGTGTCACCCAGTTGGAGCAAGGCAGAGAAGCAGATATGTTACCTCCCTGCCTTTTAACTGCTCTTTCCATTGCATTTGGGATTCCTTTGTTTTATTTTTCCTTAATGCCTGTGTTCCAGTGTGAGGGTTCCTAGAAGATTATTTTTGTCTGTAAACACTTCTAGACAATATCCATTCTGAGGCACAAGAGAGGCAGCCACTATAAAACAGCTGGGGATAAAAAGCTGGGGGTAAAAAATCAGATAAGCATTTTATATTTTTCTGGAGGTGTTTCTGATGGTTAGTAGAAGTCAATGACACATATGACATTGTTTTGCAAGTGTCCCAATTAGCAGCACTGCTGCTTCAAGCTGGAGGCACCTACTTTTGTTCTCACATGTTTCTTCCTTTGAATTCTTGACACTTCATAGTAATGAACAACACTGCAAGGTCTTGGAAAAGACTAGAATTATGCTTCTGCAATATTTAAAATGCTCTCAGCATGGCTGAGCTGAAGGAATGGGTGTAGGCAGCACTGTCTTTTGGATAGTCCAGCACAGCTTGTAAGGATGTGGAGTGTGGTGGTGCTTCTGAGCACCTATAACTTGTGCTTCACATACCTGCATAAGCAGGTGGATCTCTCTGCCTGTTGTGCATAAAGTTTCATGCTGTAGCCCTGCAATAAAAATAAGGGGAAAGGGAAGATGTTGGTTGAGCTTTCAGCTGCATTAGTCAAGCTACAGATGCTGGAGTTAGTCGTGAAATTTCAATCAGAATCAAGTCCAGAGTATGTGCTGCTCCATATGTTTGTTACACAGGCAAGTATGGCATAGTGGGCTGTTATTGGAAAGTGTGGGGTTTATTCTTTTTCTTTGGAGTAGCAGTTCTTCTTCTTTTTGGTAAGGATCAGTGTACAGAAACAAGCTGGTTCAAGCAGTGAAGCTGTTGTCTTGACTAGAATCCCAAGTTTGATTTGAATTAGCCATTTGTGAGACAGATATACATATGCACATACACAGGCACACACACAAAGTTTTGAAAGTGGTTCCATCTGTTTTTTGGTAAGGCTGGGTGATAATTAGGAAAAGTGGAAATATTTGATGTTCTGGGTTTGAGACCTGACATGTTTTCCTTCATGTTGTCATTGAACACTTCAGTCCTAAACAGAATGGCATTAATTTGGGATACAGTCGAGCTGAGGATTAGGGTTTAGAGAGAGGGTGACCTTTTTTTAAATTTAGAGTGTATTTTCTTTCACTCTGTCTTGAAGAAGTTATTTTTCCCTTCCTCTGTTCTAAGCAAACATTCTGCAAATTGTACTTTGAATAAAATCACAATGGTTAGGAGAGAGAGGGAGGAAAAGAACATATGTGCCCAAAGCCATCCTTTCCTGCCAATTATTGAATGCTTGACAAATGACAAACATTCAGGGTCTATTTTGGATGAACCTTCAGGGAAGGTTGAGAGAACAGCTTAAATTGCCAATGTCCAATGTCTTCTTGGACACTTCACATTTCAGATTAATAAATAACTGCAATTAGACAAGTATCTGTGAAGGATGAGAGTTGCCTACAAGTACATATTGTGCTGAAATTCATAGGAGATGCTTTTAGCCTTTGTCCTCAGAGGCCTCCTTCAAACTATGTTGAACTGCTGCAGAAGTCAGGTGTTCACTGGGTTGTGAAGAAAAATGGATTACAAGGCCAACACTGTAAAACACAGAGATAAAATATGTAAGTAGCTATCAGCTCTCTGGACAGGTGTGTTTATGAGAAGCCTTTCCTAAAGAAGCAAGGATGTTTTTTTACTTACTGTAGTATTCTTACTCTTTCCAACATCCAAGTGCTCACTGACTTCTATTCCATCTTTTCTTCTCCCATTTCTAAATGTTTATGCATTCTCACCCAGAGACTCCTCCAGAGTTCTGACACTATATTTTCTTCTGCCTAGGATTCCCAGCAGCTCTCTTCCTCAACTCCACCTTATTCACAGCTCAGCTGCTGCAGTCATCTTTTCTGCTCCATGGCTCACATCTTCCCATCACATATGTTCCTTCCTCATCAAATATAAGATTGCCTTCCACAATTGCCATTTCCACTGCTGCTCATTCTAGGTGAGCATTTGCTACTCAAACCAAATACTTTTTGTTCCTTATGTTTCCAATTCTTCCTTCTGCACCACTATTCTACTTCTCATATCTACCCAAATATCCTCCTTTCTTGAAATGTCTTTAAGAAACAACATACAGATGATAGCAATAGGCCTGTTTGTCCTTTCACCTCGAAGAGCCAGTGTGTTTTTCTGAAATTTCTAAAGGTATCAGTCTGCAGAGACAAGAACCTGCATACTCTAGTTTTCAGTGCCAAGAATGCAGCTCAGACTCCAGAAATAAAAGGATTAAGGCAGTATGTCTTAATAGGTCTCTTTAGGTACAGACAGGCTGGCTTCAAAGGTTTGCATCTCAGTCTGCTCCAGCCTTGGTGACATCCATGCCATCTAACCAAACTTGTCACCCAGTCAGATATGCTCCTTGAACTCATCTTTATGCTTTCTCCCAAATCTGAATCAACCCAAAGAAACCAGGTAGTTTAAATACTGAGGTTCAGAGGCGGAGAGTTTTAGAATGACTCATTTTGATATAAATGGATGAAAAAGTTCTTACCCAAGCAGCTCAGCCAGGAGGTAAAGCAGCATAGGCTCCTCAGAAGGGGATGTTTCTTGCATGGCCAGAGTTTTCAGTCCTACACACTTCAGTCCTCTGCATAGAGCGACTCCATTGACTTATCATGCATTCAAGTGCAGGAGTAGTTTTTTTAAGCAAGTAAAAGGCTAAGTGATGTGATCAAGGCCACAAATCAGCATGCCAGAGACAGGACTGTTATAACATGCTGGTAAGCCAGTCAGATTGAAAGCTTAAACTCTGAAGACAGGAGTCACCTTTTATATATTTGAAGTGTGCCCAGAATAATAGTATTCAGTCCTTGATGCTGATTCTGAGTAGCAGCCTAATGTAGATAGTAAACACCATGTAGACCAATGGGCATGGGACCTTTACAGTTTTTTAAAAAAACTTAGAATCACAAAAACATCAAAGTTTCAACAGAATAAGGTGTGTCCCTTTCTAAATGTCTCAAGCTATTTTCCTGGATTAATACAAAGAAAAAATGCCCTCCTAACACAGCTTTTCCAAATAAAAATTTTCTTTTCAGTTTTTTTTGCTCCCTTTAAAACTGTCAGTGACACCACAGTATTTGAAGCATGAAGAGGAAGTTATGTTGAGTAGCTACTGTGAGAGGAAATAGAGGTGGACAGAAAATGAAGAAAATATCACAGATAAAATTAAAAGGTGTTTGAAATCTCTTCACCTGTACTGACCCCAGAACTGTGCTAATTATGAGGATTAACATGCTTCCTGTACATTACAGTAGGTTATTTCAGCTGCTGGACAGAGATGGTGTGCCCACTCACACACTGAAGTCCAGCCTACAGATTGCTTACACATGGAGTTGTGAAATAAATGCAGGTGTCCTAAGTGGCACAGTGAAAACACCAGTCTGTCAGCAGGGAACAGGCACGAGGCAATATCTCATATCCAACAATGTATCTGAAACTAAACATATATATACTCTTGATAAGTTATAAGAGGAGCTTCATTTCTGTCACATCTGATCATCTTCAAAAATTGCATCATTTGACCTTATGAGTTTCTGGATCAGCTGTTGCCATCCTCTCCAGCACTTGCTTAACAGATATAATCATTTTGTGGAAAACTTGTATGGGGTTCAACTCCTCCCAGACCGCCTTCGACTTTGTTCACCTCAGTGAAGGACTGATTGACAATAAAAAGGGTCACATAAGCATATATTTCCTGGCAGAAAAAAAAAAACAAACCAGAAATAGGTGGGCAAACTGCAGAGTTATCCTTTTGCCAGCTGTCCAAACATCACTTCACTTCTGAAGGACTAAGGCTCTATATAGTTCACCAAAATTTAGCCCCAAACACATCAGAAAAAGTCTCAGTAAATGAAATTCAGCGCACATTCTCCTGTTCTGATACTCTTTTAAGCAACACTGCCTCAGGATACATTAGTTTCATTATCTCTGTGTCTATAATAAGATCCCAGTGCATGACAGCCAAAGATTGCCATTTATCCTTCCACAATGACACGTTTCATTTTGGTTAGTGGAAAGGGTATGTTGTGTGAGCCACAGCCCTGTAATTTCTACTCAGCATTGTATCATGGACACGACATTTGGCCCTGAATGCTTCCCATGAGAGGAGAGCTGTTGTACTGATTCAGAATAAATATCTCTGGCTCCTTCAACAAAAACAAAGTTTCACTTTTAGCTGAACTGCTCAGCACAGAAAATTTCTTGGGGGGAGAAGAGTAAAAAGAACTATTTTAGATAAAACTACATATTTTAGTTTTCACTTTTGAGGTGCATGTTTCTATACAGAGGAAGAAGCTCTCCTTAGATCTGAGACATACATTTTGCAATAGGAACAAGCAATTAAGTACCAGCTTATTTCTCTACACCAGTTCTGGCTTGGTTGAAACATTAGTCTTTATGATCAAGACTGAAAAATCTAGACTCAGTTTCTCCATCCTTAGTTTCCTCAACATTTATGAAGAGATCTAAATGAAAAAGAGCAAGAATCAGAAACCCTCCTCTAGATGTCTGTGTTAAATATTAAAGTATCTACAAATAGGTACTTAGCCTCAGCATTAACTAATCCTAAATTAGCATCTCCACGCAGTCAGGGAAGCGGTTTAGGCATCTTCGAAGAGAAACTCAAAAGCCTAATGCTGAGTGGATAAAGTGATGGAGTTGAATGAAATGGTCAATAAAAAATAGTGAGAGGAGTACCTGCTGTTTGGCTGAGGATATTTAATGTATGATTTAAAGCTGCTTTAACTTTGTGCTTCCAGCTAGGGTTTACCCAGACCTGAAAACTCCTCTAAGCACTCAGAAAAGGTGACATTTAGGGATCATGAGCTAGAAGTGGAAAATTTTCTGAGTAACTGCACTTTCTGATGACTCTTTACAGGCACCTGCTCCTTCCATGTGCAAAACAAAAAAACCAACAAAATAACCAAAACCAAAAAAAAACCACAAAAAACCCATAAAAACAAATTTAAAAAAAATAAAACAAAAACAAACCAACAAAACAAAACAAAGAAAAAACCCCCACAAAATAAAACCCAAAAAAAAACCCACCAAAAAAACCCAGGGAGTGGAAATAGCAGAAGACCATACTTTTAAGATGGAGCTGGTTCTTTCCATAATGGAAATATTATAATATATGTTTTACTGAGATTATGGAAGACTTCATTTGATGACACAGCAAACTCCTTTCTATTTACTGTGGGCTTGTGCTTTGTAAGGCACGCTTAATATTGAAGGCACATCACTGGGACAAATTTTGGTACTTTAAAATCTGCCCATCTCCTTAGCCTAGAGCACCACACACGTGTGAGCTATCTAGCTCAGCTTCACTGTTGAAGGGTTTGTCTTGGCTGTCTGTGCAGGCACAGCTGCAGACCAGACAGCTAGAACACAGTAAGCTCCATAAAAATAAAGCTGTCACTGAATCCATCCCATGTACAGGGTTACCAAGGTCCCTGAACAGCTACTCCATGAGGTTGTATGTGCTGAAATCCTTTCTGACGGCAATGTCTGTGAGCTACCATGTCTGTGGAAGAGGCAGAGCAGCCTCTCTGGAGTGGCACCACCAACTCCATTGGCAGCACACCCAGCAGTGCCTCATCTTGCACGTGGGTTCACTGGAGACATCGTGATAATGATCCATTCTTCTTTCCACATATCCCCTTAGTTTGCCTAGAGGGGGATCAAAGTGCAAACTCAGTGGTGTGCCACTGACGAACAATGGTTTGATTGGTATCAAAAACGTGGAAGAAGATTACGTAGAGGAACATCCCATGCATGTTCCTCTCAAAGACATTTTTAAACACTGTGGAAGAAGACAGGGTAACTTACATGTTTTCTGCCAGTCACCTGAGGTTAATAAAGCTTATACAAAATAACAGAATAACTGATCTGTAAAACAGTCAAAGCTGGAAAACACCTGTAAGATCACTGAGTCCAACCATTAACCTAGCACACCATGTGCACTACTAAACCATATCCCCAAGTGTCATACCCACACATTTTTTGAATACTTCCAGGGATGGTGATTCCACCACTTCCTTGGGCAGCTTGTTAAGCTGACCAAAAACAAAGCATCTCTTGTAATTTTCTTTCAAAAATATGAATACATTCACACAAAACATATTGTGATATCATAGCTGATGCAAGACACAACGAATAAAAAGTTAACATCATTGGTGAGGGAGAGGGAAATACTCTTGTGATAAGACATTACCATGTGTAGTCACTTTTGCTGAACCTTATGTTCATTTAGGAGAATAATAAATATGAGGTCCCAAATCTGCTTATTCCTATAGAAGACACCTAAAACAAGTAAAAAAAAAATCTCTCCCTAAAAGTGCCTTTTTCTCTCTACAGAGTACAAAGAAATTCTACAGTGAAGGTAATCCCTAAATTATTACCATACAAATGTCTAAAGCTAAGTGGAGAGAAGCTTACCCTGTGTTTTAGCTCAGGTCAGCTAACCAGAATTGCAAGCAGCAGTTCAACTCCCTCCCATGCCTTCATACAATTCTGTTCTCTTTCCACCTGCAGTTTGATGGTCTGCAGAAATTTCCTTTAGTCACGTCAAAAAAGAACCTCTCTACAATTCTTGATGATTACATCTTTTCTTAGCAGTTCCTCATGAAGTAACACAAAGTATCATACTTTATTTGCTTGACCATTAATGAAATTGTGAAGCAACACAGCTCTACTGGTACTTTATAATTAATTACCCCTCAGGGGCAGGAGCAGTAGGACTACCTCAGACAGATGACTACATTAGTCCCTTCTGTCTATGCTACTGCCAGCCACACTTTGGGTGAGGCAGAAATCATGGTTTTTTCACAGTCAGACTCTTTCTTCTTAAAGATTTACACGTCCTATCAGCTTGTTAACATACTGCTGCAAAGCATTAGGTAAGAATCTATATAATAACAAGTGCTTTGTTTCAGAGACCTTGATTAAAATTTGTGAGATCATATTGATTACATTCCTAGTAAAAACTGGCAGCATGGTTGAATTATATACAACATGTTGCGTCAGGTTGCCAGTGCAATGGAAATAACAGGAAAAAAATTTGGATAAGTTGCATTTTTTCCTATGTATTTTCTTAAATTTCGATAGATACTCTTAAGATGTATTGCATTTAATCAGAACAATATTCTTCACAATCCTGAAACAACATCACTGGCTGATCTAAGCTTTGTCTCTCAGAAATGCAGGAGGATGAAGTGTAAAAGCAGGGATGTAGCAGTGTCCAGGCAGTTCTCCTGCCCCCAGGAGAACAGCAGCAGCATGGGGGCCTTGCAGGACTGACACCCCCAAGCTCAGCTCTGCTGTGGCCCCCATGACACCACCAGCTGTGACCTGAGCTCTGGCCACCTGCAGGCATAGGGGTTGTATTATCCAGCTCCCCTCTCCAGAATCACAGCTATCCCTGCTCATATCCTTTTCTTTTATTAGCTCTGTATTCCCTGTAATTTGAGAGACTGTTTCATGGCTTTATGAAGCTCCATCTCCTCTCCCCATCCTCCAGCAACTCGCTGCTTTGCAGCTTCAGGCTTCTTCTTAGTCACCCTCAGTCCTGTGACACTTCTCTCTGTGCTTCCTCTCCTTCCTGATGTTTTTGTCTAGCCAGCAGAAATCAGGATATCTTTACTCATCCAGCAATAACTAATTCTGCTTAGGAGATTTTTCCCATCTTGCTCTCCTCTCTGCATATAGTAAATATTTGCATAATATATTAAGTATGTGGGGAAACCTCAAAAGATTTGGTTCAATGCCTTTTGGATAAGCACCTGAAAAGCTTGGCTGTTTGTGCAAACCTAATCCAAACAATCTGATTCTTGAGTTAATGGGCTGGAAATCTTGTGAGAACAGGTTGTCTCGCAGTACAAGATTTCTCGTGAATTTTGCTTCTACTGTTAGAATGATAGTACAGTGAAAATAAGCTCTTGTACTGTTTTGACACTTCTTTTCAAGGATTCAGGACAAAGAGGAAAGAAAGTTATCCAGACTTTTCTAAGCCTTACAAAAGTATCAGTCAGCTTAAACTGATGCTTCCGGTAAGAACTCAGGATGGGAGATTACAACATCCAAGCCAATTCAGCTGTTCTTCTATAGCAGTGTTCACCCACTTTATTGATATGCATCAGGTATTGGTAAAATAATACACTACATACTCTGACTGACTGGCTAATAGGAATCTGTCAAACTATGAATGCTATAACAGTCACATAATAATAACACAGCACTACAGAAGGTAATAAATTACATACTTGCCACCATCCTTCACATATTCTATACGGATCATGGAGTTATGGTTATTGGTTGCAGTGTGTATTACCAGGTCCCAGGGTCACCAGAACAGAGTTAAATGATGTAAGGGAGTAAGTAAAATGATGATCTATGTTCAAAACCAGCACTAGCCTTGGTACCTATTTACCTCATGCAGTATGTTTATATACTAAGTATGAATAATCAGGTTCCTGAAAAGGAAGGGAAAATTGACAATGCCAGGGGCAGAATAGCTCCTTACATTTATCATTAATTCTGGACTGAAAACCTTATTTATTTGTGTAGGTGCTGCAGGTTGTAGGGGATTGCTTAGAGCTGGCAAAGTTCCTCACACAGATCTGTAAGATTCTCTATACATGCAGTACAGTATTTACTTTCTTCACCAAAGTTCATCTGCAACCATCATGTGGAAAGAAAGCATTCCAGCAGCTCTGTGTGCCACTCTCAGACAACAGATGAGTCCCAGACCAAAGGCCACAATAATCTTGGCTTTTTGTTACTGCTACTGCTCCTACTCGAGCAAAAAAAGCTTTTTCTTGCAATTTAGGCAATGCAGTATTTTTGCTTTAGTTTGAAGTATCATCCACTTACATTTTATTCATGAATCCTTTCAACTTCATTCCGTCTCCACACTTC
Organism: Geospiza fortis; assembly: GCF_000277835.1. NCBI lineage: Eukaryota > Metazoa > Chordata > Aves > Passeriformes > Thraupidae > Geospiza > Geospiza fortis. Next base: position 7,204,902 of record NW_005054316.1, on the reverse strand, counting down.
AGCCTATTGCATATCCACAGATTTGGTAGACCTCAAAGACAATGCTGATATATCATAACTTATACTCCAGGGAAGCACGAGGATGGAATACATAGTGGCTCTGTACAATCAGAGACTGCTTCCAGATTCACAGGGAAGATGGTACTGAAAAGGGAAAAACAAACATAGTTACACAAAACTGTACCGTTAAAAATTCCCAATTACATAAATCAATGATATTTTACTCTATACATGGATTTATAGACTATTTAAGACTGTCTGATACAGCTATCAACCACATACTGTCAGCAAGTTATGCATCTCCTGGTGTCACGAAAAAAAAAGGGCGAGAGTGTTACTTTTACATCTGAGATGAAATTGTGTTGTATTTTCAAAGCAGATGTCATCTCAGGAAAAATTATGCTTAGGCAGGCATTTTCATGTAAATAATTTTTTGCTGGGCAATCTATCACTGTTTGGATTTTTCCGAAAATATTTATATAAACCCAAAGGTTTCTAAGAACAGCTATTATGCTGGGGGAGAAAACAGGAAAGTGGCAAACAGTCTAGAGCCCAAATGGCCCAACTTAAAGGATCTCTTACTCCAGATCTCATTTGCTGTTTTATCCTCTTTGTCCCATCTGCCCCCACTGCCTGCTCAACATACCCATTATGTCCAATTACACCTCTGGAAAGCATCAGCACAGCTTGGCGAGAATAACCAGACAAATAAGGCAGTATCCATTCTCTTTCTAGGCATTCAGATTGTCACATATTTATTGCAGAGTGTGCTTTTAGTGTTTTCTGTGTCTGCCCTCCTGTGTATAAGGCCAGACACATCTCTCTACCAAATGCCAACCCGACTCTTTTGTGTGTGCCTCCCCAGCCCCCCAAAAACAATGAGGTGCTCAGGTGTAATTGTACAGAATTTGAACAATAATCCTGGCTTTCTCCTGAAAATGAACACTGGTGCATGGAAGGTAATATACCCCTCTTTTGCTGAGTGCAGGGCTCTGAAAGGTCACACTGGGAGAGAGACTCTGAATTGTTTGGAAAATAGCCAATTTGATTACAATGGACAATTCTGAGCTTACAGTTTGCTTGTGTCTATCCTGCCTAAAGTGGCATCATTTGTAATAAAATCTGTATTGCAGAAGTGCTGTGGAAGAAATCACAAGCCCAATTTCTATTCTGCTGAAGAATCAGGAAGGGGACTTAAATATCAAAACCAAGATACAACCTGTTCAGGATTGCCTAAAATAGGGACATTCACGGCAGGTTCAGAAGCATTACATTGATATTAATATATACCTGCTAAATAGTCAGAATGAACAGCAGTTTGGGGATAAAATGAGCACTAAAAGCTACTGTCAAGCTTTGAAGTTTTATTTTAATTTTACAAATAGCAAATTCAAAACAGACAAAATCCAAGGCATTTCTTTGTTCTCACTGTCTAGGTATAGGACCTGTCAGTCTCCTGGAAGTTGCTATGTGCTTTCCTGTTAACCCAGTGGCTAACAAAACCAATTTGAATTCACACATAACAACAGTGACTCACTTATCACAAGATTCACACGTCCTCTTTGTCTCATTGCATGAAATGGCAGGATTCAAGATTCTAGTACAATACCACTAGTTTTGCGTGTAATTCCCAGCGTAAAGCATCATGGTTGGGGCCACTTTGGATAAATTAGTTTTCCCAGACATGCTGTGTTTTTTCTAGATATATTTCAAGATTATTTTATATTTGCCTAGGGTTTGCAGTCATCTTGTAACTCTAACATACATCCAGTGTGGTGCACATGCTCGGCAGATCTGACACCTTTAGAAATACAGCAGCCCTAATTGCAGGTGCTTGCAGGTGGGTTGCTTACAGATTGAAGCTCCCTCACAATTCCTTGCATATTTATAAATATCTGATTAATGAATAACTTTAGGTAGTTGCAGGACGGCAATTGAAACTGCAGAGGACCTGCAAATGGCCTGAGAAATTTTAGAGTAGGCTGCATCAACCTGTTCTAAGTGCCCTTGTTTCATTTAGTCCTATTGGAAAGCTACAGTGCAATCAGAGTTACTGCCACCAATGGCCTGGTGTGATGGCTGCATAATTCTCTAATAAAGTATTACCATGTGATTCCTTGCTGGAAATCAGCTGTTTCTAGCTAAATAATACAGCTGGATGTACTATCTTGATCTCAAGGGAGGAAAAAACAAAACAAAATAAACAAAAGTGTCCCTCCACAAATTATCTATTATATCTAGAAGTTTCTTTAGGTTGCTACTCCCTGAGGAGTTTTCTTCAAGTTTTTCAGATGGTGGTCAACCAGGAGAAGTCCATTCAACTTCTACCAGAAAAAGCCAAAATCTCTTCACGTAGCTTGGATAAATGTGCAGACTAACTGGAGACCAAAAAACCCTGCTGTTACAGTCTGTTCTCTCAGAAAAAAAATTTCTTAGTACCTGATTTACATAGTCTCACCCAAAACCCAGAGCTTGATGAAGATCACTCTTCACTCCAGTTTTCTGGTACACAAGCATCTTTTCTTAAATTTCTTTTCTTCTACTGTGGCTATTTTTGATGCTTTTCATGAAAGATCCTCCTATCTTAATTTCCAGTGACACTAAGACAATAGAGAATATTGTGACGAATTTTCACACAATGTTAAGGATTAAAGGCCTAGTTTTCAATTTTCAGTTCATTAAGAAGTCCTCCAAAAATAATCCATTTTCTGATGGTCAGGAGGCTTTGTTCTAGTAAAAGGCAAGGGATTTAAAGAAAACCTCTTATGTAAGCCATTTAAAAACAGTCATAAATCAACAAAAAGAAAAAATAATATACAAAAAAATCACAAATGGAAAACAGACTGAGACACAGATTTTAGACTCTTTCAGATGCCATGCAGAGTTTTGATGCATATTTCCAGCATTTGTGGGGTTTTTTTATTATTTTTTACTATTGAAAACTGTAAGTTAAGCATTTTGCCACAGTTCTTCACAAAGGAGCCTGTGTGGGGGAAAAAATCAAAAATTATAAATCTCTAGTAAGGTTACCAAACTTCTCTCTGGCACAAAGAAATGCAGAGAAATTTACCTATTTGTGAACTTTCTGAGAGAGATATCAGGAGGTTGTTAGAAAGAAGGGCTAGGCAGCAAATAATTTTCATATCCATAAAGATTTGATATTCAAATTGTTTTTGCAGCCTCAAAAAAAACCTCATAGAATCAGAGAATAGCTTCAGAGGCAAAGGATTTTTCTGAAAAAATAAAAAGCCAGAACTTCAGTTGTGTTCAACTGAAACGTTTCATTTGACCTAGTTTATTATTACTACACAAAAGAAAAAGTTGTTTCTGACTGAAAAAATCAATTTTTATAATTTTGTTCATATAAAGTAGATATTTCTTATTGCACTTGGGATTTATTAGCAAATAATTCACTTTCATGAAACCACTCATTTTCTGAAATTCTTACAGCAAATCAGCATTTTCCCTTGAAAGAGATAATGTGGATTTCCCATCCAACCACACTGAAGAATGTTCCTCTATCTTCAGGCGTGGCTTAAGGAGCATTGACTTTTCACCAAAGTTATTATTGAAGCTTATGGATCTCTTTCTTGACTCTCTTTCAAATAGCTAGAATCAGAAAAACACACCAGGAGAGCATTACTTCCCACAAATCACCTTTTTGAAATATTGCATGAAACAATGGGGAATCTCCTAATCTCAGGAGTGGCATCCTCTGTGAGTATGAACTGAAGTTGTACTTGTGTAGACATAAACAAGAACTCCAAAATTCCACCACCACCTAACTAAAACCATTACCCCTGCTGAATTGTTCCCATGTAAGTGTCAAGCGGTATCACAGGTCATCTGTTCCTTGAGTTACCCCCAGTATATAGTATTTATAATGTTGAAAACTCTCTATTTTCTATCTTAAGTAAAAGAAAGGAAGGCAGAACTAAAAAAAAAAACAACAGCTTATTTTTCTACTTTTTTGTAAGTAACCTTGAATCAGAAGTTTGCAGTTTGCGTCTGTGTATCTCATCAAGAATATATGTCATTTCTCTAAATAAGCATCATATATCTCAATAGTAGGGTCAGTTACCCACCCCTGCCCCCTCCCAGTAGCTGATCTATCAAGTTAAATCACAGGCTTTTTGATATAAGTGTCAATGTAGATCTGACACTAAAAAATAATTCACAGTGGGGCAGAAAAACAGTAAACAAGGCAGAAAAAAAAATTAACTCCTTAGGCTCTCAAGTTACTAAAATCCAGAGAGGCTGGTGCACAATTCATGCTGTAATGCAGACTGTATTTTAGTTCAACTGTTTTGAATGTATACACAGTTTTTCATGAACTTTCTTCCCTTTCATTTTCAGACCTCTTGAATTACATGTTGTCTTTCATTTTTGTTCTTCTCTGAGAACTTTACTGCTTCAGCTTCCACATAACCACTTCCTCTCTGATGGACATCATTCTCCATCACAGTCATATGTTTCTCCAAATAAAAAAAAGCTCAAAATACAATGTTCCCAGAGGCATTTAAAAACAACAGCATCTGCTAAAACAGAGAAAGCTTATAGAATCAATAAGACTGAAACTTGATCAGATTTTCTAGCAGGAGTTTTTTCCACAAATTCAACACTAAAATGTTTAATTGGAACAAATGTCCACATTCCAAGTAGCACAAAACATTCAAAGGAAGATAATAGGAGACCAAAGCTTCCTGCTCAGAAGACCCACCCGCCCAGTACTGGGGAATTCATGTCTACCAGATAAGGCAGCTCCAGCCCTGCTCCAGTGACTAAGGACCTGTTCAGAATGCAAGAGCTCCTGCAGAAGAGGCTGAGACCCAGTATGAGATGCAGTGAAGCACAACCAACACCATGACTTGCTGGGTACTTCTCTGGCACTTCTCTAGCCCTGAGTGGGAAGGAGAAGTAGCGCAGCATGATTGGCCCCCACTGGTCCCTCTCCCATTGTCCCACCTCCCTGTGTCCCACACAGCCTCATCTGTATGCCTGTGAATACAGATGCTCACCAGTTCCATCCTCTAAACCTCACCTGGGCATAACTTCAGTGGAGTAGGTGACACAGGCCTAAAGAGGGCTGAGAGCACACTCATAATCCACCACTGTGAACAACAACAGCACATCACTACCTCAACTCTGACCTGGCCTCTCCTACCAGTGAGTCTGAGGCTCTTTGAGCAGGCATCCTGCTCTTTACATGCTGCATGGTAGCTCACCCCAAAGAGGAAGGATACATCTTTCTCAAGTGCTTTGTACCAGAGCATCTCAAAGACCAGATGCTATTTCCAAAGACTGTAACCCTTTGCAATCTGTGTGTAGAATCCAGATTTTGTTACAAATGATTTTGACTTCATCCCAATACAAAAGTACTGGGGGAGAACCCTAAAACTTTGAAGATAAATTTTCTTGGTCATATTTAGTAATGTGTTCCTGCATAAATGCTTTGGTGCATTTAAGCTCCAGTCTGGCTTCCTTCAAAGTCATCACCTTACTCCTGACAGCAGCTACACAAGATCACTGCGCTGCAAAGCTGTGCCAAGCATCAGTCTTACTTCAATACATGGCACATAAAATGCTATGGCTTGGCAATAGAGAGAGATGACAGCACTCATTCTGTCTCTCAGTTAAAGGATATCTCCATACTCAGGAAGATGACAAAAGATGAGCACATACGAAAGGTCCTTGAATAGAACAAAAGTAAGATTATCATTTACTTCAGCCTAAAAGACCTAGTGTATAAAAACCACTTTTTCCTCTTAAAAAAGCATTGAGTTTGCAGCTATCACAGTGAAAGTTTCATACCAAGAACTCTAGGGATGCTCTGCAGGAAGGGCTTGCTTTATCCACCATCTTGGAAGTGAAGTGGGATGTGATGGACAGTGCAACCATAAAGAGCACTGCAATAGGAGAACATGGAAAAAAAAGACCCTAAAAATAAGTATAGTGAAGGGGCACATGTTGGCATATTCCTTTTGTTTAACAATAACTGTTTTACTGTTCTCAACAGTGTTTATGTCCCAAACATTAACAACCTCCCTACAAATAACACAGAACTTATCCAGTACATAGACACAGAACACAGACTTAGGAGAGGAAATTTATTAGCTTTAGATGCCAGGCCTTCAATGGATGGTGAATTTTCCACCTCCAGGCCCAGATTTCAGTGGTCTGCAAGGATGGCTCTGAAGAACATCTTCCAGTCTTGCTGTCCTGCTTGTTTTCCCTGCAGACTCCTCCATTTCAGGAAGATCCTCTTTGGGAAGCATTCGCAGCATGCTTGTTTCCAATTTATTAATTAGAACTAAATAACTGGGCAAAAGTGTAATGTGCATATGAGCAAACACAATTAGAATAAAGTGTGGAAGTAGCAAATTCATCTAATGATCAGGTTGATTAAATTACTTCAGATAAACAACATTTCCTTATAAGCACTGTGCAATGGCTTAGGAAGGCTACAGTCTCGTTTAGCTCTCAGCCTGGAAAATAACAGGGCTTTCATCAACTCTCAGTGCCAAGTGACATATTTAAGTTCCAGCCAAATAGCTGGTACAGGGAGTGTCAATTGCTCCCAGGCTGAAACTAGTGTTGAGACTGAAGCGCTGCTGCCAACTCCAAGAGTTTGTGCAGATTATTGGTTATCTAACACCAGCCAGCCCTTTCTCTCTCCGCCCTCTCCCCTTCAAAACTTCTGACAATGGATTACAGTGGATTACATCGGAGATATTTCAATATTTCAACATGACACAGCTTCTTAAATCTAATATTCAGAAGATAAATTCAATGAAATAGCATGATCTATCATGATTCAGCTGTAGCTAGCTATAGCAAAAATCTTTCTTTACTCACTGTGCTCTGGGAAGTTTTGCCCCACATGTGCCAGCCAGCAGCTTGCATTTTAAAAATGCAAGAATATTGAAGTAGTGGTGTTCCTTAACTTACAAAGATGAGAAAATAAACATGCAAAAGTAGACAAAATCTGAGAGAAAGGTTAAGTCAGAAAAAAAAATGCAACATTTTTACTTAAAAAGCACATTTTGGGAGCTCATTTTTTCCTGCAGAAATGCCTGTCTCACAACAAAAATGGCCACGGGATATTTGTTTTGTGTTTGTCGTCTTTGGGCATTAATCTGTTTTTAGGTTAGTAACACTTTGTTACTATCTAAATCCTTCCCCTACTGAAGCTGGGATTTCAGCTGCTGTGCAAGATGCAATTTCTGGAAGCATAAACCACACACAAAAGTGGACATGGCCATGCATTAGAGAGCAGAATCCAGTGCTTTCCTCCACAGACTCTTGAGGACTGTACTTCAGTTGCACTAAACTCTCCAATAGCTAAAAGATAAGTTTATATGAAAGAATTAATGATAATCCATTTAACATGAACCTAGGAATCCAGAAGACAGTTACAAAATCTTGGCAAATCACACTAGATTAACGTATTTGAATTGGTGCCTAAAATGTTCAGATCAATGTCTTGGGTTTTTGGTCGACAGCTTTTTCCCCTTCAAACTGACAGAGGTTACAGTACATGCAGTTCATCATTTCAAGGCATAAGAATTAGGCTTTGACTAATTGGAAGATTTGCCTGTTATTTAAATGAAACTTGTTTGCAGTTTCATCATCCGTGTGGAATCCAGAAAGGCATCAGACTATCCCATCAATTTAGTGAGTAAAGAATAAATGAATAAATAGGCTGACAATTTTCTCCCCTGGGACTTACACTGTCACTACATTGTTTCTCCATTATTAATTACCTATGTAAAAATAATTCACTGTACAGCAGTATATACTCTATGCCGTAAATGACTGGATCAGGTGCCTTTCTGCTTGTCTTTCTCTGTGCATTCAATTCTCTTGGTGTCAGCAAGTGATGCTCGACAGTGCATGCACTGAGTGAAGAAAGGGAAAATCAAGTTGCAGACACCAAAGGGTTACAGCCTACATTTTTTGGATGTGTACAGTAATAGGGTTAGTTCTTTTCTATTTTGTATGAAAGACTCATTTACAGCTGCTGCTCTGCTTCAGAGGTTTGGATTCAGACTGTCTTGCAAGCAGTTTGTGTGCAAGGCTGAGATGTAATATGTTAGCAGATGTCACTGACAGGTCAAGGAGTCCTTCAAATGCTGAAAGCCCACAGATGCCCTAATGAAAAGGGGCAGAAGAGAAGCCAAACACATTTCTTTGAGACAGATTTTTTTTCAAATATTTTACAAGTGTTTGCTTTGCATAAAAAAATCTTGACACAATTTAGTGGAGTAAAAACTTATGGATTTGTTCATTTTCAGTAAGCTACTGCAGCTTTCTTTCACTTAAACAGTAGGAGAGAGAGGGAAGGAAAAGGGCTGATGGGGGAATTCAGGATTTTCCTGTTATTAAACTTCAGATTTTCACCCACCCTTTACCTATGTGCCAGAGGAACAGGTAAATTCACCTGCATCCATTGCACAATCAGGTCTATTCCAAATAAATCCTTTTCTTATGTATTGTCTGAGTAATTTTTTTGGGGTCCTTAATATAATGCCACATTTCATTTGTGTCTTACAGACTTTGTCATGCGCTTTTTATCACCTCTGCTGCAGTATTATTAATCCTTTCAAACTTGCAAAAACTAAGTCAAAGTAGAAATTCAGTCTTCTCAGTCCTACGTCCCAAAGGGCTCTCATAATTTCAGTTCCAGTCCTGTGTAATTTCAAAGCCACTTCACAACTCTTCCAGGCAACAATTCCTTCACAGCCAAAATCTTCGAAAGGGTTCAGACATCCAGTCTCTCCGAAAATGCTACCAATAAGCCAAGAGAAGCACTTTGAGTATTCTCATGAGGATGAGATAGGTTATTTTTTCTTATAGCCCTCTCCTGTATTCTGTAGAAGAATGGTGCTATCTTTAAAGCACGCTTCAGACAAAGATGCGGCTTTGGGGAGGGTAGCAGTAAAAAATTTGTGTTCCCATTGGGCTTTTTGTATAGCAGAGTGCACTTTTCAGCATCTTGTGTATTATCTGCTCCCTGCATAAAGGAATTCTAAACTAAATTCCTTGTGGGACTTCCCTCCACATAATGCAAAACTTTAATTTGTGCCCTCTGCTTCTTGCATTTGACACAGATTCAAACTGTCTTGCATCAACCATTCTTCCTATTCCCTCAAGATCTTCATGGAGCAAAATGATCTCACCTTCCAGTCTTCTCTTTCAACAGAGTACAGCCCTAATTTCTTTGGTATATTTGGGACAATTAGTTTGCCCCCATTCCTGAATTATTCTGCTTGCTCTTGCTATCTTTGTCTATCACTATAGTAATTCTTTAATCTCAGATGATCATTAATTAGGATGATAGTACAGGTATGGTCTGTGCAGTACTAAAGGGGGGGTAATTTCTAGAAACTTAAATCCACTATGTAATATTTGCAAAGATCTCTATAAATTTCTACACATTTATGCACCAGTTTTAATCTTTCAAATTACTTCTGCTACCCATGAACTAAATTTTCCTGAACTGCATTTCTGCATAGTATGATATTTTAGAGTCTGGTCCTCTGTTCTGTCCAGTTCCTCATTATTTTGGTTTTATCTAGGTCATTCATCTTCCCATTCACACATGTAGCTTCTTTGTAGTGGCAGCGCTCCCTATTTCTGCATTATCTGCAAATATTTTTGCTTTATAGTATTTTCATCTTCCTTAGGCTTCAGATAAATAGTATGAGTAAGAGTAACAAATCTAGTCCAGTTCTTGTGCATGTAATTCCCTGCTCCTCCATTCAGGTCACACCAAAGCAGTATGATCTCTCTGTAGTCTATACTGAGGCCACCCCTTAATCCATTCAAGCACATCACCCCCTGTGCCATACTGCTGACCTCACACATTAGCCTTTTTGCTTTTGTTGCTGTTGCAAAAGCATAATGAAGCCTGAATAAATTATATCTCTGGCTGCCTCTTGGCAGTCCTTTGCAGTCTTGCCTCAAAATAAAAATTATATCAGCTGGTTAAGACAGGATCATCTCCCTGTTAATCCATGTGCATCCCAATTGATCAAATAATATCTCAGTAAGGGACCCTGGATCCTCCCTCTGATGAGTTTTAATAGCATTTTCTCCACCAGTGCCAGCCATATTGTCATCTGTTTCTTTCTGTCATCTCTGACACAGGCAAGGAACGGCTCAGCACTAAGCAATCTGTGGTACTTGAATACCTATTCTCAAAACAACACAGCATGAGGATTTCAGAAATATTCAGAAGAATGGCTCGACAATAAGAGATCCAGGGTACACATTACATGAATACCACTTTTCAAAATGACACAGCAGGAGGATTTCAGAAACACTTAGCTCCTCCTGCTCCTTGAGGATCAGTACAACATACCCTGTTGATAGAGCAAATCAGCCAAGAAGAGCTTCGTGTAAAGGAACTCTGATTTTCTGACAGGTCTTTTTTGCACATGCACACCTCAGAAACTTCAAGCCTCCTGGAACAATTTGCCACTCATAATTCCCTATTCATAAAACCCTATAAGAAACCTTTCAAAGTTTGCTACTTCTTCATGCTGAGAGCATGATCTCAAAGCACCTCTTACATGAGGATACTTTGAAATGGTGAGGGCTATGGTACACATTGCTATGTATGAAATGTTTTATAATATGTAAAAAAGGGTAAACCCACAAACCTCCCATTTCCATTCTGGAAGAAAACTGTGATGACAAACAAAAGCTGTGGTGGTGATACTTGTGATACTGCTCATCTACTGCATTGGCAGCCTGTCCCAGGAGAGCCCCCACAGTCCCAGGTAGAGCAGAGTTTGTTACAAGTTGTGGCAGGGCTCAAAAGGCATGGGCTGGTTTCTGCTGCGCCCTTCTGCCCTGGCTGCATGGGAAACTTGTGCACACTTCAAGTACACAGGGCTGCCATCTGCAGAGGTGAGGGATGATGAGTCACTGCCCATCCTGATATCAGTCTTGGGACAGTAAATTCCACCTCTGAGTTTAGCCTGTTCTCTATGATCCCTGGGAAGAGGAGTTTGAGCAGTCTGAAAAATACAAAAACGCTTTGGCTTTTTGGAAAAGACACAAGTGACAGGGAGTTTCTACTCTTGGTTGTGATGTCCGCATTCTCTTTACATGACCAGTGTTTCCCTCCAGCTGGGAACTGGTCCTCCAGTCTATGGAAAAAGTGTGTGGTTTGCAGTAGCTTATAGTGAACATGCTTTGAGAGTGTTTCGTATTGAACACAATACTGCTTTGATTGGCCTGCTCTTGCTTGACATCTTCTCTTCTTTTGCTGTACTGATCTCCAGGAGAGAGGAGTGTCAAAAAAAAAAAAAAAGAAAAGGAAGAGCACTTTGAGTAGGGCGATTTCTCCAGGCGAAATCCATTCAGGATGAGCCCCTGCACAACACGGTCTGATTAAAACTCCCTTAAGAGTATTGTGTGAAGTGACTAATTCAGAGAGCTTCACAATGTTTACGAAGCTGGGGTCCCATATCTGAAACATATCCCTACTTTTATCTATCACAGGGGCTTTTTGGCTCTGACTATTGCTTTCTCTGCGTAGGTTTTATATTTTCCTAGCACTAATGGCAGCGATGTCTGCACAGTTGTATTTTAAAGTTGTATCAAAGATATCCAATAATGAGAGCACACTTACAGGGAATTTCAAAGTCATCTCTAAAATATAATTTGGGGCTGAAACTCAGCAAGCAGAATCTCATCCCAGAAGCGAATTCTTTTGTAACATTAAGGGGATTGGGGGTGAGGGGGAGAGGGAAGAGAGAAAATTGCTGTGAAGGTGAACAAAAAAGTGCTTTGTGGGGAAGTGAAGAGACTACCTTCAAAGAGCTTAGAATCCCAAATATTGAAGAGAATATGTGTGTAGACTTAAATCTGACAGACAATTTTCTCTTTGAAAGTCAGTTCCTGCTTAAGTTCACATTGAGTGTCAAGTGTTTGCCCTTCAAATGAAGCTGAGCACTTATTTTCGAAGGCCTGCTCTTCACTGCAAGCACTAACTCTGCTCATTATTAGTTAATTGTGTGCAAACTCCATCTATTAAATAAGCCCATAAGTAGGCTCTGAGCAGAAAGTCATATTCAGTTTTCTCACTTCCCACTCTTTTGGAGAGCCCCTGCATGAGGCTAGAGTTTCTAATTTATTGAGGAGTTCTGATCAAGAAGCTAATGCTGGACCAGTGTGGCCAGTTAAGAAACGTGAATCTCTTATCGCTATCAGTTCTGATGGGGAAAAAATAAAAGGCACTGCAATTCTTCTGCCTAGACTTCTTTTGAAGTTGCAAAGAGAGATTCATGATCCAGTACCTGTGTACACCAAAATACGACCCTAACAAAACCACAGTAATTACTGTGAGCCCCTTCCCTTACTTTTGAAACCACGGTTCATCTGAGAAAAACAAACTGAAGAGCATAAAGCAGAATAACAACAAGTAGAAATGGAAATGTGAAAAAGGAGCACCCAGTAAAGCCACATCAGGACAAAATTAACAGATCACTGTGGAGGGCTTTTATTCATGCCGGATTGACTGGCAAAAGATGCAGAAAGGCTTGATCAGGTAACAACAGCAGCAGGTGGCTAAATGGTGTGTTGGCCAAGAAGTTAACACAACTACATTTCCCACATGGAGATGTGTGCAGAATCAGGCCTTCAGCGGGAAGTACTCTGGTCCTTGGGAAGCAGGCAGCTGTGCCCAGCTGTGTCCACAGCAGGAGCACAGGAGCAGCCTTACCCATGCTGACCAAGAGCAGCACTTGCTGTAATTTAGCAGAGCAATGATTTCACTGCCCTTTGCTCCCTGTGAATGCCAGACATACTGCTACAGCTGTTCCACACACAGAGGCAAAACAGGGAAAAGGTTGGTTTCCCAAAGAGAACCATTTTACCTTGGCCTAAATAAAAATAAAAACAAGCCTTTGGATGGACTTCCCATTTATATTGCAAAACAGAGAGCAAACTCTTGGTTAGGACCATGCCAACCATCTCCAACGCACTTCCATGCACTTTCAGTTCAGGATTAGAGCCAGGTGCCATTGCTGTGATGGATGGCAGCACCTATGACTCCTGGCAGAGATTGCTCTGCAAGAGGATGGACCAGGCAGCAAGTAAGCCCTGCCCCTTCCCCACGGAGCTGCACTCCCTGACAGCTGCCAAGACCCTTTCCGCACACAGGGAATTAAGTTTCACAGACGCCTGTGAGTTCAGTATTGCATCTATTCTGAGAAATTGATTATATCCAGGCCAAGGAGAGCAAGGCAAAAACATGCCTGGAGATCTGCCCAAGGTCACATCATTAATCTATTGGAGAGCTTGAAAGGGAGGAGAGATAGATCTGCTGGCTCCTACTCCTTTGATTAATAACCAAACTGACATGTCCCCTCTTACGCCTGGTGTAAATCCAAGTTAATTAAACCAACTTTGGGTGTGAACATTATTAAATCAGTTGAAACCTGGCTAATATCAGATTAACTTGCACCTACAGATGCAGAGCCACCAGTCAAACTGCCATAACCTGTTTTGAAACAAAAATGCATGAATCTCCACAGTGGTCCCACCACCCCATCTGGTTTGCTGTGGAATGACACCTCTGCAGACCAGTGCTTTGGCAGTCCTGGGAAAAGCTGTGCATGGCACAAGGAGGGTGAGGAAAGAAAAGCCAGGCTATGCCTAGTGATATGGGGCTAATACAAAGGGATGTAACTGGCAGCCTTAAATTTTCAGTTGAAAGAATTATCTCCGCAAAATATATAATACTGTAGCTGTAATTATTAGGAATTGGGATTATCTATTCAAACAGCTGAGTAGCCTGGGGAAGTAAAATGTGGAGGATGACACAGAGTCTCTAATTAAACCAGCTGACCTAGTTGGGAAAAACAAGCTATGGCTCTCATCAGCCCTTCTTTGCATCCAAAATGAAAGCCATAGACTTTGAGTTAAGAAACAATTGCTGTGAGCGTTCAACCTTCCACAAAGCAACCCAGCAGTGATTTGCATGCGATACAGAGTGTGTAAATACAGGTACCTGAATTTCACTGTACCTCCGCGTTTGCTTTGTTTTATATTGCCCAAAACAGAAAAAAAAAATGCAACAAAACCCTCTGTTACTCATTTCAAACATTGCCATGTCATGGCAGCTTCTCAGTCTTGACCATCATCACTTAGCTTTTGGGTCAATGTTTCCTGGCTATGCTGATATGCCTCGTGGCTTAATTACAAAGGAAGCAGTGACTGCTTTAAAGAGAAGTTCATTTGAAGAATTCATTGGTGAAAGGAGCCTGGCTTATAGAAGCACATGAAAGAAACACCAGGTGCCAAGTCCTTTGGTCTAGAAGCTCTATTTTCTTGGCTCTGGGCAAAACATAGGAGGGAAGCCAAGAGAAAAGTCACATCACTGCTCAGCATCATCCTTTGCTCACTCCTTTACGCTGAAGGTCCTTGTGGATGGAATTTATGTTCCCATCAGAGATAGGTATTGCCAGAATTAGCAGGAGAAAGTCTGGTCTTGCCATCAGAAGTTCATTAGCATACAAAATGTCTCTGTGAGAACTGTGTCGATTGTGGATGCTGTACTCCATTGTCTTCAGTGCTGCTGTGCACAGGCAGAACAGTTCTCCCACCCTTACTCCAGGATAATTCATGTTCAGCTCATTGCAGTGATGTGGAGAGAAAGACCAGAGAGCAAGGGGTTGTGTAGGAAGAAAGTGCTAAAACTTTATGCAAATTATACTTTACAGGCGTGAAAAACAACTAGATGGAGGCAAAAATCAAGATAAATAGGGGGAGGAGAATGGTTAATTACCTTGCACTTTGCAAGGACTGTGTTAGCCTCAGATAGGCTCTCCTCAGTGTGGGATAGATAATTCCCAACAGTATCACCACAGTGCTCTCAGAAAGATAACGCTGAAAAGGGAAACCAATTTTAAGGAAAACAATGTTATTTAAAAAGACAGAGATTTCACTGTACGGTCATTTTGAAGTGGGCAAATTAACAATTAAAAAGACTCTCATGTGCCATAATCTCTGATTGTTTTATTTTAATAGCTATCTCAGTAGAGAAGATTCTCTTCAGTAACTAGAGATCTCATTTCTGTTAATTTTGTGCAACTCTAAAGGAGTCACTGATGTTCATTTGTAACTTGCCACACACCCCCTCCCCCATCATTGCTTCTTCTAAGAATCTGTCTCTTGAAAGCACACTGATTATCGGTGGAATTTCTCTGCTTACTTTTTTGTGGTCCAAACTATAACTGTTGACCAGTTAGAAAGTGGCCAGGAGAATGCACAACAAATATGACATCCAAAAACTATCCCCTTTTCCCAACTGTACTCCACACCGCCTCACCATCTGGAAGCACCGAGAAAGACAAAAAAAAGCTTGCACAAATCTGCATCCAGACAGCAACTCTCAGGAGGACAAATTTCAGTTTCTCTGACTCTCCAGTACAGCATTATCTGAGGACTTTGACGCATTTCAATAAAAAATCCTTTATGTGCTTACATACTACTTAAGCTTAAAGGAGCTGAGAGAGGAAGTCAGACCTTTACAGATGTTAGCTGCTTCAGAAGACTCATGGGAGTATAGACCTAAGTGTTTACTCATGTTCACACATGAAATCTGGGGTGGAATCAGAAATGGAACATCTCTTGCCAGAAGAGCACATTAACAGGTTAACATTAAAACATCCATCTTTTCTAATGGTGATACCAAGTCCCAAAAAACTTCTCCCATGAGTGTTAGAGCAGCAGAGAGATATTGGGAACAAGCCTTTGCTTTGCAGCAAAAGCAGCCCATCTTAAAAAGATATGTATTTCTGAAGAGCTAAAAGAAGGAGGAATCCCCCAGCCTCCTAAAATAAATACAGAAATCTACACATATACAGAATAGAATACTGTTCATTTATGAACCTGACCACTAGTGGCAGAGTCAACACAGAATCTGTTTTGAAACCAGTGGAAATGGGAAAGGTGGGTATGAGTCACATTCTGTTCAGAAATGGTCACTTTACCTCTGCAATGAGCTAAATACATTAGTCAATAAAGAGTTAAAGGAATAACTGAACCATGCAGCTTTCCAGGCTGCTTACATCTAACCCATACACACGATTTCGATTTTGGGGAACCTACGCTTGCTCCTCACTTTGAAACCTGGCCTCACTGCTCTGGCTTCTGTTATGCAGAATGCTAATTTTCCTGCAGAAATGACACTGCAAGGCTCTGGGAATGCCTGTGCTGTGACTTGGGGGCATGGTTTCAGTGCTTTAGACATTGTTAGGGCAAGCCAAAGTTTTATCCGAAACTTTATAACATGAAAAATTACTGTCTCCCCAGAAATAAATTATTTCTTATACATTTTTCATTTTATAATTTTTTGGGGTTGTCAAGTAAAACAATTTTTCACTTTTCCAGTTTGGGGACTTCTCTATTCCTTTTTCCTCTCCACTTTTAATCCAAGGAGCAAGGAAAATGAGTAGATAAAACTAACATTTAGAGATACTTAAAAAGTGGTGAGAATAATAACTAATGAATACCCAAAAGCTACAACAAACCAGTTTAAATTTTCTTTGTACATAATTTTAAGAAGCTGATTTTTTAAAAGATATTTTTGTGCTATACACATTACCTCTTTTTCGACAGCTCTCATCATAGTATGTGTTCTCCAGACTACAAAAGCATTAAACTAGTGTTTCACTACAAAGCCTGTAATTGAGGACATTTTCCTAGCAAATCCATTGAAGAGACAGTTTCCTAGCAATCTCATTGAAAGAAATGTTTTTCTCCATTCTGATTGAAAGGATGGAATCCATATGTCCACTGAAAACGTATATATCCTTATGAGCTCAAGAAAATAAATCTATGTATATTTGCTCTTTTTTTACCCTTTCATAATTTATTGTCAGAGAATTAGGAACAGCAGGAGAAATAAAATACAAAAAGCAGCTAAGGATGGCAAAACATTTTACAGAAGTGGATCAGAATAATTTTATCCCCTTCTGCAAATGAAGCTGTTGAAGCACAGACAAGAAAAGCAGTGCACTGGAGTCAGTGACTGTCCATATTTCTTAATTGCTGCCACTATTTGCTGTCCATTAAACCTCATCCACAGACAGCATTCAGGACTGGGCAGAAGAAGCACCCCTTGGTATTCTTCCAACTAGGCCGGAAATGAAAACAAGTTTTGTTTCCTGGGAAATTACTTCTACTGGAAGAAGCCTTTCCAAGTTGGAAGAAACAGAAATATGATTGGGATTTTCATCCCAAACAAGAATAGCAAACAAATCTGACATTGTACCAGTCTTGGGTATTGTTCTTCTGGCCCTTGGAGCACAGTTCAAGTCTCAGCGTCCATCTACCAAGACCTCCGTGCTGTAGTCAGACCCTCAAATAAGAAGGGACAGAGTTTTGCCCAAGACCTAGAAAACTGGCTGGCCTACAGTCCAAATTTCTTTGTTCAGAGAGACTTTGGTATGCTAATTCATACCTTACAGCTCCAATTCTACACCAAAAAGCCATGGACAATAATCATTCTCCTGCTAATGAGAAATAGTTTGCAATTTCCCCAGAAAGAGCCCAGCAGGAGAGCCAGGTATTATTAGCACCACCTGGCAGGCTAACTTTATCTACCTGCAAGTCCAAGAACAAGCAGTGATGCCAACACACTACGATTTCTCTAAAATGCATGGCTCTGCAACTGCAGTGAGCTCCCCTGCCTAGAGGGGAATAATCCTGATATCCAGACTATTCATATTGTCTTCAGATACCCAAACTCATTGCATTACAGAATCACCTCCTCATAGGGGACATACAAATTGTCCTCAAAGGGAGAAGTCAGACTTGATGATTGGGTCATACAAAGGTTTTGAAGCACTTTTTCCACCTCATTCAGAAATCCAGATACAACTGCCAGCTCTCAAGGACACTACTTGGCTTTGAGATATGCCCTGAAGACCTACACTTGGTCCAGAAATCAATGACTATCTTGAACCACATCATAAACATGCTGTAGGCTTTTTTCACCTATGGCAGCTATATTGACGATAATTTCACGTTGCTTAAGTGCTTCAGAACAATAATGTGTGAGAGGATGCAATAATGTGAGAATTGTTTATACAAAACCACAGAGCCCATTTCAGCATTGTAGGATACGTAGCAGGTTTTGCTCTTTGCTGATGAGTAATGCTGCAAGGCAAGCAAAGCTGCAGTTCCTACAGCTATATTGTGCATGTGTATGTCAAGTAAACAGCACTGGTAGGAGTGCTGGGTGGTATCAGGAATGTGTAGCAATCTCCTGCTTGCACTGGGCAGGAGGCAATTTTGGGTCATTCAGAAGAAGGGAGGAAAATGGGACACAGTGAAGACCAGAGCAAGACTACACCTTTCCCGGGTGTTTCCACCTTTCAAGTTCAACAGGGGTTTCCCCTCTCTTCCCACATGTGGGGGACCCTGGGAACCCAAGGTACAGCAGGCCACTTCAAGGCATGGCCCATGGAAAATTTCATCCCCCTTAGAAAAGCCAGCAGGATCTGATTAAGTGAGTGAGAAAGGTGAAAGTGAGTGTGACACCCGTGTTAACCTTGCTCTTGTATTTATAGCTCCTACATTCACCTATCAGCAGGAAATCTCTTTTGCTGCTGTACAAAAGAAATTTCACTCTGCTTTGTGGTTTGTACAGCTTATAGTACAATGATCCTCCCTCAAACAATGACAAAAACTCTCCTAAACTGTATTGCTGTGTAGGATTCAAGGAACACTGTGATATAGGGAAATGTATGTCTGTGAGACCTGATAGAAAGAGATATATATTTTATAGTTGTAGGATTTATAAGACACAATTTGAGAAGGATCTGTTTCTATCAGTTTTTACCAGTCAGCATCCTAAACACTTAGAGAGTACGAGCTGAACAGGATTCCAGTAAGGCCTACAGCCCAAGGAATAGGTTTGCAAAGAATACAATTTCAAATTTTACTTTTAAAAAATCCCACTAGTTTCTTTTTTATAAGGAAATTTGTCTCCATTCTTAGCTCTAGGTCAAAGGTTTTGTTTGAAAATTTGAAATTAAAGAGAGAAAAACTAGATGATGAGATGAAATTCATCAAATCACTCATTCAAAATGTTTCTGTGGTGAAAAGCCGCATCCCACCGTTCCTTGATGCAGCACTGCACACTAACCTGGCAGAATATGGTGCACACAGCAGTCCCTTATTGCTCAATTTCATTTCCCTACAGTGTCTGGTTAGGAAGCAATAGCCAGGAGATGCCATCCCCCTTAACTTAGTGTACGCAGCAAAGCACATTCTCCTCCCTTTATGTCTTGTTTTTGAGGCAAACTCCTTCAACTCCAATCAAACTAACTGTTCACGAGACACTTTGATCCCCAGCATGCACTCCCAACACATGCTGAATAATGCCAGATTTTGTTCCCATAAACAAATCCCAACAAGTGCCACTGTACTGTCTCCAGTCTTGTCTGGCAGTAGTCAGCCCAGGCAGGATCTGAGAGAGTCATTTCACTTCACACACAGCTCTCAGTGAATGCCACCATCTGCTTTTAGGTGGTTAAACATCTACAGTGGGTCTGAAAATATCCATCAAATCCTGCAGCTTCTGACATGGGATAATTTCAGCTTTCTGCTACACCAGCCTTGGCCAAGTATGATAGACTTGCTCTAGACTTCCACCAGTGGGAAAGGGAAGGTGTCTGATCCATGGTGCTTTCCTTCAGAAGGGCTCAGGGCCAATGATCCTTCTGCTCTCCAGGCCCCATGCACAGACCCTCATCCCCTAAGTTGCACTGACAGTGTAAGGGAGCACATGGTGAGCCGTTCAGTCTATCTAAGTCTGCAAAAAAAGGCAAAGAGCAAGGTGGAGTAGGGACTATTTTTAACCTACATCAGCTTCATTTCCAAATTTCAGCCTATAGCCTGAAAACTACATCCAGCCCATGGAGAAACTGATACAGAACAGCAAAGACATCCAAAGTATTAATTCCTGCTATATCCAAAAATGCAATACTGATGACAGTTGGTCATCATACACAAGAGCAAGAGATGATACAGACATAGTAACTCTGACATCATTCTCCAATATTACAGAAGAGCAAATTATGAAAAAGATGCCTGGGCATCATTATTCTCCAAATGAAGAAATCACATAATATGTCCAAAACTAGGCTACTGCAGCAATCTTCAGACTTTTCATATCAGATTGGTGTTCTAAATACACTTGAGTTCTAACTTTTTGCTGCAGAGAGGTGACAATAATTGCATGATCATAGTTGCAACCCAGATGTGGTTGTTTATGGTACTTTTCAGCAGACACAAGGTTTACTTAAAGGCATCCCCAGAATGCTGCAGAAGCATTTACCCCAGAAAATTAGGACTGGCTTCTTTGCAGGAATTTAGAGGGCATAAATATCCACAGGCAACAGGTATTTATTTCTATGCCTGCAGGTAAAAACAAGTGGTAATAGTAATTGCAAAGCAATACATTTCTAATTGCAATAGATCATACCCTTCAAGGCTAGACTTCGAGATTAGTTTCTGAGTCCTGAAGCATACTAAACAGTTCTTCTAGCAAGATGCAGCATGCTTTCAGCAACATAAAAGAAGGAAGTATACAATACCTTGTTAGAAACACACACGCACATGAAAATGAGTTTAACACTTCCATATACCAGCTATAGAAGCTTGCTCAGATAAAATCCACGTGAAGAAAAATGTTTCATTTGTTTTAAATGTTGCTGACTGCATAGCATTGCCCACTGTGCCTCCATTTCATCACCAGACGCGGGACAGACCTGGCCTCCTGACACAACGGTGCCCAGAGAAACAGCCACAGCGCAGGTGCTGCCCTGCTCATCGCCACACACGGACTTGGCTGCCAGTGGAGCTGCACAATGGCCAGAGCCTGCTGCCAGCAAGAGCTCAGATCAGGCTGCAAGCGCTCACTTGTTAAGCCAGGGCCACTTGTACTCTCCACAGACCACTCCTAGAAAAAACATAGACCTGAAGCATAGTTATTAACCTGTACAATCTGCTTTTGCATTTTTGTAAAGGTTATTAAATAAGCAGTTCTTTTTTGAAAACCCCAGGAGAAAGACTTCTTAAGAATCTATTTATTCAGTTTTATCCTACAACTGCATGCCTTATATACCTTACTACGACTTTCACCAGGGCTATAATTTGAGGTTCTTATTTAAGTACTTCTCAGAATTAAAAAACAAAATCCTCCTTCTCTTGTGTTTACATCCTCCCAGTTTGTCCCTCATACAAGTGCTTATTAAGCCAGCTTAGCTGAAATATTTCTGTCCACTTTTGGCTTTTTGCTACCCTCCTTCAAACTTTTTTCTGAAGAACCCATTGTCTAGAAAACTGGGATCTTGTAACAACAATTAACTATGAGAAAACCATTACTCATATCCAAAATACTTTATTTTGAAGTATTTACAGGCCTAATACCACATTACCTCCTTGCATTCTGTAACATCAGTCTGTGCCTCACATGGTGAGAAAGTCCTAAAGTACTGGGCATTTTTCAAGAGAATGAATGGTGAATCACAGCAACTTTAGGCAGAGCCAGAATACAGCTTAGCTGACAGGAGAAAATTAAAATCAGCTGACCTGTAACTCCCAGGAAGCATTGACAGGTGTGGACTCATGGGAGAAGGAGGCAAAGACAGTAATAGAGACTAAAGTGTTTTTACTGCCCTAGTGGCTTCTGCCTTTGCCCTCTCCTGGCCTTGCCCCGAAGCCCCATGTTCCACCCTCATGCTGATGGCTCACACTCTTCTGTTGCACACCATTGCAGCCCCTTGCTGGCTTTTCAGGCTCCAAAGGCATGTTGAACCCAATGCAACAACTCTGCAAAAGAGTTTGTGCCAAGGTGTGCATGTGCACACAAATATATGTCTGACACACCTTCCCACCTTGGATGCCTCTAACACGAGGCCAATCCCTGTTGCAGGACTCAAGGCAAAGGGCATGTCCCTGCACAGGGGAGCAAGCAAGGCTAAGCCATCCTGGTCCCTTACAACTACATGAACAGGGAAGAGTATCTCCACTGAAAATGTCTCCATACTCAAGCATTCACTTCTTAAAGGAAGCACCGTTTTCTATGGAAGGTACACACCCATTGCAAATAATGAAGGGGTACTTCAGCAAAAACCCATTTTTCTGTAACATGGCAGATTTTCACTCAGACCTACTCAGATCTTACTGACAAATCTCAGACCAGGCTTCCACTAATTCCTTGAGGTTGTATCTGTTTACCCTGTGGAGTCAGAGTGTCGGTGCACCCTCATATCAACCATACTGCCCTTGTCTGGACCTGGCCCAGCTGTGTGCTCTGGCCAATGTGCATGTAGGGCTTCTCTGCAGCTTCCAGACTTCCCAGGGGAACTTTGATGGCGAAATAGGTGTTCTTCAGCTTAGTGGTGACATCCAAAGATATGAAGAGGGAAAAATCTGGAGGAAAAGAAGACACCAAAACCTTCAGCATGTTGGGTTGGTCCAAGGCAAACCTTTTGATGCGGTATCTTACAGTTCCCTTCTGGACCAAATGTCCAGTACACAGGTGGACAAACACATCATGCAATCATTGAGCAACTGGCTCACCAGTCTGGCACAAAGGGTTGTAGTGAATGGGGTGACATCAGACTGGTGACTTATCACCAGTGAGGTTCCACAAGGCTCCACTCTCAGCCCTGTGCTCTTCAACATCTTCACAATCAACTTGAACACGGGACCGGAAGGGATACTGAGTAAGTTCACAGATGATACTAAACTGGGAGGAGCTGTTGAGTCCCTCAAGGGCAGGGAGGCCCTGCAGAGAGACCTCAACAAACTGAGGGCTGGGTAATCGCCAATCATATGAAGTTCAACAAGGGAAAGTGACAGATTCTAGGTTTATCTAGGTTTATCCAGGTAGGATAAACCTGGGTGTATGCACAGACTGGGGAATGAGGGGCTGGAGAGCAGCACTGCAGAAAGGAACCTGGGGGTCCTGGTCAATGGCAAGTTGAACAGGAGTCAGCAGCCAGGAGACCCAGCCCTATCCTGGGGGGCATCAGGCACAGCATGGCCAGCCAGGCAAGGGAGGGGATTGTCCTGCTCTGCTCTGGGTTGGGGCAGCCTCACCTCCAGTGCTAGGGGCAAATTTGGGCACCACAATATAAATGAGAGGGGTATAAAGCTATTAGAGTGTCCAAAGGAGGGCCAAGACGATGGTGAAGGGCCTTGAGGAGAAGTTGTATGAGGAGTGGCTGAGGTCACTTGGTCTGTTCAGCCTGGAGGAAACTGAGGGGAGACTTCACTGCAGTCTACAACTTCCTCATGAGGGGAAGTGGAGGGGTGGGCACTGATGTCTCATGACCAGTGACAGGACCCAAGGGAATGGCCTTAAGCTGTACCAGGGGAGCTTAGAAAAAATGTTATGGATATTAGAAAAATGTAATGGATATTAGAAAAATGTTCTTCAGCTACAGAGTGGTTGGGCACTGGAACTGTGACCACTTCCCTGGGCACTCCCCAGGGAAGTGGTCACAACACCAATCCTGGTAGGGTTCAAGAAACATTTGGACAGTGCTCTCAGGCACATGGTCTGACACTTGGAGATGGTCCTGTGCAGGGCCAGGAGCTGTGTGTTTCTTGTGGATCCTTTCTAATTCAGCATATTTTCTGTTTCCTTCAGGAATTACCTCCACAACAAGTGGCAGCAGATCCCATCTTGGGCAGCATCCAGTATCACCATGGGGCAGACACGTACTCCCTCCTTCATCTCTACATCCACTTGAGTAGTGGGCATTACTTTTTTCTCACTCACCATGGTAATTTGCAGATATTAAATTATACTCAGAAGGGCCTATAAAATATGAGCAAAGCCAAATAAGAAACATAGCTCAGAAAATTTATCTTAAAAAAAAAAAAAAGGAAAGGAAACAAGCTACTATAAAGGTTATGGAATTAAAACAATGTCTTTTCCCAGGTTCATGCTGAGCTCGAGGTGCACACAACATTTCATGCAAATCAGATGTAATTTACTGTGTGATTTGTTTCTCCAATAAAAAAAAGTGAGAATATGGAGAACAATAATTTTCCCACATTTTAGCTACACATTTCTCCATAAATAGCGTAGCTATTATAATGACTTCTCACGTGACCTTGTAGAGTGATTGCCCCTGTGTGAAACTCAGGCAGATCATTTCTTTACTGTGCTCAGGGTGCCTTGGAGTTCAGTCACAAGTGTATGTGTTTATGTGCACAGATACACAAACACATATATACTAGAGATAGCACTACAAACAAGCATCTGTACAGGATGTTGTGTATGCTGTATGACCTGTGTCCGTGTTTGTGTGCTCGTGCGTATCAACCACTTTGTTCCCATTGCTCCTCTTGTCCAGAATCACCATATTCCCTCATATAATGTGGCACTGAACCAGCTCCTGGGGACAAACGTAGGGCTACGGCTACCATGGACTTCCCAAAAGTAAAGACTTTTTCCCTGCAAATGAGAGAGATTTCATCAGTTGCTATGTGGGCACGTAGGAGTTGTCAGATACAAAATTAATCTGTAATTAGCAATATATGTGGCAAGTAAATATAATGGTGTCAACATAACATGCATGCAGTGCTGTTGCTAACCAAAGTCATTGCAAGGTATAATTCATTTCCCACTCCTCCTAATATATCACAACATGAGAGGCAACAAAATGGTCAGCATGTTGAGTCCTTCAGTTGAAAAAGGCCTGATTATCAGTCACTCCTTGGGGTATAAAAGAGGTATTGCAGACATGGCATTGTCATAATGTCACTTCCAAGGTGAAAAGCAAAGCATTAAATTTTTTCTCAAAAGCATTTTATTCAAATTGCTGGTTTTTAATAAAAAAAATTTTTTGGGGGAAAAGTTAAATTGGGGCTTGAGATAAGGCAATTTTTTTGGAGAAACACATGTATGAACATTTCCTAGAAGAAACCTTACCCACAGTGTTGGAAAAACAGGTATAAAACAGAACAAGATGCAAGGTTTTGAAATGCAGAAGTTGCTTATTCCATTTCTAAAATGGACCTGCAAGTTTAGAGACACACTCACATATATACGAGGGGTATGAGTGACAATGAATTTTTATAATAAGCCTGCATGGAATATAGAAGTGAGAAAAATAGGTGGATATATTACAGTGAGCTTTTGATATTATTGTATATTAAAGTATTTTATTACGAACACTTCTGTGGCACTTACTTAGAAAACCCAGGTTGGATGTAAGGTTTGGAAGGGGGAAGTTATTTTGGTAAAGTAGAGCAGCTATTTTCCCAGCTGAATAGTAATGGGAGAATAATAAATTCTTGATTGCATTTTCTTGCTTTTTTGACATTGTGTTTTAGATTTGTCATTTGTATATATTAATACATAATCAGCTTTGCAATAAATTCTGTTTGTGAAACCATTTCCTGATGGTCTTGATAGATTTGTACATGGAAACAGAAAAGCAGGCATCAATAAGACAGGCTTATTCAAGATGTAAAAATGAAAAACTTAATCAAAAATACTGGATTTATTTGTAAGTTTAGCAAAAAAAAAAAAAAAAAGAGAGAAATTTGAAGTTAAACAAGGGACATGAAACATAAAGCTCCCAACTAACATTTGCTCTGAACCCAGTATTTCAGTTTAATAAAAAAGAGAACATGCTCAGGCAATGAAGAAATACTGGTAATGACATTTTCCATCTGAGAGGAGGATAATGTCAAAGAGTCACTGTTGTGCCAAGTCTGATAAAACCTGGTGCATCCTACTCACAGGTATGAGGCACAAGAAGCAGTGCTTGTGTTTTTTCAGTGATAAGCATGACTTTTCCACCCCTTCACTCATCATGGTGCCAACAAGTTATGCAAGTTTGCCCCCTTGCCCAAGGATGTCCACTCTGGTTAAAATATTAATGATTTCAGACGTGCAGACATCTGGTCTTCTCCACATCCCCACAAAATTGTATTTCTTGATTGGAATTGTGAGAAAACCAATCCAGATAAAGTTAAGGCTTCAAGCCAAGGCTTAAGAAAGTGATGTCTGCAAGAAGCCCAAGAAAGTAGCTTCAAATAGACATGCAACTTTTAATTGACTGAAGTAAAAGTGAATCTCATTCTAAATTCTGAGTCCCTCACCAGGAACAACCATTCAGCCCCTGGAGACCTATTAAGGTGCTATGAGGGGCTGGAAACCTGGCACCTTAGCATCTCCCCCCAGGAGATCATGGCTCCACGGTTCTCAAGGATGAGAAACCTGTCTGCCACTCACCTGCACCAAGCAGGTCAGCACTCCTCCCCTGCTTTCTTATTCTCCCAAACTGTTTTGAGATCAAAAGCAGAGGATGGGATACCACTCTGGTTTCAGTCTGGGGTGAATGAACAGAGCATAAGACATTTTCCCCTTTGCAGCATTTCTCTGCCAACCTACTTGGCGTGATACCTCTCCAAGCAGGGCAAGCCTTTCACTGCCAGGAAAGCTGAGTCAGCTTTTCTATCATTCACACATTTTGCAAACAGATGAAGATTTTCTTCACTGTCTTTTCCCTTTGAAATTTTTTGCAAAGTCGTTTTATAGCTGTAGTGCCTGTGAAAAGATTTTGTTGCATGTGTTAAAAATTTGGAATTCCAGCTCTTGCAATGGCATATCCTGCACACTGCATTTGCCTAGCTTGATTGGAGCAGTATGACTGTGAATTGTATTATCCTTGACAAGGGCCAAGTCAGAATCTGTTTCCTGCCAATAATTGACAGTGTGAACTGGAAAGTCACTATTTTGCTGGAACAGTAATGCCAGCAAATTGGTTTTCAGGTGTATTGCTGGTTTTCAAACCCTCTGGTAATGAGGAACATATTAAACATCTAGACTGATTTATAGGAAACGAACCCAGAACAGGTGTTTCTACCTCAGCCCAGGCTTATTTGCTAACAGAATATGAATAGAAATGTTTTATACCAAACTTGAACATCATATATGACAGGATACCTCAGTCCATCTCTCGCTACACAAATGGTTTTTCTTATGAAGCAATTTCTAGGTTTCAGGCTGAAGTCTTTGTTTTCTGGGGAAAAAAAATCAATTTGGGGGCTCCAATAGCTAGTAGACATTTTTATGATAGCTACAATGCAAGTATGTATTCAGAGAGATTTTTCAACACTACTGGAGTAGCAGTAAACAACTTCTTTACTGCCTGATAATGCAGAGATGTTTACTTTCATAAAAATAAATCTTGAACAGGTTTCAGTACTCCTCTGAAATGAGAGGTTCAGGGACTGGGACAGGAAGACCTTGGAAGGGAATGATACTTTATTGATTTACTTAGGTAACTATTTTCTTGGCAGTACTTAGCATGGGTGCAAAACACCTATTATGTGCTGACTGTAATTTTTTATAGCCTTCATTTAAAATGATGAAGTGGTTATTCTGTGCTCAGTAGGACTTTGTATGTTTTGCAAGACACAAGCCTGCTTTCCAAAGTCTGCACAGGCCCTGTGAGCATTCAGCCACAGATTTTCTGCTGTCTTTCAGAATGTCTTGTGTTTGAGGTTTTATCTCTACATACCTCAAAAAGCACCTACTCCATTTGTTTGTCCACATGAAAAGACGCCTCCACTCCACTCACAACATTTACAGTTAGGAGTAATAATATATCCTCTGTATTATACTCAGTACAAAACAACTTCCTCCATTTTTCTTCATACTGTTGATACAAGCATCACTTGTTCTCTTTACAAATCAGAATAAATCACAAAGAAGGGATTTGGGAAGCGGCCTATTTGGAGCAGACATCAAAAACTCCTCTTCACCTTCTTTTTGTCAAGGAATTATCCAGAAGGAAAAACTAGCATATGTCCAGGGAGTAAAAAATCTTGGAAATCACCAGTTTTAATTTTGCAGAAGGTCCGTCAAAACTTCTTTAAGTAATTAGTTCTTGTGCCCTGAAAACTAGTGTCACTATACCACATAGACACCTTTCAGACAGATATCCCTCCCTGTGCTGCTTCCCTGACTCCCCAAGGCTGGAAAGGAACAGGATCACCAAGAGAACAAACTGTAAACCTACAGTAAAGTTATCATCCTGACTGATCTATGTGATAAGCTTAATCCAGCCCCTGCAAGTCCTTTCCATTGGTACAAAAGGAGCATCATTTCTACAAAAGGAGAACCATAAGTTGTCACCTCTTGGAGCTGAGGGCAGTCTCAGATTGTGCCACAGGAACAAGAGGAAACCAGGATGCATTTTTCATTTCTCAGGACTTTGACATTTTCCCTTGCCTGTACCAGAAGGATGCTGTTGTACAAGTGAAGTAAACAAATCCAAGGGATACAAAGATCCCTTGTAAAAAAGGGCCCATCACTCCACTTCTGGGGTCTGTCTGAAGTCCAGGTTCAATATGCAAAGTTTAAAAACATTCAGTATTGTCACCAGCTAAAGGAGTAAGACAGGTGTTCATCAGCACAAGGACATCATCTTTGTCCCCTCACCACTGTTGAGAGGGGTACCCAGAGGTACTGGCTGTTCCAAGTAAGGGCTTTTTGTCTGGATCTGACCAGACTTCAGCTAAGGCCAGTCAGGACTGGGATTTTTTTGTACTGTCTCTGTCTTTGACCATCAATTCCACCATGAAGCTGAAAAAACTTTTGAAGAAACCTGCTGCATCTCCACTAAAGATTTTGAAGAGGTCATAGATTAGCTCTGAACATCTTCACTGTTGGCTCTACGAATGGATACAGTTTTTTTTTGCTTTCCTGAAAACAGAAAAAGGGGGAACAAATGAAGAAATCAACATACGGATTAAACATTTGGCTGAAAAATAGCATCAGGATTAAATTTTGCTCTCTGGTTTTCTCTATAGCTAACTGAAGTTCACTTATGGTGAGATCAGGGAAAATACAAGACACCAAATAGGAGGTCAGGTGAGATGTTACTCAATAAGCATTGTACATTGCAAGTCTTACACAGAAGGATGAAAAACTTGACTAACTGATTCTGGCAACCTGGCACACTGCAAAAGAAAAATTAACATATATCCTACAAACCCCAGAAATAACAGTGTACTTAAACCAGATTTTTTTTTAATATTATAATGGTAAAAGCTAATTTGAGAGCATAATCATTACGAACTAGATGACAGAATTATTAGCAAGCCAGCAAAAAGAGAATTAGTTGGAAGATACCATCATTACACACTCAGATGCTAGTAGTAGCTTCTTGAAATTACAACTGACGGCACAAGATTGAAGCTGTGCTCCGGATAAATGTAAGTACTAATGCACAGAGAAGTTTTCCTGCAGACTCACTTCATACTTCTGTTAAACCATGGCTGTCTGCCTAGCAAAAGTGCCCAGATTTGGGCCACAGGGAGCTGCCTGGTGAGGCTGCCCCAGATCAGCCAACTGTCCAGCCTTGCTCCCTGGGAACAAGGAGAACCCGCAGGAACATGTTTTGTGGCACTGCAGAGGTAACAGAAATATTTGCTTTTTTGTCTAAAGCACAGATTTGGGGCTTTCATGTCCTCTGAACCCACTCACTTATGTGAAGAATCTGAAACCTTTCTCTCCTGCTCATCTGTGAGAGGTGACAGAGAGCCAAAACCCTGCCATTCCCTGGGGTGATGGGACTCAGCATGACACCACCAGACCTGGAAGTCATCTATTCCCCCTGCAGGGATTATCTGCCCTCATGTAGTTAACGAGTTAATACTAACCATATGGTTGATTACAGCAATTATTGCAAACACAATGTCTAATGAAGGCAAAAGTATGGTAAAATAATTAGACTTAATTATGACATTCACATTTGAAATTATGTGTCACTTACCCTGCATGAAAGATGAAAAATTCCTCCTGAAATGGAGTAAATTTAAGCTTCCTCTGCATTCCCCAAAGCCAGGATTCCTGCAGCGTTGGAGGAAACAGGGGGATGTGTTTATGAAGTCCCAAAAGTTGAGACTGCGTAAGTCACCCAGGCTTTTTTTTCGGCCCATCCACAGCATTTTGGTTTTGTGGGTAACTTCCCCTCCTCACCCAGGGCTCTCCACAACTGGGCAGGAAGCTTCAGAGGATCCTGGACAAATTCCCGAGATCCTCCAGTCCCCATGTTATTTCTCACATTTAAATATCGTTCTTCACACGGGCATAGCTCAGGAGCTTTCCTTGGTCTTCCTTCTAACGGCAAGCATGATCCAGAGTTTTCCAAGGGCAGTCCCATCTTCGACTATTTGAAGAGCTCTTCCTTCTACTTTGCTTCCCTAAGCAGTATCCTGTAGCATGAGTCAATTTTAATTTACAAATAGCAGTCTCATTTTGGAAGTTTGTAACACATACTTGCACATAAAATATTGGCTGCAGTGGGAGAGGGGAATTTCAGGTTGGTGCATTTGTCACAGTGCTCAAAGTTCTGGCTGTATCGATTTGCTCAATTCATTTTACAGTGCTATTTTCATCAGCTAATCCTGGGGAGTTCACTGCCCTGTATCTATTAAGTACACACTCTCACACACACACATTCAGAGTGGGGGAGGACAGATTTCATTAAAAAGCATCACAGACAGGAAGGTATCCAAGTCACTTCCAATACATTTTATTAGCTCAACTGGAGGTTTTCCTTAGAGTTCACAGAGTTCATGGTTAAAGCTTTTCTTTTGATGGCCTGAGTCATGCAATCCAGAATGCGCTTCATGATCACTGCCTGCTAGCTGGAAAATATTTATGCTATGCGGCTTAAACTTCAGCATGAAAATTATTTTGACAAAATACACAGTAAGAGCACTTGGTCTGCTTTTCTTCACGTCAATATGAAAGTGCTTTTCATGCAGCCTCTTACTTTATTCACTGTAACAGCTCAATGGGAACCTGCAAGGTTAATCGAGAACCTGTGTATGAATGGATGCTCTTCACATAACCTGAAGCCATTTCTTCTGCATAAAGTCACTGATCGTAATTTACGAATGGCTGCTGTAGTGTTTTGTCATCCCTGGTAACATGCGCAGGTGCACAGAACATTTTAAAAATGAAAATAATCTAATTTGAAACCAAAACTGCTTGGTGCATACCTAGCAGGCTCTGGAGCCCATTTCTGTGGTGCTTGCCCACCACTCTCCCCTATAACAAGCAACACTGACAGCTTAAAAGCACCTGGTCTGCTACAGCACCAGCAGCAGAACTAAGTGGTGGGCACCCACACCCAGGCCACCCACAGGCTCTCTGGCCATCACCAGTTTGCTCCCCCTGTGCCCTGCCCGTGCTCTGGTTCCCTCCTTTCCTGAGCCCAGCCAGTAAGGCGTAGCCACGGCCCCTTTCCAGAACTGTTGGTGTGTCTCAGGCCTGGAAACTCTCACTGGGGAGAAAAAGCAGGCAGGATTGGAAACTCCAGCAATACATATACACCAATGGGAGCCATCCTCCGTTGCAAAGTAAATTCCAGGCAGCAGTCAGTGCTGCCAGTGAATCATGTAATGACAGTGTCCAGAGGAAAACTTGCCAGTTGTCCCTTGTAACAAATAACACCCCTTAGAAACTCCTTGCATTCCCAAAAGGTGAAAGAGATTTTCTCTTTCTAGGTGACTTCAGCTGAAAAAATTGTTACTTCAAGAAAGGCACAAAGACAAACCATGGGATTTTCAAGTGCTGCCCAGGCACCTAAAATACAGGAAGCATCTGCTTATGGGATCTGTGTTACTATGGATGGGGTCAGCGCACATAATTGTCACTGTAAAGGAGCAATGTTTTCCAGCAACTCACAGGTAGGAGTTTTTGGTGCTCTGGGGTGGTTTGTTTTGTTTTGTTTTTGTGTTCTTGTAAGGTACAGTCGACTCACAATACTCACTGGGAAACGCAGACTTTTTATTCATTCATAGTATTTGGTAAGGCTCTTCACTTACAAAATCCACATTCACCTAGAGTAGTTTTCAGACCATTCACAGTTATCTGAGGTTGGAGTCTCAGAAAACTACTACAGGGCAGGGAAGGAACGAAGATGCATAGGCTCCCTAACAGCCAAGATTCTGAATTACGTCACTGTTCCATAAATATATTCATTTTATTCGTGTTCATTCCTGAAAGAATTTACTGCACCAAGGATGTCATCTTGACTATGTATCTTAGAATTGATCATTTCCCCAATTAAGCTGTTCAGGCCTCAGACTTAAAGAGCTGTCACAGCTGCTGGAAGATGATTTATCTCCTGATGACGGGCAGAGCTCCTGACCAAAAATTATTAATGACAGAGCTTCTTTTTTTGAAATAACCTTAACCCAAGCATATATCTTCTTAGTCACATTAATATCTGAACACATACCCCCAATACTTAGCCAGGTATTAAATGGATGTAAAATCCTAAACCTTAGTCTTTTAATACAGAGCCTTTCAAATGAAGAATAAGAGATTAATCCAGCCCTATTCTGTGCCAGGCTGTAGAGCAACTGCTGCTGTTTCATGGGAAGTGCAGGCTCTGAACAGTGCTTTGTTCCACATCACTCTGCAAACTTCCACAACGGAACTTCCCCGGGCTGGTCTGGCAAAGGACTCCCCCCAGCAGAAAAAGGCACAAAGATGAAATATGATATGTGTTTGTTCACCAGTTCAGGTCAATTATTTTTTGTGTAAGTCTCCTCTAGGGTTTAACACCACTCCCACTGAAGTTACTGAAGAGTTCTGCCATTGGCATTCACGGGGCAAGAAACAGGCCCTTTATCAGCATGGGCTTGTGATCACTGCTACAGCAGTAGGGCTCCATTGCTTCCCTGGACGAGATGACTTTGTTACATTTAATAGGTTAGCAAATTTTAACATAAAATAAATTGAAGGGTCATTGTTTGTGGGGATTGTTGTATACACAATATGGCTCAGGTCTGTGCAAAGGCTTCAACAGCAGCATCCTGATATGGTTGAGTTCTCCTGTACTATGAATGCATAAAAGGATACAGGCACTAACTCAACCCAAATTTTCCCTAATTTTTATGGCCATAAAATCTTTTGCACCTCAAAAACCACCATCACAAATGCCAGTGAGCATAAGATAATTCACACACTCAGCTGAGCAGTTCTACCATATTCCAGATATATGTAAAAACTTCCATTTAAACTTTTGTTTTAATTAGTTCAAGAATTCATCCAAATGTTTAAAAGTTTTAAACAGCTATGTATCTTTCTTATTATTCAGTTCCCTTACTATTAATTTTCAAAGGGCCCTCTGACACCTATCAAATCTGATAGACGGAGCAGTGATTTCTCTCAGGCGAGTGTAAATCTTACACCATTTCCCACATGATATTACTTTCCACATGTCTGATGGCTCTGGAAACAAGTAATCAAATTAATAGGACTATTTAACTTTCATTCATATCTTAGCTGCCACCATAAATTTTCAACCATCAGAAGACAGTAAAATGTTAGTTTTGCTTTATTTGGAGAAGATATTCATTTTCACAACTTCTGCATTATTAAATCCAGCAACTTTTTTCTGAGACAGTAAGACAGTATGATTCACACTGACAGCAGTTTCAATAACCACTCCAAACTTTTGCTATTTACATTTGGTTTTTTGAACAGGTCATATTCCCAGCATTAGAAGTTTATGATGATTTAATAGGGAGACTGTAAATATAATCTACCTTGGTCTGAAAACTTCAGTAGTTAAAAAAATCCTGTGGGAATCAATTTCAGCAATGGAATTCCTCAGCTGACCCACAGAGCTCCTCTTCGGCAATATTCATTCCTGGGTACACATCAAAACTGTCCTCAGCTCACTGTGCTGGCTTGTCACTGCCTACTGCAGCAGCTTCAATGGGTTGTTATTCTTCTGCAAAATGCCCAGCAGTCTCAGCCCAGGATATGTAACAGATCATGTCACTTTTTGGGAACAAGTTTTGCTTGCCTGTGGCTCAGTGGAAATAGCACAGAGACCTGCTGGTCCAGGGCCAAGGAACTGAGGGCATAATGAGGGCAATGCAAAAGTCATCAACTATATAAATATATGAGTTTTTACTGCTCAGACAAGGTGTAGTAATAGCCTGCCTGTATGCTCTGAGCAGGCTGAAATTTCTTCATTTAAATCACCATGAATCATACCACTTTTTCCCCACTGACCATCCCTTGGAAAGGGTAGGTTTTCAACCCACCCATTGCCAGAATCAGCTCTCAGCACATTTCAGTAAAATAATATTAAGTATTTTCCTCTTCAGCCTCCACCCACACATGCAAAC
The DNA here is from genome assembly GCF_000277835.1 of Geospiza fortis. Classification (NCBI taxonomy): domain Eukaryota; kingdom Metazoa; phylum Chordata; class Aves; order Passeriformes; family Thraupidae; genus Geospiza; species Geospiza fortis. Next base: position 7,170,681 of record NW_005054316.1, on the reverse strand, counting down.
CTTTCACTTAAGAGGAAGTGCAAAAGCAAGTGTGTGAGAGTTGCTATCAACATTGCTCCCGACACCTGAGTGGACAGCAACTGAAGACCAGAGTAGTTCTGTGCGACACATATGGCAGCATGAACAAAACAGCACCTCACCAGTTCTAAGCAAATACCTCCAAAAATTTAAAACAGGTATTAGTTTTAGTGAGGACACTGCACAGGGACTAAATACATCAAAACTCACCACTCAGAGTTGAAAACTGCTTGAGCTGTTCTGCATTTTATGGTAATAAAGTGTTTGCAAAAAGATTATAAGACTTGTGACATGATAGCTTGGCATTTGTGACTTAAAACTACATTTGGACATTTTGCAGCTTTATGATATGGCAAATTCAAGCTTGGTTGGCTAACCATTATCATCTTACTTCTTTCAGAGTTATTGCTTCCCAGGCTTATTCTTCCTCTTGGAGATATGTGTTTCTGATTATTTTCCCTCAGATTTATTGTCCTGCAGTTTTCTGGGATGAATCTTAGTTTCTATAAAAATGCCCGCCTACCTTTATAATCTTTTAAGGTCTTTTTTTATTATCTCATTTTCTCTCTAAACCTCCTAATTCAATATCCTCTGAATTTTGTAATCATATTCTTCTCACTTTTTTCTTTTAGATCATTAATGATGGTATTTAATACAACCTGTCTTACACCACTCCTAAAGTACTGCATGATGATTATAATCCTTAGCTTTTAAAAAGCAAAATCTATTCATAACTCAAAAAGCATTTCATATGTCAGGAAATTGCTGTTAGCCCATATTACAACCAAAGATGCAAACGATGCAGGTACTCACAAAAGCTGGTTTCCTTTCCCTATGTTTCATCTACAGGCAGAGGACAAAGAGATACAAACTCCCCTGGAGCCTGTTTTGGAGTGGCTAAATTAACTTTCTACATTGAACACCCCTTCAGAGGACCCCAACACCTCTACATGTAAGATGAAACAAATAGTAAGACAATATTGCCAATAGCTTTCTTTAAAAAATTAAAAAAAGAAAAAAGAAAAAGAGGAAAGAAAAAGAAAAAGAAAAAGAAAAAGAAAAAGAAAAAGAAAAAGAAAAAGAAAAAGAAAAAGAAAAAGAAAAAGAAAAAGAAAAAGAAAAAGAAAAAGAAAAAGAAAAAGAAAGAGAAAAAGAGAAAAAGAAGAAGTCAAGCAATCCAAAAATCTAACTGTCACTGTTACTTTCTGCTCCTGTTTCACAGTTTGGCCATAGCCTTTGGATTATCACTGTTCAATGTTGGATTACTGACTGTCCAGGATTAGGGGCAGTCTAAAGAGCAGCCATGATGCATTACAGATATTTTTCAAAGGTGGAAGGAGTTTTGTCTCACTTTCTTTGGCCAAATTTCTCTCTGAATAATTAGATTCTGAATGCCTAAATTGTCAAAGGCTTTATTTAGTTAGGATATTAATTTATTGCAGTAAAATTACAATGTAATTTTTTTGACTGTTATGCAGCCGCCATTATCCATGTGAAAGCTCTATGTTGTTGACTGGTGAAATGAATTATGACCTCATACTCCTATCACCATATAGAGATGGTGTCCATGCTGCTGACAGCAAGACCATAGGATAATTTTGTCATTTACTTCATTTAACATGACCCACACCCATAGTCTCCGTGTCAGAAGTTACTCTGCCACCCCAAGCCTACAAGGAGTTGCAGACATTCAGGAGTTCCTGTGCATTTAGCAGAACACCCTGTGCAAACACCTTAAGAATAGATGAAGGAGTTTGTGCTCCCTGCTATGTTTTAATTAGGTAAAAATCTGCAGGGAACAAAGCTGAGCAGAAGCCTCTCATGGCAGAGCTGTGGCTAGACCACAGGCTCCATACACCTCTTTCATTCTGTAAAAACCTAGACAACCAGTTCCCACTTGCAAGAGTACAACATGGGACCGGGGGATTATCCGTCACAATTCAAACGCAATTGTCTGATAATAGTAACTGTGTTCCACTGTTAGAAGTGATAGACTTACATAATTAGCTGCAAGTGCTATTTCTGTGTGTGTAAAATCTTTTAATTATTTCCTTTTTAATTATTTTAAATTACCTAATAACTCTTTGGCAGAGAGGGATGTATGGGAGGGAGGTAGTGCAAAGCCCGCCATCATTATGAAAGCTTTTCAAGAGCTCCATTATGTGCTGTGAGCATCTGACTCTTTGTAGCATGAGTCACCCACAAAGTCTTGAGCCATCAAGTAATTAAGGTTCTTTAATACAGAGTGGGAGGGGAGGAAGTAATACCATTTGTCGTTATGATCAGTCACATTCCTACAAGTATATATCATAACTGTTTTATAAATGGATTATTAGCAAATCAGATTACAGCACTAATTATTTCTCCCAGCATTTCCTTTGCCCATGTGCTGTGGACTCATCCACTCCCCACTTATTACTACTCTTCCATCTGCTTTTTTCCCCCCTTTGCTATCTCACACACATACAGAATCACTTATGTAAAGTCACCCAGGACAGGAAGAGCGCAACAATAACTGTTATTAGCACTGCAAAGGAAAAAACATTGCTTGTTCTCATTGGAAACCTTCCTGAATGGATACCTGCATGGCAACCTCGGCACAACATGATGGTTGTAACCCAGTTTGGAGCAGAACTGTGAAAGGAATTCACAACACAAAGCCATCTCCACGCTGGCAAGCAATCTCAGAAGAAAAGACAAGAATTGGCAGGCCTGAAAAGAAAACCACCTTTCTCACCTTTACTGGAAAAAGCAGGGCTGTTAGGTAAGACACATTAGATAACTTTTTTTTTCCTTTTTAATGAAGACTAAGCCCAAGAGAGCTAGATTGTTCTGGGAAAAAATCAAGGACAGGACGATGTTAAAAAAGAGCTGATGAAAGGAGCAAAGCGGAGGGGCAGGAATTAAACTAAAAGAAAACAAAAGTGGAATCATAGGTCATATTTGCTACATACACTCAATGAAATCTGCTATAATTTTTAAGAACTCCCACCGGATTTAGCAGACCCAAGGAAGTTTAATCATTGTGCCAACCGTAAGTTTTCACAAAAAGAACAGAGATTCAGATGTTTCTGTTTTGCTGTTTTGCCTACCCTACAAAATTCATTACAATTATCAAGTCAAAGCCTGAAATGTTACACAATATGAAAAGTAAGGCAAAGCTGCTCCCCTACCCAGCAAGGTAAAATACAACTCCTGCCACAGATTTACTAAAGTAAAGGAAAGATTTCAGGGTAACAAATAATGGCTTGTGAGACCACAGATCTTGCGTCCATTCTCCAATCTTGCTTTTTCCATTTCCAGAAGAAAAAACAGTCCTGTGTGCAGTCTTTGCACAAATTACTTCTCTGGTTCATAAGGTGGGATTAGCATTACTCAAAATATTTCTTAGAAATGGATAAAGAGTGTTAAAAATGCAGAGTTTAGGCTCAGTGCTAATGACGAATTTGCAACAGACTTCTGCTTAATATCTCCTTAATCTCTCTTGTAATCAGGCACAACCAATCCTTTTGTTGAGGCTGTCCCCTGACCAACACAAGTCCTCTCCCCACTGCTACCAAAACATTGCTAGTGTTGGATTTTCTCTCACACATATCATACTCAGCTCAACAATATTACAATATATGTACATCAAGGCAAAATACAGCTTTCCACCCTGTGCTGGTTTGGGCTACGGTAGAGTTAATTTTCATCACAGTACTTAGAGTGGGGCTGTGTTTTGCACTTGTGCTGAGCACAGAGTTGATAACACAGAGATGTTTTTGTTATTGCTGAGCAGGGCTTACACAGAGCCAAGGCCTTTTCTGCTTTTCATACAGACAGGTTGGCAAGGGGGCTGGAGGTGCGTGGGAGGCTGGGAGAAGACACAACTTGGACAGCTGACACCAACCAACCAGAGGGATATTCCATATCACACGACAACATGCTCGCTATGTAAAGCAAGGGGGAAAAGGAGAAAGCAGGGAGGGGACGGATGTTTGGACTTACAGCACTTGTCTTCCAAATAACCATTGCACGTGCTGGAGCCCTGCTTTGCTGGAGTTGACTGACCCTTGTTTTGCTTTGCTTACATGCACAGCTTTCACTTTACCTATGAAACTGTCTTTATCACAACCCACAAGTTTTCTGGCCTTTAGTCTTTTGATTCTCTGGTGGAGGAGTGAGCAAGTGGCTATGTCAGCCTGGCATTTGTGGCTGGCTGGGGTTAAACTATGACACACCCTTAACTAGAGTTACCACCTACATTTCAAGGCATGGTGATATAGCATCAACAAACAGAGAGGCACCAAAAGGGGAGCATACCTGCATATCGTAGGAGCAGTAGGACTATTCATATGTGCCTGCATCTACAGGATGGACAAAGATATCCCATGTTCAGCTCCACCATCTGCACTGCAGGTGAGAGGAATGAAAGTCTGATGCACCAACACCAGCCACAAGGAAAGACCCATAGATTCCACCAAAATTCCTCAGCATGTGTCCCAGCAGCTTTCAGGGCACTCAGTGAGGGGCACACTGCAGGAGGATGCCTGAATTTGCTTTCATAGATGTTTGGCTTATGTTCTTGAGAAGAGGGTCTTTGGCCAAATGGATTCACAGGTCTCAGCATCCCACATTCACTCCCCCCCCGCCAAGGAGAATGTGACTTATACCTTTCCTTTTCTCCAATCCCAGTTAACCTGAACATGATGGCTGAATTTCTGCTGGCTGGGAAGCATGGGTCCATCCAGAAATATTTCCCACAACACTGGCTCTATCCCTGAGTAGGGCTTGATTCTCTTTAAATATTGCTATGGTACTATTTTAATCAGCAATTACAGACAAAGCAGAGTCATAAACTCCCTCTAAAGTGAGTCCCCCTCACGGATACTGAAACAATAGCATATGCCTATGGTTGGGCAAATGTTTCAACTCTACTCTCTCTAAGGTGCTACTTCACAACATTAAACCTATAAAACTCAATCATACTCTAGCCTGGGAGAAAAATTCAGTGAAAACTCTAGAGGAGTCAATTTATTTGGAAGTTAACCAGACATATTTCAATCTCGATTGGACATCTAGAGACACAACATAAATTTTTATATAGGTTATTTGATTCTCACACCTCATAAATTAAATAGAATGATCTCTGATATATCTAATGCCTGGTGGTAAAACTGTGGAAGGATGGATTTCTGGTACATTTGTTTCCAGTGCCCTGCAGTTAGGTCCTTCTGGGCATCAGTTAAGGTTAATGTGAAATGAGGGGCAGTGACAGGAGACAGTTTTAAGTCCTGACCAATTTGCAAAGGAAAGTCAGCTTGCTGGGGCCAGCTTAACAGACACTCTGCACAGGACAAAGCTAACAGTGAGTTAGGCATTGCTGCCAGACTCTGCTCAAAATTGCTGCACAACCGTAGAAAGCTGGGACATTGCTTGGCAAGTTGAAAGCAAACACCCCAGAAAAAAATTGTTTTCAAAACACAGCTGGATGACTAATTTATCAGGTTCATTTATCCCATCCAAAGTCACTCACAACTTTCCCTGTATTTGCCATTTGAGTGAGCCAATAATGAAGTTTGATTTAAGCTGCAACCAGTATGAAAATCCAATTAAATTGCATCTTGCAAATGTCTCAATTGAATATAGAGTGGGGTAGACATCTAAATCCCATGGCGGGGTGTTGTGTCTTTGACTAACAGAGGAGAGATGAAGTAACAAATCATGTTACAATTCAGAACTTGACCCAACTAACTAGCTGTGTGATTCATCCAGTCAGGAAGGGAAATAATGCCTCTTGTGGACCTGTGATCCACAGCTAGACACAGCCTGCATGTGTAGCACTAACTGTGCAAATACACTCTTTGTGTCTCCAATTGTACAGGTAAAGATTGCTTTCAGTAAAACTCAAGATAAAATGGTACTTTTTTGCAACTCCCCAAATAAAACTCAGGTGCTCCCAGGACACAAACACCATCAAATGAAAATTTGTTACCTGCTACACAACAGCAGTGATATTACAGAGGAAGTTACACTACAATCAGAACTGGCATGTGTCTCATATGCAGTAACAAGGCTCAGAGCTGTCAGCAGCTATTCAAGTTGTACTTATGCTGTACTTATACAGCAGAAAAATATGCCTCTGAAGTATTTTGGTGACTTTTTCCCCTTTGGTTTTTTTTTTTTTTTGTACCCCCTTACCTTCTCCCACTGTTTTGGTATCCTTATACATTTTTCTTCCCCTTCCCTTTCTCTTGTTTGTTTCTTTCTTCCAGCCCTAACTCTCTTGCTTCTGAATTTCGTTCCCATGTCTTCCTTCAGCATTTTCATTTTTTTCTCAAACTAGGCTTGACTGTTCATATTATAGTAACGTTATTACCAGTGACAGCATGTAACTGCATTTGTTGATTTAGAAAGTCTCTTCCAGCCTTATATTTCTTTCTTGTTTCCTAGTTCATTTGACAAAACCTGGTCATTTTGACAGAGATTTCTGTGCAGAGATTAGTATCATTACTAGGCTTCAGAGTAAACATCCCACTGTAGTGCAAAGGAGGAGAAAAGGCGGAAGGAATTCATCTTTCCCGGAGGTCTCATTTCACAAAAGGAAGAGAACTCTTTATCTGTTATGCTTATCTTGCTTTTAAAGGTTAGCTTTGTAGCCAGGTGGGTGAGCAGCATTTTATTACTAAGGTAAGCATGTTTCCAGGCTTCATGTGCCATATGGCCCACAGAGAAATAAAACTCCAGTCTATGGGCAGGGTGTTCAAGACCCCTGCTCTAGGCAGCTGCATTGCAGCTCTGAATTCTTGGTATGTTTTTCAGAAATTTTATGCATTCTAATTTGATTAAGTTCCTTCTCTTGGCAACTGGTCATTGTCAAACCCTTTTCTGATCAGCAGGGGACTAATACAACCTGGGAGCTCCAGCCCTGGCAATGGAAAACATTATAGGCGCGTTGGAGAATATATTTGCAAAGAGTATCTCCTGCACCTGGACTCCATTTATTAAGTTTGCAGAAAGGACAGCTCCTGCCAAGAAGCCAGACACTCTGACCTTGTTTGAACCTGCCTGCTGCTTGTGGAGCAGGATCTGTCGCAAGCAGGAGCAAAGGAGGGGCACGGGGCACACTGCTGCTCCTCAGGGACTCACTCCAATATATGGGGAGTTTATGTTACAAAGTGTTTTACTTTTAAAGCCAGTATTCTTTCATCTCATCACAGGATATAAAGTTGCTATTGAGCTTTATTGCTGTGTCTAGTCAGGGCGTGTGTTTGTGTGCTGGTGTCAATCATTTCTTTCTGTACCCTTCATCAGCTGCAGCTCACGGAGTGGCAGGTGGTTCTTGCTCTCCAATCTACTGATGCTGCTTGGCTTTATTATATCATTTTTCCCCCTCCTCAAGCTTTATAACCTATCAAGATCTAAAGTCTCTAATAAACAGTAAGTTAAAAGGGAAAAAAAAAAACCCAGCATACAAAGTCAATGCAGCTTGTATTCAATACTCAGCTCATCTTCAGCAAGGCTCTAGTTTTCCCACTATGACATGAAATTGAACTTATCCTGTAATGTGGTTCTCATTTAGGATTTAAACATGTTAGCATTTCCCTTAATGATCATCCTTGGCTCTCAGACACTGCAGAGATAAGTGTCCTGCAAATAGCTAAGCTGGATAGACACAGATAGATACTGTTTTCCTTAATAAAAGCAAAATCCTTCAAAACAACAGATTATCTAACCAGAGTATTATCTTTCCAAACAAATAAGATATTTACTTACTCCTTTTGCAAAATGGAGTAAAAAAAAAACCCACAAGAACAAACAA
>NW_005054316.1:7162384-7162852 GCF_000277835.1 Geospiza fortis | reverse complement strand
TGGATAATTGAGTTGTCTACTTCTTAAAACCACTCCTCCCAGCCTGAAAGCAGCACAGTACTAAAGAGCAAGTGGGACAACTTTATTGAAAACCAGGCAAACCCTTGGGCATCGTGCCGACTGGGGACTGCATTCAGTGCATCCAGCATCCCAATGTGGTACATTTTGGCCCTCTGCAAAGTCATTTCTGGAGCTGAAGCCCACATAGAAAAAGCTTCTCATAATCTGGGACTCAACCATAATGCTACAAAGGAGCAATCAGCCCAGAGACAGGAAGGGGAGATCACCAGGAGAGGCACCACCCCTTTGGCTTGGCTGAGGATGCCAGAGGGGATGATCAGGGTATTTGTCTCAACATCTGTCCATTAGAAGGAACAGGGACAGCCCATTTATTTTACACTCTATCACACTGGCAGGTCACCATCCCAGGCTCTTTGTTACCAATGGTCTGGGCTGCATTTGAGCAGG
>NW_005054316.1:7153148-7162374 GCF_000277835.1 Geospiza fortis | reverse complement strand
GGAATGCAAGTGAAGTGCTGGATACTACAATTAGTCCAAAGAGGTTCCCAGCTCCAAATTTTGTCTACTTTAGCCATATAGTACTATCTCATAAAATTGGTATGCACTTTTTCCCTTGTCTCAAAAAGAAAATGAAAAACCTGATGCATCATTCAGACATATAAAAGTAAAAGACAATTAATTATGTATATTTATATCAGGCTTGCGGTAGGATAATAACAAGGTCATTAAAAGCATAAGTAGTGAAACGCTCACATTGTTTATGATCTAGACCTGGAAGTCTGCTGGGGAAAAAGCCTTGAGACCAGAGGAGAGGCTGGTAGAGCCAGAGGAACCCCTGCACTAGTGGGCTGCAGGAGAATTTGGCAAACTGGGAAGAACAGGCAGGACATTGCACAAGAAGATAGTGTGAGTTTTGCCACATTTGTATTTTGCTGTGGTGGTTTAGTCATTATGACCAACCCCCGCAAAAATACACTGTTATCTCAACAAGCTAAACAATAGCAAGCAAGCAGTATACCCTCATGTTGTGTTGAAGCCAAATACTCAGTACACATGCATCAACTCTGGGCGAGTAGTTTGTTTGTGGTGGGGTAGTTGTAATTCCACTCCCCACAGTTCCTGTAAAGAAAGAGGTAGAGAGGAAAGATTGCATTGATAGGTCATCTTCCCAATGGGTTTGCAAGGAAGTGAGAAAAGTTCAAGCCAGTCTAAATTTTTGTGCCCCTGAACACTGTTTGGTAAGACTTTAAAAAAAACCCATCCCAATCAAGTTTACAAAATGCAAATCGTGTTTTGGATCATTACTTCAGCAGCCAACAGATAAAGAAGTATGCTAACATTCTGCACAGGCCAGGAAGGATCATCAGTCAAAACATTCCAGCAGAACTATCAGCACCTGTTAACTGATTTGCTAATTTCAAAGCATTCATTAACAAAAGGGATTCAATTTGATTTTACTGGACTTTCCAGGTCACTTTAAAAGATCTAAAATTTTGCTCTGCTGCAGCACAAATATTGCTTTTCCTCACTAGAACTGAGTTCCGCTTATTAGCGTAAGTTAGAAAAAGGTATCATTTGTCCATGATAAGTTAAGAAAGGAATTAAAAATTTATGGAAAGTTGTTTTCCTAAGCAAAGGGGGGAAATTTTGGTTAAATGGAATATTATCAATGCTTGTTTTCTAAGAACAAACAAATAAAGAAGGCTCATTTCTTGTTGAAAATTCACTTTCTGCGGGAAAAAAAAATTAGCAAATGGTCAAGGCTCACTATGTTTTAACATGGAACAGTTAATTCAGTTCTTCCTAATACTCTGTGACTGCCAGCCTCTGGCCAAAGACAACAAAGACCTGCTAGCCCTTTGTAGATGTTTTAAAAGAGTAAAGGTTTCCACCCATAAATACTACTTCTTCCTAGAGTTATAGGGAACACCCAACCTGTCTTTACTGTCTCTGCTTCTGTGATGACTACTATCTTCTCATAAGTGGGTGGCTTTTGCAAAAAACAGAGAAAGGAAAAGAAACTTTTTAAAATGCAGTCCAAGCCCAGCCTCTTGTCTCAGTGGTGTCCTCACAGGCTGGCACAATACCAAGAGCTGTGGGATCAGTAATGGAAAACAAAAACCTCACAAGTATTGGTTAGAACAAGCATCTAGAACATTATTAGCACTGTAACTGATCACTTTGTTCCCAAGCAGTAACAAATACTTCTGAATGCCCTGAACAGGGCAGAGATCACTGCACATAAACTGCAGGCTGTCCAGTTGTGGAGCAGAGACAATATCCCTGGAGTTCAGAGACTATTGCTATGCCATAAATATATTCCATTACATTACCATACCAGCTAATTGTTTCATTAACAGTTTATTTATGCCCACAAAAATATTAACAAATCTAAACAAATCTCAAAGCCATTTGTGGATAAGCTGTAAGCATAGAAAAGTCAAACAAAACCAGTCTTGGCAAGTAATTCAGGCACCTCTGCTCAGGGGTCAGATTTATGGAGAGAGATGCTGTAGCACATGTAGGTATCCCAGATCAGAGGCAGCCTGTATCTGGGAATATCCCAGGCCTGCTCAGGTTTAAATATGTCCTAGCACAGGCACAGCAGTCCACTAAGTGTCATTGTATCAGTCACCACCCTACTCCTCTATCAAGACTTCATTACAGCCGGAATGGGGATTTTGTCAGACTTCATCATCATGACCAATTACAGCTTTCAGAATTGAGTAAGGTTTGCATACTACTACATAATTTTTGTTAACATTGGTTTTCCTCCAGTTATACATATTAGACTGGTATTTGTTTAATTCTGGGTAACTGAAATACTAACTTTGTGAAATTTATCTTACTTTAAGCTCATTTTCCCTTATTAATGGGGATGGGGGAAGCTGCCTTCCTCTCTTGCTATGATTTTGTATAGATTCTAAAGAGCTTAAAAACCTTTGAGTACTGAAATTATCTGGAATTATTTACAGCAGGCTTTGATTAAATTTGAAGGAAAGTTAAGAATAATTTTTGTTTCACTTGAAGTATTCCTTGTACCACAGTAGATGCACAGGATCTTGATAATCTTGAACAGATTTGCTGCAAAAACACTTTAAATATAATAAAGAACTTTGGGGGGAAAAAATAATAGAATCAATGACAGAAGAGACAATAATTTCTGGCAAGCTCCTAGATCAATTATATTCCTGCTTTAGCCCTAGGTTCAGAAAGTAAATTTAAAATTCTTTTCAAAAAATCTTAGTGTCAATACTCAGAAGAAGACATCTGAGTCCATGTACATTTTTGTACAGTTTCAGTCTGGCAGCATAGAATCAGTAAAAAAGATTTCCAGCCTAGCAGGTCAAACAGCTATTAGTCAAAGTCTTTCTCAAAGTACGTCTCTGTGTGGTTTTAGAAAGTAAAAACAGCACAGAAAAAAAAAGGCAGTAGACAGTAGACAAGATTCAGAAAAAAATAGCACTCTTAAATCTAGTAGACAGGTTAAGCTGGTATATGCTATATTAGAAAATGAGTGTGTTATTGACTAATAATAGACTTCAGTGAAGTCTGGCTAATGTGAATACTAACAAATTATCTGTGCTGATAAAAGCAGAGAGAGTGATACGTGATTTTGAAGGGCAATGTGATATCTATAGACATTTGTTCTAAGTAGTTTTTGTGACAGAATGCTGCTGAATCATATAAATTTGCCTTTCTAGTGTAAAAGAAGAATGTTTCAAGTAGCAGGTACAGGTAATTAAGCATGCAACTCATTAATATTGGTCCAAATGCTCTCCTCTGCAAAGGTGAAGGAGAGTACCACCACGGGTTCAGCCCAGTGAGCACAGAGAGAAATGACCAGGAGCCTTGCAGAGCAGCTTTGCTTCTGCTTGGAAGGAGGGAAGATTTACAAGCCCAGAAGCAACAGGACTCTCCCTGCTGCCCCGCCATACAGACCAGGCACAGGGAGAGCACATTCCTGGGGCTGGGATGGCTGAAGAAGCTCAGTGTGCATAGGCACACCACAGTGCAAGCATGCCACAGAAGATTCAGCTCTAAATTAAAAAAAAAAAAAACAAAAAAAACCAAAAAAAAACCAACAAGCAAGCAAACAAACAAAACCCCCAAAAAACTAAATTTAGGAATTTAGGTGTGTATAGGCACAAAACTGAATTGCCTAAACATATGTGTCTGGCTACGCAAGCTGTCCCAGCATGGTTAAGACATCTGTACAGGGCTGTCAGAAATCACACAGGACCTGCAGAGGTCTTGCACATTTCTCAGGCAGAATATCCCACAAAAGCTAAAATTACCTTTGACACCCTCTGCAGCAACGGGATCTCATCAGCACTGCCTTGGCTGCCCTCATTGCTGATGGCAAGCCAGGCAGAACATGCAAGGCGACAGAAAACACCTGCACAGGAGCCCTTGCATGAGATGCCTCACGCAGCAGGTCAGTCTCCTGCACCCTGTCCCTATGGATGACACAGCTTCCCACACTCCACCTTCATCTGCCTCGCTGCACCTGCAGCAGCACTGGTGTGCAAGTGGTCATGCCTGCAGCAAGCCTTGCTAGTTGGTGTCCATGCCTGGAGAAAGACAACCCCGTTCCAGGGCTAAAATACACTATAACTAATTAAGTGAGTTTGAGACTTATTTCAAAACCTATTAAGCAGAAAGCTGTGCTACTAAAAAATTTAAAGGGCTGACTTAATTCCCCTAAGGCAACACTTTCAGCATTGAAAGAATATAACTTTTTAGTCAATAGGTTCTGAAATACATCTCTAAGTTGCTTAATTAGTCAGTTATAGCTGAATTAAGCCAAAAAAGGGGTCTATGGGGGCAGTCATTGAACAACTATGATAGGCATGACTATGCAAGAGTGATGCTATAAGAAGACTTGTGGCTAGCTTGTATGTTAATTCTCTGAGCTTGCTGATAAAGAGATATTTTCAGACACCTAAGAAGAGCTCAGGTTATATTTGCACCTGAGTATTTAAATAAAAGCCTGATATTGTGTCTCCGGAAAATCTAAATTCCAAAAACTTGTCAAATGCTCCGTGCCAGATTCTCATGGGGTGTAATCTAAAGCAGCTCCTTAGCTTGCCAACAGCTTTCCCAATTTACATCACCGAAAAGACCTGGCCAAATGCCAAAATGTTTAGAAAAGCAGTTCCTTTTCTTCTTCAGTTTCATTTTCATATACCTCCGTGCTTCACACTTCGCTCAGTTACAGAGCAGAAACAGAAAAAACAAAGTGCTCAGAATTAAAATGTGCATTTGCCCTATTTTCCTTAGCAAAGCAGCAGAAATTTTGTGAGCTAGCCTGTCCTCTGAGACTTCCAGTTCTGTTTGGCAAATTTCTGAGCTTTGGATAATAAAATTATGAGACAATTCCCACAGGTATATTTTTCACCTTTTTAATATCTTTTATATGATGTATTACTTTCATGTGATGTTTCCCACAGCTCTGCTCTGATAAAACATAGAAAATTCATTGAGCAACAGCGTCCTTACAAAAGCCAGTGCTGGCAGTGTACATCTGCTGAGAATGAATCTGAGATCATGTTTCATCTAGTAAAGCAAAGTACAGAAACACAAGGTGTCGTTTTTGGACTCTGTGACCTAAGACTTTGAAAGTCTACACCTTGCCTGCTGGAAACTGCTCTGCTGTGGTCTGCCTTGCAAACAAGCCTTGAAAATTTCCAGACCCCATTCACCAAGTATTTACATCAGCATGCACCAGGAATGTCTCCATGGCATTCCCCGTCTCTAACACATGTGGGCTCAGCTGAAGGCCACATCTGAAAAGCCTGATGTTTCCAAAAGAGCAAAGATCTTATCAAAGACTGACACAAATTTTTCTGCCTCTGTCAGAGGTATGTGATAGACTCCCAGAAAGAAAGTAGACACAAACTTATTTCTGAAATACCCACCCAGCCTTGCAGCCCACACTCTGCGAGATGCCCCATCCTGGAAGCAGACACTGGTGTACCTGTCACACAAGAACACGGAACATAGACAAGAAAGGGAAATGTCCCAGCTTGTGTGGTTGCAAAACTAGACAGAATGTGAGCAAAGATGCAGCTGGCTACCTGAAAAGAGAAAAAACATAGCTCTTTCTATCCCTGGCCATTTAGTACACTAAAGAGAGTTTTCTAGCCAGGCCACCTTCTGGAAAAAAGAGAAGAGAAAAAAAGAGACTGGCACAAAGCTTACTATTACCCTCTATGTAGAGCTTGGACATCCCAGTCTTCTCCTCTTCCTGCACAAGCAAACCTGTGTGCATCACCCTCCCTGTTTGTCAGAGGAGGAACAGAGCAGTCAAGAAAAGAAAGGTCCCTTTGTACGTCTTGCAGTGGGGTTACCTAGCTGAGAGGCACAGGAGAAGCAAGAACAGTCTTGGAGAGTTGCCGTGGTTTAACCCCAGCCAGTCACCAAACCCCTCACAGCCACTCGCTCGCTCACCCACCAGTGGGACTGGGGAGAGAATCTGAAGGATAAAAGCTGGAAACCCATGGGTTGAGACAAAGGCAGTTTAATGGGGAAAGCAAAAGCCATGAGTACAAAGAAAAGCAAAATGAGGAATGATTTCACCTCTTCCCATGGGCAGGCAGGTGTCAAACCATCCCCAGGACAGCAGGGCTCCATCACACGTAACAGTTCCTTGGGAAAGTCAACGCCATCATTCCAAATGTCCCCTTTTGTGGCTGCGTGGTGCTTGGTTAATGGCTGGGGCTAAGACATGACTGAGTTACTTAAGGAGGTGATATGTTCAGGATGAGTGGGAGACTGAAGCATATCAGTGCATTTGTGCCACAAAGAAAACCACTGGACTGATAAATGAGCAAAAAGCAAAGGAACTTCAGTCCAGAGTCTCTGGATTTCCTATATCTGCCTCTAAATAGCACATCCAAATATGTGTAATGCCATATTACCATTGAAGTGACCAATCTATATTCTTCATTTTTTCCCAAATAATTTCACTTCCGTCTTCCTTCTCAAGGTGTCCTTAAACAGTTAAGCAAAATTAAGAACCTTTTCCAACCTCCCGTGAATAAGTAACTTTATGTATTAAATTATACTGCCATCAATTATTAGATGAAGATTATCATTAAATATTACAATGAAGAATATTTTCAACATTGCATCTGACACAGATGAAAAAGCTACATATATGGATGGATGTAATCTGTTCTTTGGTTTATGAGCTCAGAGTTCCCTAGACTGTCACTGATGACACAATGTCCCCAAATGGTGGATTTTGTGTGTGATACATCTGAAAGATGTGCAAAAACAGATGTAGCCAGACAGCTCCCCTTGGTTAAATACATAAGGAAGCTTCACAGAGCAAGTTATTTTAGCTAAGGCTGGCAATAATTTATTCTGAATAAATTGCCTCTATATCTGTTTCAGGCAACAGTGACATAGGAAGAATGTGAACTTTTTTGTTATATCAACTCATTTTGAGCCAAATTATGCTTCTTTTTGAGTATTTGCCATTGCAAACATAGAAGACATGTGGATCTAGATATTAGCACCTTCTAAAAGTTGGCTCAATAAAAGCTGTTTAGCGCTTAAACATGGAAGCTGTTGTCAGCTTCACAGATGAGTAACTCATTCCAAATTTTGGAAATGGAAATTCTGATCTGATGTATATTTCAGGCTTATTAAGCAACTATATTTTCTAGGCCACAATTCAGTTAAAATTAACTCCAGCTCTCACACTGTGACAATCCACACATTATTATGGATGTC
Source organism: Geospiza fortis (assembly GCF_000277835.1). Lineage (NCBI taxonomy): Eukaryota > Metazoa > Chordata > Aves > Passeriformes > Thraupidae > Geospiza > Geospiza fortis. The sequence continues at coordinate 7,155,129 of NW_005054316.1, read as the reverse complement.
ATAAAAAATGAACTTGATGTGGGTTCTTCTACTGTAAGTGGAGGAAAATGTACTCTGGAGCCCAGACTCTTCATTCCAGAGAGCCACAGGACAAAGAGAATACCTAATCACATTGCCTTAGCTTCAAAATATTCTTAAAAAGAAGAATGTGTCAGACTTTATCCTAAGAAACACATTTACTTTTCTTTTTCCTGTAATTCCATCAAACACTGAGAGAGAGACCAATAAAAAGACATCTTTGTATGTTTATTGATTCTGCATTTTTCTTTGTCCTCTAGACTTCAAAACGGAAATTGTAAGAAGGAAAAAACAACCACCCCAGTGGAAAAGTTTAAATCAGATTTGAGATGTTTATTTCTGGGATATTAAACTTAAGAATCCTTTCAATACATCTTTTTAAATTCTGTCTTGCCTCCTGAAAATAAGATCTCCTAAAGATCTTGTTGTTTTGAAAGCGTAAGAATAATTTATGCTGCTCCTCCCTCCACATCTTCTATTGGTCCAAAATTCACTTTTCTTTGTGCTTTTCTTGTGGTCTCCTCACTACTGACACAAGGTCTTTTTCCTAGTCACACCAACTTAAACAGTTTTGATCAGTTTCTCTACATTCAAACCTACCTTTCTGAAATTCTATCTGCAGAAATGCCTCTCCTATTAATTTTTCTTAGTTTAGCTCTACCCCTGCTTATTTTTAACTCACACCTAATACAATCTTAATTAAATCAATGAGAACTCTTTCATTTGACCAGATGGACTTGCACCAAAAAGTGGACCAGGTAAAACCAAAAAGTTTAGAGAAGATTATTCAAGTCTTCTAGCACATGAGCTTAATGAGTGAAAGTCTGTAACTTCACAGCTGAGGTGCTGAGGTGTCAGACAAGAGATTTCTTGTCCTCAGCAAGTCCCAGTCTCCAGATACTCAGCTGAGGTGCTGAGGTGTCAGACAAGTCCTCAGCAAGTCCCAGTCTCCAGGTACCAGTCTTTAGACAGGCCACTTGTTTATCACAGCTACAAAAAGATGAGGTGATGACATTTATTTTAGAATACACCTGAGCATCTGTCTGAAAACCCAAGGTGTTTTAGTGACTAAGTGTTAAAAAAATGTTTTTCATGCTATCAATAATCTATTGACAGTGTGGGGCTGCCAGTCCCACGCTTATTCTGCTAATTCACTCCAGATTTTTGCACATATTGGTGGACCAGGGCCAGGACAGAAAACAAAAAAAGAACAAAACAAGCCCCATCCCCCTTGAACCCTCAGTCCTTTTCATTCTAAACATGACCATTCTCCTCTCTTTGCTGAGAACTGATGTTCATAGTGTGACTAAGAAAATGATTCAGTCCTGAAAGCCAGTATGTGATTTATCAAAACAAAGGGCTGACCTCCCCAGCAGCATCAGTAGCAGAGGCACCAGCAGCTCTTGAAATATCTAAAAGGCAAATGCATTAGTATGTTCAACAACCATGCTGGCTAATGACTAGACATTTTTGAACATATGGGATCATTATTCCAGCATATCATCAGTGAACTTTCCAGAAAAGCTAATTAAGGGGTCCTTTAAATGCTTACCATAAAGTTGGGTTTTCCCAGCGCTCCTCATCTGCATTTGAAGACTTTGCTGTTTTCATCTCTCCTGCTCTCACCACCTTTCCATTTCCAGTGATTGCTAAAGATGAGTAAAGCTAATTAAATATTTTATTTTCTTAATGATAACTTAGCTTTACTTTTATTTCCTATGCGGAAAGATTTCATTTCCCGCTGACACGAAAAGGATTTAGAATGCATTGTGGCCAAGGTCTACTGATGGTTTATCTCTTAGTTACCTTCCTTCATATACATCTCTCCTGCAACTGCTTCCCTACTTTAATGGTTATTGCAAATGACTTTAAAAGGTAATTTATAGATTGCAGGAACAAAAGGTCATTTTCCTGGTCAATAGCTCCTAACAAGGGGTAAATTCTATGGGCAACCCTTCCTGCT
>NW_005054316.1:7126573-7153137 GCF_000277835.1 Geospiza fortis | reverse complement strand
TCAAGGAAATGTGTAGATGGCTAAAACCTCCTGGAAGTCTGAATATAGAAACAAGACTTTTCACTTCCTTGCAAGGCAATTTTCCTTTTAGGGTTGTATCATCTCAAGATAAAAACAACAACCTGCAACCCCAAGGCAGGTGAAAAGATTATTATCTACTTTGTCAAACTAAATCTGGGGCATCTTTGAGGAGATAAACCTCTCAGGATTTCAAAGTGTGAATGCAGCATTGCCAGTGTTGTGACCTCTAGGTCCACAGAAAATGCTAATAATAGAAGTGTAAGCTATTTAAATTAATAAACCCATCAGTGATAACTTGAGTCTTCATTGTTAGGTAAACCATTGCTGGTAACTTCAGCAGAAGCACACACAGGGGGTTATTAAGCTTGTTGGATGCACTGAAAGGCACTGTGCAGGGATAGCAAATGTGCCTTCATCAGGATGGTCTCAGGGGAAAGGGCTGTCAGGATGACTGATAGAAAAAGACATTTCCCCATCTTTCATTAAATTATTAAAATTCTCCTTTAGAAGTTTCAAACAAAAGCAGTATCATAGAATCATAGAATATGCTGAAGGGGTCCATCAGGATCATCAAGTCCAGCTCCTGGACTTGAGCAGGATACCCCAGGAGTCACACCATGTGCCAAGAGCATTGTCCAAACACTTCTTGAGCTCAGACAGGCTTGGTGCCGTGACCACTTCCCTGGGGAGCCTATTCCAGTGCTCAAGCATACTCTGGATGAAGAACATTTTTCTAATATCCAAACTAAACCTCCTCTGACTCAGCTTCAGGCCATTCTGTTGAGTCCTGCCACTGATGATGAAAGTGAAGGGATCAGTAACCGCCCCTCCTCTTCCCCTCTTGAGGAAGTTGTAGACAGAGATGAGGTCTCCCCTCAGTCTCCTCCAGGCTGAACAAGTCAAGTGACCTCAGCCACTCCTAATGCAGCTTCCCTCAAGGCCCTCCACCATCTCTGCTGCCCTCCTTTGGATGCTCTCTAATAGCTTAAGATCTTTATATTGTGTTACTCAAAACTGCCCTCAGCACTGGAGGTGAGGCTGCCCCAGCTCAGAGCAGAGCAGGACAATCCCCTCCCTTGCCTGGCTGGCCATGCTGTGCCTGATGCCCCTCAGGACAGGGTTGGCTCTCCTGGCTGCCCGGGCACTGCTGACTCCTGTTCAACTTGCCATTGACCAGGACCCCCAGGTTCCTTTCTGCAGCACTGCTCTCCAGCCCCTCATTCCTCAATCTGTGCACACAACCAGGGTTGCCTCGTCCCAGATGCAGAATCCAGCACTTGGTTAAACTTCACAGGATTGGTGATTGCCCAACCCTCTAATTTGTCGAGGTCTTAATTTTGACCAGGCTGTTCACATTACAAAAACACCTCTGATGCTGATCAGGGCAAGGTGCAATCAGCCCCATGCCCTGCTGTGGTACAGCACTGGCTGGGCTGCAAGTGGAGGGAAAAGGAGGTCAGCAGAGCAACACACAGCTCCAAGGGTGCTGCCACATAACCGCAAACCACAGCCAGCATCACCTCTGGAATTGCCCTAACGAGTGAGCAACGCTTTGCAAAGGACCTTCTCCAGCAACAGAAAATGAAATAACAACAGGAACTCTGTCTCTCAGAACACCAAGCGTATGCAAAGCTTGCTCTCATTCTCCAGCTATTTAGCACAGAAATAGTTTAAACACCTTGCAGCTGGGTTTCTCTTGCATCACATTTTTAAGTGGCAATGACTTTTAATAGATATCTTGGAAAAATAAATAACCATTAAAATATGTAAATCTAAAGGATTGAACAAAAAATCACACCGTAATTTATATTAAAAAATCTCTAGATTTTAATTTTTAACAAAATAATAGTTTGAGAAACCTTGATCCTCCAAACAAGTATCTACTTAGAGTCAGAAAAACATCACTTGCTTCTGCAGTAATGCTATTTATATGAGTAGACCCAAGCACACACTGAAGTACTTATGGGACTGGAAGCTAAGTCCCAGTTAAAAAAGAAGTTAAAAGAATTTGAAATTACTGCATTCATGCACCAGCAGAGTTCATATGTATTGCATCCTGTGGAATAAACATCCCTGTGTCAAGCTGCATCGCAGAAAGCTGTGCTGGGCAGATGGCAAGGAGACTGGAACAAAATTCCTCCCACCATGACCAACACACATTGCCTGGTAAAACAACAATACAGTGTCCTGGCTACTTCCACTTCAAATGGATGTGAATGCCCTGTAGAAATGTCAGCAACTTTGCCCCTTAAAAGATCCAGCTACATATGGATAGATATTTTGACAGGAAGTCAAAATAGGTTTAGTTCCAGTTAGAAAGTAAACACTAGGAAACAAAATCCTCTCTTGTGTTGCTGCTCTGCTTTGCCTGGCTTATTTCTCTTCTGTTCTCAGTACTGTCTGCTTTGGCTTGGTCTGTCTCCTGTCAGGGCGGGAGAAGTCCAGGAAGTTTTCTCCTCTGGAGCAGGGGAGATTGCTCTGATGTGCCTGCTTATCCAATGCCCTTCACATTGCCATAACCTCAGGTACTTCAGCATGTTTGTCACTAAATATGTATGGAGGGTCAAAATGTTTTGCAGCTTATGTAAAAGTATGAAAGTATAACCTATTTATGACAGGTCATCTAAAAAATAAATGAACCAGAGCAACTCTATGCAATATCAGTATAGATTACACAGCAACAAAAAAAAAAAAAGTGAAAATATAAAATTCATCAAATTTGTACCTGAATATAGATAAACAGTATAAACTCTCAGACTCAGCAGCCAGAAGAGACATAATCAAGGGAAATTATTTTCCTTGTGGATTGTCACACATTTCTCTGACCTGTCAAATATCAAATACCTGCTGTTTTCTGATAAGTAGCAAATACACATCCAGATAGGAAGTGATGTTAAAATCTCTATTACTTTGCAATGATTTGTGTATAATGTGACTTTGTCTCTCAGACCAGATTTGCTCCTATGTCAAAATGGAAACGTGGTGATTCACAACTACCCAGCCCAATTGGGACACAGATATTATATGGTTATCTCAGGATTTTGGTAGTTTTCAGAGCAGACTTCATACAAGTTAGTAAAATGCAAAGCATAGTCAACTTCCCTTCCCAATAACAAGGTTCTAAAATGCAAATAAACATAAATATGAATATAAATAAGTGACCACTGCCAAATAACCTGATAGCTCGGCTCACAGGTCAGGCTGGTCCCAATGTGGCATCCCAGTCTCTGCCTTCATGGAGCTAGCCCCATTTACCACTCATTCAGAGCTTCCCATGTCTGCCTGAGTATTCAGTAGCCAATTAAATATTCATTTGCAAATTAAATGATGGCTTAAAATATTGGAGCTAATCTAATTCCCACCACCTGAGTACTGTGCTCACAAACTGCCTGGAAAATGAGGGAGGAATGAAAATGACAGGAAACCCAGGTCAGAAACCATGAATGTGGGTGGGGGCAGGGGGAAAGACTGCGGTGTCTGCAACCACACAGAAACCTGGATATCTTTCCTTTGTTGCTTTTTAGCTGAGACCTCAAGATTAGGTCTATAGTCCAGTGTTTACATGAATGTGCTACAGTCATGCTGTGGGCTCAACTGAGTTAACAAGGGATAGGTATCCGGTGCCATCTGGGATGACATGCAGTTTGAGGACTCCAGCAGCAAGTCCAGAAGGACAGAGATCTCTTATAGGTGAGGCTGTGGCTACCCTCTGTGGAGGGCTCAAGCACCCAGAGCACCTCAGGCCACTTTGAACTCCAGACTGTAAAAGGAGTTACCTCTCAGCCTAAATCCTCCATACACCTGCCTGCCTTAAGACCAAGTGCACCATCCTCCTGCCTACACTTCCTTGGTGAGAGGAATACTAAACCATTCACTTTAGAACTAATGAAGAATGAAAGCCCTATTGCTTTAAGTTGTATCTGTTGGCAAAAATATCATCCAGTTAGGAGAGCTAGTAAGCTAAGTGTTCTCCTTCCCACCTGGGATTACATTTGAGGAAGAAATAGAGAAGGTGGAAGAAAGTTTGAGGTCTTCTACCTTTTGGGAGATAGGGGTTTGTAACCAGGATACCATTTCTTAAAATATATCTATTTAACTGAGAGAATATGAATAGATGAACTTGCAGAAAAAAAAAAAAACCTAGTTCAACTCATGTCCTACTTATTTTAAGGATATTAAGGACACGATCTTTTGTCTCTAGTAACCAGATATAATCAATAATTTCTTTTCTTAGAGATTTCTACATTGTTGATGACAGAAGAGATACAGACACTCACTAGGATTTCTATGCTGCTCAAAGCCTTGGATATCTGAAACATCCACACAGACCTGGCAGATATGGCATACAGACTATGGAAGATAGGGATATCAAGACAACATTGTTGTTAAATCCTGGTTTTACTGCTTTCAGTGGCAATTCTCACTGACTGCTGGCTAGAGTTTCACCAAAAGAGCGTCAAATGAGCACAATTAGCATGGTTAAGGAAATCTCTCATTTACTTGACTAGTAGTAATTTCTGTCATCCTTTTTCCTTTTAAGAGTAAAATTAAAGACTATTTGCCTGATTTTTCCTGAGTCATTCAGCAAGGATTCCAAGCACCTACAGATAGAAATTACAGTAAAAAGATCAAACATTCCCATCACTATCCACTGATTCCCTGGAAACTCTGCAGGGGAGAGAAGGTGACATTATACACAGTCCAGCAGGCATTTTGAGCAGGATGCTATGCTAAGCAGGGATTCCAACATGCTTTAAGCCTGCAATATAAGAAAGAATGGACAATTAGTAAGTCAAATACTTTTCTCTATCTAAGAACCTCTCTGGATAAATAAAACTTCATTTCTGGATGGGAAAGTGAGAGAGGAAGGAAACTATGTGTTAGAAGCAGATAGTGCATAGAGGCTCTCATCAGGTGGCAGGAACAAAGCTACTCCATGAGTCACCTGGTGGGGCTTTTGTTCAGTTTTCATTAGGATTTCTAAGGAGTTCATTCAAAGGGGAAAATGAGGAACAATGCTGCTCAGAGTTAAGTACACAAAGAACACAAATGTATTTTCAAAAGCACAGATAAAGCAATGAATGCAAACATGTAGAAGAGGCTGTGTAGCTTTGATGGATCACAGTATCCTGATTTGGTTGTTTCTCACTTCCACAAGGATTTCAGAAGGCAACCACGCTCACAAACACATCCCAAACAACACAATCTCTCTCCTTCTTCTGTCCATCTCCTTCTAGTCTATACCCCCAGTTTCCTATGAGGCTCTTTCTTTCCCATTTTGTTCAATAGAGAATGAACTATGTAGCCAACAATAAAGTCAGATGGAGATGAAACTTACTGTTAATGATGTAGAGGCCAAATTATTATTTAACTTTTAAATATGAACAATACTTGGCTCCAAATCTCATTTAATCTTCATGGATATCAATTATATTTTGTCATTTCTAGACCTGTGAAAATTTCATTTCTCCAAATGAGCTCAGTAACTAACCCTCAGCCACTTTAAAAAAATGTTCTATTCTCAGATTTTTTCAGCATGGATTATGAAAACATTAGTTCAATGGAATTTATATGGCCTATTTGACATTCTTTTCACTTTAGTTGGATTTGAGATGATATTCAAAGCTGAGGCTCTTTTCAAATGCTAAAATATTTGTTCTCTGAATAAATGACCATATGTGTGAAAAGATCAGACATGGGTACATCTTTTATATAGCAACTGTTCGTTTACAATGTAAACGAACATTCTTGCATTATATGATTTTTTTTCACAGTGTGCATTTCATTGCTGTGGATGAGACCACCATGTTTCAGTGCAGAGATACCCCTAGGAAAAGAATGCAAATATTTCTAAATTTTGCACATTCACCACCAAACACTGAGGAATGGGAACAGTGGACAACAGTGAGCAATGTCTTTGAGAGGGAGCTTACCTCTTGGAGGAGGTGCTCCATAGGAAACTCCTTATCAGCCAGGCTCCGTTTTCAAGGTGCATGGAGGAAAAGGCTGCTTTGGGTGCCTGTATTCCTGCTTAAAGGCTGGCACAAAGCCTGATGATGGTGGTAGACAAGAAGACCTGCAGAATAAGGATTACACTCTACCCTGGTTCAGCCTCTGGCTCCAACAAAAGCACCAAAAGACCTTCAACCCTAACAGACCCAGGGCAGGTCTCAGTTCCCATTACTCCTCCCTGCCCTGCTTTGAGCAGCAAGTGAGATTGCCGTCAAACGCCATACAATAGCACCAGTCTCTGCAGTCTCGGTCCTCGCTGCTTCCTGGCCCTGAGTTTGTCTCCTGATGTTTGACTGGGATCTACTTCCCAGTGCAACAGTAGGGCTGAATTCCCAGCCTTGAGTCCTGACACACACAGCCTGTTTGTAGGACCTTGCAGTGGCCCCAGCTGGTGCAGAGAGGCGATGACTGTTTTTTTCCATCCACGGTCTGGATGAGCAGCTCTGAGTGAATAGCCTGTGCAGCAGCTGTGCAGCCTGGGCCATCTCTTGGGATGGGATTTAATTTCCCCAGTTCCTCTTCATTCCACCCTCTCGGGTTTTATGTGGGTGGAGTTTTAGTTCAACCTAAATGTCTAAATCTGTTGCCTGAGAAAGAGGTGCAATCTGAGCCCCTTCCTGTATTACGTGTTCAAACTGCTGACCACAAACACAATAGGTTTCATGGTGCTAAGGGCCACCTGTTGAAGTTGCTCAAAGGCACCCCCACCCATCTGCATTCCCCACTGCCTGTTTTCCTGCCTGTGACTCAGGCGTCTCTCTCCGAGCCACTCGCCCAGTGTGTCGGGCTGCAATCATTGCAGCACTGAACCGATTCAACATCTTGAAAAGCTAATTAACTTCATAAAAAATTCATATAGGCATGCAAATACTGTGGCCCAGATAAATAATTAACTGAACTCTTCCACGCCAGTGCCAGCATGCTCCAAGGCTGCCCTCTCTTGCCAGGCCTGTTCAACAATTATTCAAGACATGTGTTTGATGATTTTCTTCAAGGTGTAAACCCTACGCGGCAGCTTAATAAACAACATACATTGCACAGTCAACATTGATTTACACATCTTCTGAAGAGATGATGCATGAAATGATCAGAAAAGTCAATAATGCAAGCAAAATGTATGGGCTTGAGATAAGTAACAGAAAACAAAATCAATGCCTTCCAGCTATTATCATCATGAAGTAGAGTTCATAATAGATAACATTAAGTTTGAACAAGTTGCATCATTCTAATACCTGCAATCAGCTGTCACTTCTGACAATAATTGCTAGAATGGTATTCATATACGTATATGCTGGTTCTACCTCTGGTGCTAAATGCATTTAGCTGAACAATCAGGGCAAGCAATCTGACGAGCCAGATATTTTATTATTCTGACATTAAAAAAACATTCAGACTGCAGAGCTCATTAATCATGACCTGTACTGCCATGTACATACAAATATTCCACTGAAGAAAGCCAAAAGCTTGCTACAGACATTCTGGAATAAGAACTGGAGGAAGATGGTCTGATGGATGGGATCACCCTATCACTAGCTCTGAGGGGTAAAACTCAGCAGAAAGAGGCAGCTGACATTATCAGAGCGCCTGAGCAACAACTCAATCACACAGCACAGTCAACAATACACCTCAGCTTCTCATCCAGAGCTTTACATTAGACTTATCATATGGTTTTATATCAAGGATTTCTGATAGCCTCAGGATGCAATCAATATGAAAGCAACAAAAGAGAAAGGTCTGACCACTGAGCTATTATGGCACGTGGGAAGGTGTGAACTCAGAGTGCAATGGCTCTGCTCATTTTGGAAGCTCATAGTTTGACATGCAATAAAGTAAACTCATACAAGGATGTGAGAGGGTGGAAGACATTTCTACATGGAGAGCTGGAGTTAAACATCTCTAGCACAACAGCTCTCAAGCCTCCCTCTGAAAACATTTCTTACGCTATTTCAGTGCGTATAACCTGTGCCACTAAGTGAAACCAGGAAGAGCTGCCATCAGCACACGAGAGAGGGTGCCAAACATGGCTTGAGCTATTTGTGGAAACAATCACCCTGTCTGCTGCACAGAGGGCTGGTAATGACAAACAGTCTTTTCCCTCCAGCCAGGAGCATGAATTTGACTTCATACATTCATGATACAGCTTTGACCAATTGATAATTTTTCAATGGCAATAAAAAATACAACCTCAATCCAGCTCCTCATAGAGCCATAAAATGCTCACAAACCCACAACAAACAGTGATTGTGCCCTTTTGAGAGCAGCAGAGACACAAAGAGGCAGATGGGTTCCTTCTCCTTCCTACAAAGCAGGAGCAAATGTAGAGCCTCACCAGGAGGTGGTGGTGTGGGGAGTCTGTATCAATGTAACCATAACTATATTTCTGTCCCTAACACTGGGGGGAAATAAAGGAGAATAAGGATGATTAGGTGATGGTACAGAAGCTTTGGGAAAACTGTGCCCTGCGTTGCAGTGTCACAGCTGAATGACTATCCCAACAAATTAATTTTACAATGCTTTTGATTTGACCCACAGATGAGAAGATAGTTTCAGCTGAGTTCTGTTTTTAGGGACCCATTCATCTCCTGAAACTAAAAGCCAAGCTTATAAAGCACAAACCCACACAAGCTAAAACCAATCAGTAGCTTCCCCAAATCCCTGCAAAGCCAAACCATTCAGTGCCACGCTGCTCTGCCAATAATAGTAACAAGTAACACTATACTCGGGCTGTAATTTTTCATATCCACTGTTCTGTTGTCATATGATTTACTGTGCTAGCGCTGAGAGCCATTGGCCAAGCCCTGTCTCTGCACTCCTCCTGATTTACTTAAATCTTTTTACTTTTATCAGCCACAGGGAATGGGGACACTTACATGTAACAACTGACAATTTGAACAGAAAATACAGAGAAAAGCTGTGTAAAGCAAGTGGCTGAGATTATAGCTGTTGACTTCTAATATTATTTGACAGATGAGACTGCTGCAATTATCCTCTGCTCATGGGTTCCATTACGGGAACAAGAAGCACACAAAATAAGGGCAATTTCCCAAACAATATATAGGTCCACTTAACTTTGTCAAGAGCCATTTCTGCAAGTGAAGTCCTCCCTGGTTAAAGATACAAGGATAATATGTTGGCAACTTCACATGAGCATTTAGTGCATTCCACATTAACTGCATTTTCAGTTGTTCTTTTCCTGGTCTGTTTGAATCAAATAGGATATTATTTCTAAAGGTATTTGTTTAAAGAATAACATTGTGCTTACTGTTCAGACTCTCAAGAGCTCTTTTTTCTTTTTTTTTTCTTTTTTTTTTAAAGAAGGTGTTTCAGAAAATTTGCAGCTCACAAGATCATTCTGGATTTTTGCAGAGTCCTGCATCATCCCACATGATCCCATCTCTGTGCCCCCTCTATCTCACTGTACCAGAAGGGAAGGCACTAACGCCACACAGAGGTTCCTACTGTCTCCTTTTCCATCCCTCTTTCTTTGAATGCTACACTCCAGAGAGCTGTCCCAAGTCCCACACACCACCCTGCAGACCCCACCATCCCCCTGGCCTGCCCCAGACCATTGCCACCTTCCCTCTCTGCTCCACTGGCACCTGCTCCCAGCCACTCAGCCAGCAAAGAGGAATGCTGGAAGTGGGAGGGGAAGCAAACCACATGGCCAAGTGGTTCCTCAAGAGAAAAAACTTGTCATTCTGGGGTGGGGAATCTCTCATACAGACCATTCTGCGTGTCCAAAAGCAAGCTCACAGTACCCAACACAGACACGCGGGCACGCAAGCAGATCCCAGAGGAAGGGTGAGATCCCGGGTTCCAGATTTCCCTCCAGTAAATACACAGCAAAGGCAGTCGTCCTCTGAAGTCTTTCTGTGCTGAGTCCAGCCACTGTGTCTACACAGTGGAGGGTGAAAAAAGGAACATTAGTCCTGCTTTAAGTTCAAACCTCAATACAACCTTAGCAACAGAGTCACTACTGGCCTCTCCATAATATATTTTTAAGGTTGCCCGATTTCTTTGACTTGTGTAGCTATTTATAGATCAAAGGGAGTTTCTTTCTCTAGAGGAAAAAAAAGCTGTGAATTTTCTGAAAGCAAAGGTGAAAAAAAAAAGAGAATGAAAATAAAGGGAATAACCTGTGGCCTAGGCAGCAGTTATTAATTCTTCCCTCCAGTGCAATCAGTGCTGAACCACAGCAGAGTGAATATTTTTCAGCAGCCTTCCCCAATCTCTTTCCCAACGTGTACTTCAATATCTTTTCCTAGATGTGCCTAGGACCTAGTGCTGCTGACCCTGGTGGGAGAAACACCACCGGAAATCACTGCAAAACCACTTCAGGCAAACCTCAAGTTCCTGATTCCCTTCCTTGGAGACTGAAGTTGTTCATCAGTTTGGGGCAGATTTTTTTTTGCCCATCCAGTGTCATTCAGAAAGCTCTCATCCAGGAAACAGGCCTTGCTCTTCCTGAAATATTTCTAACCCCTTGGCTTCCATGCTAGCTTGTGGCAGTGAGTTTAGTTTCATGGCTCAGTCAAGAGCAGAGTCACAGAAGATGTGAGGAAAAACAGACCTTGACCACAGACAGTAAGACACAGTTTCTCTCCATGTCCAACAGCATGATCATCCAAGGAAGAGACCTGGTAAAGGGGAAAATGCCATCACCCTCCAAGCCTACTCTGGAGGACAGCTCTGACCCACCTGCCCTCACTTAAACAAATACCCTGGCCTAAACTAAGACATCCCACTGGGAAGCATCCTTCAGGTTGCACATGTGAAATGTCCTTAGGTGTCTGGGAATAGGGATAAAGTAAATTTTTACACATTTCTGTAAGGTAAATAAGATTTATGGCAATATTACAAAAGAGAAAATAATCTCATGAGTCAATAGGAGAGAGAAGACAAGCTGAGAGCATTCAAATGTCAAACTCACAGCCCCCAACATCTTCCAGATTATACCCTTTTCCTGTTGTTAGAATTACTAACTAATGGCATCCAGAAAGTGAGGAACAAAATATGTGTTATTTATACTTTTTTTTGCCTTTTACTTTCCTCCCTTCACCACACCACTCAGCTTTTCTAAGAGGCGAGCTGGCTCTTTCCTGGAAAGTGACCTTTGCTGCAGGGCATGCAGATGGCAGCAGCCCCAGACAAGCCCAGTTCTCCTCCTTGACCAGGTGTCACTCAAAAGCCTTGAAGATCTCTGTGCTGGAGACCTCAGGTCTCCTCCTGAATCTGGGTCACTGGCAACACAAAGCCCTGCTGAAAGCACCCACGTGTGACACAGACCCATCAAGGACCATTCCTCATCTCAGTGATGGCCAAGTCTGCACTGTGCAATTGCAATGATTTGAGCTTCAGGGAATTTTTTTTTCCTTATTTTTTTAATTATTATTTCTTGTTCAGCCCTTGCAGTCTTGGACTCTGCAGCACAGATCTCCTCACAAAGGCAATCCTTGTACCAGAAAGCCTCAGATTTGCCCTCATCTCTTCCATAGGCATTGATCAGGGGTCTTTTTTCTTTTTTCCTTAAAAAAAATCAAAAAAGAAAAGGGACATGATTTTAAACTAAAATAGAATGAAGTGCATTGTACAAAGGATTATTTCAAGTAATTCTCCTTGAAACTGTAACAAAGGAATGCTTCCTGGGGATTAAATGGACTGTCAGGTAATCAGAAAAGTTGTTTTAGGTTTTCCTCAAGAAGAAAAGAAGCATTTTGGATGGATTTTGTTTCTGGTGCTTTTTGACACTTTACAGCTTATTCCCTCATGTCACACCAGTTTATTTCATTATTCATAAACACACTGAATGCCAAAATTATCGCAGAAGCTATGGGGCTCTTACACACGCAGCCACTAAGCCCTTTTCTCCCCATCCCATTGCAAATGCAAGGACCCAGCCCTCTCATTATCCTTCCACAGGGATTTTCTTCTAACCACTGCTCATCCTACTACCTCTCTTGTTATGTGGGTGGGATTTCTGGTATTTTACACACTATTCAGGACTCTCAGATGGCCTTGAAAGAGAAATCGCATGCAAGAGAGGATGAATTTGCCCCTGGGGTTGAAGTCCAGAGAGCCAGCACCAGGGAACCTTGCATACAGTCTGGGCGCAGTCCTTACTCCTCTGTGGAGCACTTGGGCTGGTAACCCTAAAGCCCACTCCCTTCAGTCCCAGGATGCTTCCCAGATCTGGTCTGGGCTCTCTCACCACACTTCTGCCTTGCTTGGCACTGCAGGAGACAGGCTGCCCCTTCTCAGAGCCAGGACACAACTCTCTCTTCTATCCCCAACAGTCGCATTCTCCTGCCTAACCTGCCACCTAATGGTTAGGGATGCCTTAAAATGGCCCAGGTCTTTCCTCCAGGACTGGCATCAAAAGTCCCTACAAGCAGCTACTTCTCAGCTACTTCAGCCCACATCCACAGTTGCGAGTTCAGCCCTCCTCACTCACCCTTCCCAAAGACTCCCAGGGAGCAGCTAAGACAACCTGGAGCACAGACATCCACCACACCACATCCAGCTCCACACCCTTTACATACCAAATGCAAGGAGCCCCCCTCCCTCTGCTTGGCCAGGAGCAGCCAGCAGCAAAGGCAAGCACAGCAGAGCCCCAAGGGGAGGCAGCTGGGCTGAGGGGAGGGGGTGTCAGAGATGCTCTCTGCCTCTGTGGGGAGGGAGCCCCCCCAGCTGGCCCCCGTGGCTAGGCTGGCCTGCAGCATCAACGTCCTTTTGGACTGCTAGATGCTACTGGGTGCCCAAGCAGCAAAAGACACCCACATCCATCTGTGCCTAGGCAGCCAGCTTCTGCTACAGCAGTCAGTCTTTGCTCTCAAACAGGGTGTGGGAAATGGGGGTTTAAAAACCACTGTGACTGCATGTGGAATGGCGGCTAGTCCTTCCTTGGCTTTTCATGTGGCAGCACTGCCACAAGTGACAAAGCACAGCCTTGTTCTGTGGCGTTGACCCAGGAGTCAAGCACTGGACTCTATGCCACAAACAGCCTCCACTTCTCATAGGCTCACAGGACACAGTTGCCCTCATCACATGCTATGCTGAGCCTGCTCCAATCTGGAACAATTGCTCCTTCTTGTGTGTGACTTAATTTTATCTCTAACTAAGAGAAAGGAAGAATTGAAACTGCTAATTGCACCAGAAAATGAAGATCTTTTTCTTATTTTATTTTTTACTTTTTTAATCTAAGGACAGGGTTTTCTTTTCCGTGAGCTGCTTCTCTCTAAAAGAATTTTTATTCCAATTATTCAGACACCTGCTGATGTCCCAGCAGCCCCCTGGCAGCAGGGAACCCTCTTGGGCTGAGCAGCCGAAGGAAACAAAGCCCAGAACAATGTTGTACAGGGAAACAGTACACACACCAGCAAGCCAGAGAGCACAGCAGCAAGTGTGTTATTAGTCTGACATCACAAGGGCCTGCTTGTTTGTTTGCTTTACGCTTTTAAATCCCGACGCTCTCTCTTGCCGTGCCACATGTTGAATTTTTCTTGATTAAGTTGAGACTTTTATTATGCAGTGTCCCCAGAAGAATTACAGAGGGGAAGGAGAAAACCCAACTGCATATGGCAAAGGCAGTGAGATAGATACTGAATTCCTCCAGCTTGAAATGACAGGCAGTACAAATAAAGCTCCTTTGTAGCTGCTTTAAGACATAGCATGTACCAGCCCATCTCAACAAATATACCTTGGGAAAAGCCAAAAGCAGGATCAGAGATGCACAGCAAGGGAAATTTTAAAGCTGCCAGTGCAAGTTTCTTCAGCCACAATATGTTTGTACAGTACAGAGCACTGTCAATTTTGACTGTGTAGCAGCAGTAATAGTAGTAATAATAAAAATAATAAATTTCTTAATTGTTAGTTGTTATTGTTATTCTTTTAGGCCTCTCTAAGTCTTAAACTGCAAAAACAACATGGATCACAAAAACCATCCAACTCCTCTCAGCTCATATGCAATGAATGGGATTGGCCCTCCTGGCCAGACCATTTGGGCTACATCTTTCCGCCTCATTTCCCTTCTTCCAGTGAGGGCTGTGTTTTGCAAGAGATGCAGCAGCATCAAAGCCAGTATGGCAGGACTTCCTCACTTGGAAATAGGCTTCCAGCAGACCTACAAACTCTGTTGAAGTTTGCATGATGGTGCCAGAGCAGCACAATACAGCTCTAGCATCTGGCCTCAGGGGCTCAATCAGTTCTGTATGAATACTCATATGATGCAGTTATCATCAGCAAAGCCCACAGCTAAGCGCCTTGCTACCAAGACTCATGGCTTTGATTTAAGGAGCTCCGAGTAATCTGGGACACTACAATTAACATATTTAATAGAGCGACTAATGGGAAAGTAAAAGGGGGAAACCTGCAAACCACAACTTACACTGATGACAGGGTGGGAAAGGAACAAAACCCAGAAGTTTCAAACTACGAAAAAGGCACACAGAGACTAGTTCATTTCTCCCTTTTATTCTGCACAGTACAAGGAAAAAAAAGGAATCACAGAAAATAATTAATAGTCAGTAATCTCAGACAGATTGGTTTCTCTTTTCTAAGGTAATGTAAAAGATTTAGACATTTATTCTGGGACACTTTGACAAGCCTGCTCATCAAAAGGCAGATGATCTGCACTTTATGAACACCAAATCCTTCCAAAATGTCTCACATAGTGGTACACAAACTGTACAGACTTATTTTTAAAACATACCTCTGTTCCCTACCTGCGGGAGATCACAAACTATTCAGGTGGGTTAATAAAAGTGTTAGGCAACAACTAAGGGTTCAATAAAGTCATCTGTACTTGTTCCAGGTAAGAAAATGGCAATGGAATTAATCTAGTTTATAAACAAGATATAAACAAAAGTAGAATCCCTTAGTTAAGATCAGACAATGTTATTACAATTATGATGAATAAAACAGAGTTCTTCTGGTCAGCTGGGTACTTAGTGCACTGATCTAGCTCAGGACGCAGGACCAGCTTCAGCTGGCTTGGAGAAGCAGCCAGAAGCAGCAGTTCATCTGATCAATGGCCAGGTAATAATAATGTATTACATACCATATTGCTGAGTTATAGTTACGCAGTGCTGTAACAACTGCCAGACCAAAACTCTAGCAAAATAGCCGGGTGACTAAATACATATTTATCTTTTACAGTGTCTTTTACAGGGCTATTTAATTATCTCTAAACCAAGTATTCTAAACTAAAGAAATAGTTTCTAATTATATTCAAATAGGTACCTAAATAACCTCAGTTCTGCCTTGGGTTTACTGTATGCAGTATACCATGTAGCACATTCATTTCATATGGTTATTATAGCCAGTAAACATAAAATGATTACAGAGTCACTGTAGCAGCTATGGCACCATACTAGATAAAATGACTCTTTGAGCAAGGTCTTTCAGCTTTCCAGTATCATGCCTTCATTGTATCCCCCACTGGAGAGCAAAGGCCAGCTGTCCTTAGAGAAGAGGTTAAGTCACATTCAGATGACAAAGAAAAGCAGAGGTCTTTCTTTTGCTTAAAGCACTCTAGAGTTTTATTCCTTCTAGAAACAATAGAGGAGGGAAGCAATGTTGAGAGATGGCAAATGTTTAAGGAATTTCCTCCAGCAAAACATGATTTTTCACTGCTGGCGAGAAATTATATTTGGCAAATAATGACACTAAGTGGAAGATGATCATATTTCTTTAACAATGTAACCTACGGACAAGAGGTTTTTCTGTCATTAAAATAGGTCCAATCTTAGGTGCTTACAGAATCTGTTTATAATCAAGCTAGTTAATGGATTTACTTGTAAACTTGGACAATATATGAACTATTCCTAGGGTATGGATAGCACTCATCTGAGATCATTTGAGCACTCTAAGACTCAGGTACTGGGGTTAGCTGGGCATCTGGACTCCCTCATGGAGGACAGAAAAAGCAGCTCAGCAGTAGGGAGCTGATTTATTGGACTGGGTAGAGCTCTTGCTCTCCAGACATGACCACTGTCCGTATGCACACACCTGTTTTTTTAGAAACATTAGATGAATCCCATTCCTATTAAAAATGGATTATGGTGTTTCCAATCCTTTGGGAGTAGTGTTGGCTAAAAAATTTCAGCCCCACCCCCACCACCCCTACTCGTCTCTGTGCCCTCCAATCCCCAAGAAGGGTTGGTTATCCCTCTCCTTTGCACCAACTCAGCTAACTCAGAGATATAAAATGATCTGGTTCTAAAGAAGCACTTTTTTTCCTACTATCCACTTGTTTTTCTATTTTCTTCCTGTCATAATCTTTTTTTCCTTAGTCATCTCATTTTCACCAGTCCTGGACACACCAGCAGTAGAACAGACACAGCAGTGGAGACAGCAAATCGTTGTGTGGGGGCAAAGAAGGGTGGGAGAGGTTATATTGGATCCATTGATGAAGGATCCATAACATGGAGCTGCATCCTAATTTTCAAGAGGATCCTGCATTTTCGTGTTTGTTCAGACAACTCAGAGGCTATATGCAATACTCAACACTGCCTAGGTTAGAGACCCACAGTGTCATCTTCCCAGCAAGAGTAGTCTGTTCATCTTCCTTCTTCAGAGTTTCTTTATCTCATCTTCAACTACTGTATGCCTGAAAGGCAGAGCACAATGGCTCTTTGTCCAACTGGCCATCAATGAGATGAGCTGCCACAGAACTCTGATATCCCCTGCACCATTCCTTCTTCACATCCGCTCTTTGCCAGGCTCTTTCACAAAGCACACCTTCCCTGGGCCCCTCCAACAATCCTTCACCAAATTGTCCCTAAAACTCTAGGACCCAAGACATCCACCTTCCTTAGCATTTCTGCGTTGCTGCCTTGCTCTATCACATGCTACCCAACTTGGATTTGTGCTGTCCCCCAAGGCCAGAGAAGCAGACCTTCCTCCACCCCCACATCAGTCCCCTGCCTGGATCAGACAGCTCTCCTGCAGCTGTGTGTGGCCTTGTCCCAGAAACTTTTATCCTAAAAATGTAGAAGAGCAAAATACCTCCTTGATACCCCACTGTTAACGTCAATAGAGTGACTTCAGGAATGAAATGAGTGCACTGGAAGAGGAAAAATTTGAGCAAAGTAGAAAATAAATAAATAATTTCTCTAGAGATATTTAGACACACACATCCACATACGGTGAGATTTTACAACTTAATTTCCTTGTGAATGGCACCGAACTGATTCAGTGTGGTTGCTACAGTAGATGTGTCCCCTAAAGAGTAACTCAGTGCACAAAGAATTACGTTCATTCATGCATCAACATTTTTGAGTTAAGACACTTCTTTATTCCAAAGATTGTTGATTAGCCCCCTTTCAAACTCAGTATCCGCTGTCTGCACCGTACGTGAATCATGTTCGGCACAGGACATCGCTGATGCTTTGTCACAAACAACCCAGGAATAAAAAGATCGGCATTTCAGTTTATTTTCCCTGCATCTTGTTAAAAAACATAGTAGGAATTTTGAAGAAACCTAATGCATAAATACATATTTTGTCTGATTCAATAGCATATACAATTCAAATGACACTGCATTAGAAAATCAAGGGGCTGCTGTTATTCACCAACACATTAAATGCGAGCGATTTATTTCTTTACCTTGACATTAGTCAGAGGGCCAAATCAGAAAATGATGCAACACCACTTAACTGCCTGCCCCTCCTTCCCCCACAACAAGCAACCAGAAAGCTACTGACCACTCTAACACAAAATGCTATTTCTTTAATCTTATCAACCATCACCTCTTCTGATCCGTGAGGACAATAACAGATTGGTATTAGCAATCCCAGCCCTTCTCAGACAGTTGGAGGCTTGCATATCTTAACTGATGTGCCTAATTAGATACAGCGGTGATTCAGCCTTCAGCTGCGTTCCATGGTGCTGCTTCCAGGGTGCATCAGCGTGCTCTGCATCACCCGGTGACTGAGGTGTTTACTCCTCATCACAATCACTGTTATCTGTCAGAAGCGATACCAGACTGCTTTCCAAAGAACACCACTCCTTCCTTTATTTATATGGAAGTACTTTCACCAGAAGGAGCAAGTTATCTGTGACTGAATGTTATTCCAGTGGAAGATAATAGCCTAGAAATCTTGGTGTCTTCCAGCCCTGGTCATAAAAGTCTGCTGAGCTTTCTGGGAGTTGCACAGAGGAACATTTTGGCATGTTATTCAGACTCCAGGCCTGCTCACTCTGCTTAGTGACATGGAAAGCTCTATCTCTTGGGTTGCAGGCTTGTGAATTCTTACTTGCCATTAACTGGATGACATCTTTTTTTTTCTTTTTTCTTAATTTAATTTTATTTTATTTTGTCTTATTTTAGGTGGAACAATTTTCAGTGTCTAGCAGTGTGAACTAGAGATGAACTGCTCTTCTGGAGGGGAAAGGTCTGTATGTCATTAACCTCATCAACCTCTGTTGATTTAACAGGAAATGTAAGCAAAGAAACGTATCCTAAAGAATGGCAAAAAAAATCAGTGTTTTCTCAGGCTTTATCCTTAGTAGATTAGAACATCAAGAATATCCTTCAACAAATGTCAAAAGTGTGAAAGCCATGGTGGATAACACATTGTATTTGCAGATTTAAAATTACAACACTACATAGCTAAAAATCTAGGTGCCTCAGTGTGGGGAAATTTTTTGCCAATCTGGGGCAAAAAGCAGACCTCTGCTGAAATAAGATGGCACCTACTTATGTAAGCCAAGGATAGTGCTCCTTAATATCAAAGCCTATTATTACTTCTACTTACTTGCCAATTGCTATCTTTAGTGCTCTGTTTTCCATTGCAATAGCAGACCCTTAAGGGAAGCTAGAAAATCCAGCTCTTTATCAGTGATGTTTTCAGCTCTAATAGAAGAAGTACAAGGCCCTGAACTCAGCTCTTCGTGAATAAAAAGGCTTTTAATTCATCTTTAAGGAAACAATTAGACATCATCCAGAGCATATAAATTAATCTGATTTTTCTTTTCCTCTATCAAGGCTATTATATATCTCTTTTCTTTTTCTTCCAGGTTGGCTTCTATTTTCTCTCAGGTGCAACTAAAGTTTCCTAAGGCAAGAAACTGAAAAAGAATCAGCAACATCTGGAGTTATCTACGCTTCTGCCAAATAAAACGAACACGTCTGAAGAGGGCTGTTACTCAGAATAAAAAGGGAAGTGATGACTAATAAGGAAATGCAATTTACCAAAAATATCTCATTTTGCCTTTTCTTAAATATATCAGTCTTGTAAGTCTCCTTGACCACCTAAAAGTCCTACTTGGATCATGCAAGAGTAAGATTTGTCCAGAAAGAACAAATATTTGGCAGTTTTGTATGCTGTCTGGAGGTGAATGGAAGTCTAGAGATCATTTCATAGTGACTTATAAACCATATACTTTGCATCTGAGTTAACATCCCTCAGCTCCGTTTTCATCAATGGAAGCAGGCAAAGTAGGATTGATCACACTTTTAAGCAGACATCTAAAATAGCTCAGCTGAACTGTGCCTTAAAAGCAGCAGTTGCTCTCCTCTGACTGAAAAGGCAGCTCAGGACAACTAGCTCAGCCTCGACATCTATACCTGTAGATCACAAATGCTGGGAAATATGAGGGTCACCTCCCAAAACTATCTTGCGGAATTATCCCCCCTTGCATTTCTCCTTATCTTAGCTTCTTGCTATTACTGGCACCCATAAACCATCATCCATAGACAAGAGAGGCTTTTGTCTTCTTTCTTAAGAACTTTTCTTAGAGGTCCTTAATGAAGAGGTGGTAAGAGCATAAGCATTTATTTGTTACTTTGGCAAATTCAGCTTAACTTTCTTGTCCCTCCTTCCAAGTCCTTACTCTCAGTCCTCCTTCCCATCCTGTTTCTTTTTGCCCCACTTTAAATCTCATTCTCTAGGAGCCCTCCTTATTCCAGTCCCTCAAAAAAATCACTCCTACCCACTTGGGTCTACTAATCCTGAACTAATGTGCGAACAACTCTGCCAAACACTTACTGGAACCAACCTAGTCTGCATGTTCCTTTAACAGCAGTTATGGGATCTTGTCACATACAAATTGTTCTGTCCAGAACTTCACTAACAGGCTAACCACGAGTACCGGGATAAGACATCCATGGTAAGTGTGTAGTCACTCGAGTCAATAAAGCAACAGTCCCCTCCAGAGGAGCCTTCAGATCCTGTGCAGTTTTAAATTCCCCATGAAGATATTAATTTCTTTTCCCTAGTTACATAGAAGGAGGCCTGAGTGGCAATATTCCTTATTTTATGTTTTCCATGAAGTGCCAAAAGATCAGTAGGGTGAACCTGAGCTTGTATCTTTTCTTTTTATAGGAATACATCTTAACATTTATTTTAATACTTGGAATTAATAAATACAAACAACTACAGAGGCACTGAACTTTTAGATGCCTCAGGGCACTCTATCTGCTCTGGAGCCTATCCTCACCTTAAGTTTAGTGATTCTTCAACTGCTGCTGAGGTTAAGAGGAATGCTGCATCTGGCAAAATAAGGCCTGTTGACATTACCAATGGACCTCACTGATCAACAATGCAAAGAAAGAAAAAAAAATGCAACAATGGAAGGAAAAGGGAAATAAAACCAGGCTTTCTACCTTTACTAAAAGCCTCTAATATCCTCTCTCCATTACTACAAAAGCCAAGGGATGTTGCAAATTTGGATACACTGGAGAGCAATTTTCTTCTCTTTGATGTTGCTGATGAAACAACAGGTCTCTCCTCTCTTCATGTTCAATACAAACAGGAAAGGGACACAACCCAGCACGAAACTGGGAACGGTGCCTGAGCTGCCCCTCTCCTGCTAACAGCAGTGGGATGGGTGCTAAAAGCAGGGAAGGTCATTCACAATGGTACAAGGGGTTCAAAGTGAGGTGGCAGGTCTTGGGGAGCAAGCCAAGGTCACCCTTTGGCAGCACAGTGCCAGCGAGCAAAGGAGAGCACATGCCAGGATCTGCCCCATCCCATAGCAAGTATTCTAGTCAGAAGAAAGACAAACTTGACAATCCCCCCTCTTCAATTTTTTTTTATGATTTGAGGAATGCATGAGGAAATCACATGATCCATTCAGCCTAACTTGCATAAACTTAGGGAAACATGTGGATTGAATTTTACTGCCTTTTCTTATCATTAGTGTTTTTCCTTTAAATCTCACATTTTGTTGGGCTCACAGAACAACAGCAAGGGCTGTCCTGCAGCTAATTTGAGGCCTGACGATTCCCTGTGACTGCAAACAATCTGCAGCTTACTGGATAAAGTGTCTTCTTTGTATTTCGAAAATAGTCAGCACAAATCCAATTAAAAATGTTTCTTTTCTTTCAAATGTTATATTGTTCTGAGCGTTTCTCTGTAAGCAAGGAACCCTGGATTACATTCCTCTCCAGGGGATCCTAAATGTTTATACAAATCACAGTAGGCAGCATTACAACACTTCCAACTTTTGCCACATGCACTTTGTCTAAACTCGAACTTGGTCAGAAATGTGTCACATTGCAAACTGTAAAAAAGAGAAATTAAAGGAAACTGTCTTATTTTTGTTCCTTTTGAGGATGTAATTCTATTAACAGTTCTGTATGTCTTTTCCCCATCAATTTAATTACAGATTAATTAATTCTTAGCAGTTTTCTAAAGACCAGCAAAGTATCGTCTGACCCAAAACACTTCACAGCAGGGAAAAAAGACAAGTTAGATAAAGAGAAAATCCATGCTTTGAGAAAAAAATGGTGTTTAGAAGAACAGGCAAGGCAAGGGTAGAAAAAAGATCAGCTCTCCCTTTTCCTCAGCAAACACATGTCACTGCATGTCTTGGTCATTGCATTTCACTCCTTTCCATTTCTGCACATCATGGCCCAGACTAAGCTTAGCTACAAACTGGTGATGCAGTATCCAAGGGCTTCTTATTTTATGCCTTTTCTTGAGGATATCAACATCAAAGTGGTTGAGATACAGCCATGGCCATGACTTTGCCATTGGTGTTGTTCCACAGTCATGGATCTCTTTTCAAACAGGCACACAAAGCCTGAACGTGCTTGGAGGGGCAACCCAATGATTTAGTTTGTGTCTCAGGCTGAGGCAATGTGTGAGAAATAATGGGGTCTACATTACAAATGCCCAGGCCCTGGCAAAGGTTACATTTGTTGTTGTCCAAGATAATTTCGGGAAGGGCTTGAGTTCACACCCTTTTCTGTGAGCTTGTGTGTTGCTACTACCAGGCAGGTTGTGACTGCCATCTGCTTACATTTATGTTTTTATAGGGCCTTTTATCACAGGGCTCCCAAAGCACTTTACACACTTACACCTTGATTCTCTGTTGTAACAGGAGGCGAGTTTAAATTAAAATAATGTGCAGGTCGTAATCTTGGAATTGGGCTTTAGAGCCTCCTTTTTCACCTCTCAAGTGGGGCTATTACAAAGGTACAAATAGCCAGAGCCAGGCATTTCAAGCCACAGTATGAAAATCAGGATATTTCTGAGAATGGAGGAAACAGAAAGACTTAGAAAAAAGAAAACTATGTTTCACATGCATTGCTGATAAATCTCACAATGTAAAAGAGATGCACATCTATGCCTTTGATAACTGTGCAGATGGATAACACTCCACTTGCCATGAAGAAAAGGAAGCACAACTCAAAAATCACTTATCTCCTTGTCCTTATATACAATTATTGGTGGGTGACTATTGCATGTAATAGGGAAGCCCAAAGAAAGGAGAAGTCTTCTTCCAGCAAAAGAGCTGCTCCACTTCAGGGAGGGGGAGCTGATGTTCTCAGCTATTGCAGAAGGTCACAGTGGCAGGCCAGGAAAGTCACAAGATGTGACACCTCCCTCCCATACACACAGCAGGCATAAGTGACATTGCTATGCTGACCACCTGGGGAAGGGGACAGAAGCCGAAGCAGTGCAGGAAACTGAATGCAGGAAGCACGGGAGCAGAGAACAGGAGTTCATTTTTGGAAGTGCTTCCACAGGGTTAGCAAGTTAATTAGTTGCACAGCACGGCCCCAACCACCATGCCATGAAGCTTTTTTTATTAAATCTGCTTATTTTTGGACCCTCTGTTGCTAATTCAACTGCCACTGGCCAGGCCAATCAGAGAGAGCACGCTGCTCCTCCGGGCACAGGTGGATACCCACAGCCGACACTTGCACCTGAGCCAGCCACCTCAGGCTCCTTTACTGATAATGCAGAGAGAGGTTTTCCTTGGGGAAACACTTCCTCTCTTCCTGGAACTGATGGAGAAAATAGGACGAATTATTTGTACCCAACAAGTGTTTGTTTCATTCCACCCTGAAGTCAGGAGAGAGGACATTTCTTATGCCCTCCACCCTGCAGAACAGGTCAGTGAATCTGCTTTTGCAGAGCACTTTAATTTTTTTTAATCAACACAAATAAAATAAAAATAAAAAACTGTGAAAATTAAAGCTGGTTACCTACAGCTGGGTCTTCAAGACATACAACCCTACATACATTAGCTCATCACTAGGAAGGATAAGTTACCAGTTTACATGGTGGCATACTAACTTGACTTCCCAGACCAAAGCATCTGATCCAGAGGGAAAGACTGAGAAGGTAAAAAATGACATGAAAATAGGAGGTGAGCAGGCATGGGATAAAGAACCAGGAGAGGCAAGGAGAGCAGTGGAAAAATAGTATCAGAGACTGAAAGAAATAAGCAGAAGCTGCACCATTATAGACCTGCTTTATTCCTGAACTCTTCCCTTTCCTCTCCAAGTTAAGTCTCTTCCCCATCCACCCTGATCCTCACTTCTCTGCCAAGGCTCACTTTGTGCATCTATTGCAGCTGACCTCATTCTTTCACCTGCATAGAGTCATTGCCACCCACAGCAAATTCCTCCAAACATCAGCCTGAGGTGGATTCTGGAGTAAAGGGGGGTGCTGAAATAGTACCTGCTGACACCCTGCTCTTGCAAACAACTCAGCACTCACTGGAGCTGGGACTGGAGTCCAAGTCCTCTGGCAGTTTTATGAAACTCTGTCTGTTCCTCGCCTCTGCTTTTCAAAAAGCACATGAAATGAAATGGCTTGTTCCGGGGCAAATGACACAATGGTGCTAAACGGCATGATTTGTTTGTTTGTTTCATCCCAGGAGGGGAGGAGGAGGGAAGGAATGTATATTTGATCTAATCCAAACCAATTTTTTTGTAGTTGTTGTTTCTGCTAAACTCTAAAAAAAAAAAAAAATCAATGGTTTGAACTGCCCTACACAAAAGAAGTTTGAGGGAAAAAGAGAGATACTAGACTCCATTTTTCTCTCAAGACTCGTTTGACCCTCTGACACCTCAGCCTGGGAGGAACTCGCTTACGAAACCCAGCGTTCAGAAATAAATTTTAAAAACAGCCCAAGCTGCCCCACATTCAGGAGAAAAGCTGTTTATTTACTCTGCCTTCTCTTGCAGTGCCTGTATGCTTGTGTCAGAGCATGCTCTGAATTGCCCACTGACCTACATTCCCTGGGACAAGGAGCTGTGCCTCCCTGCTCCAGGGCTCGGCAGCACCCCTTGCCCTGGCCCTGCACTCCCTCTCCAGCGTTGCACCAGCTCTTCCAGCAACACTCTGCATAAGTGGATAATGTCTCAGGCCACCGAAGCATGCTTTTAAATGGATAGCCAGCCAAGTGTATATTAATTAAACTTAAAAGTTCTATTTATTGCCAAACACAGGGGGATTACACAGACAACAAGTGGTGGAAAGTACTCCAAAATGTTCTCACCCCTTTAATTACCATGCTATAGTTAGCCCAGCGAGCTGATGTGTAATCAGCGCTGCTCTACGCACTGTTTACAGCAAGCACTCAGGAGAAACACACTTACTTCATGGCCTCTCTCAGCAGCTGCCACGTTTGGAAGGGCAGGAGGAACACAGAAGGCACCAAAGGGCCCTTTTCTTTATTTCCTCCCCTCATGGCTGCTCTTTTCCAGCACCCTGCTGTGCTCCCTGGTCCCGGGGGGGTTTTGCCACTAGCCCGTGACCCCCTCAGCAGTGCTTCCAGTCCATCACACCAAATCTCCCAAAGTGCTCAATGTGTGTCTCTCCCACAGCTGCCATCATGGAAGTTAATTAGCATTGCACCGCACTTTGCTGCTGGCTGATTTTAGAGCTGGGCATCTTAGAAGTTTGAATTTATTTTATGCCTTCATGTTTCCTGTGCTTACAGATCACGCATTTCACAGGTGAGCTGAGCAGCCAAGTGAAGAAGCCAGGAAGATTTGGACCCCCAAGAGGCTGATCCTGTTCCCCTGAGTCTGTCACAGGGACCAACCACTTGAATTCGAAGAGATCAGTGCTAGATCCGGCAGTGCGATTCTACTCAGTTCCTCTAAGGGCAGCTTGCAAGCCCTCTACAAAAATGTATCTTCTTTATAAAACTGAAGATGAAAAAAATCAGCAAAATAGGGTAAAAAATTAATAGCCCAGCTTGAAAAAGCCCTGCTCTCACTCACACATACCACTACACAGAGTTAATAGCACTGACCTCTGTGCTCCTCTGTTCCCCTATCTCCCAGCAGTGCCTCACAAGCTGTAGCATATTGCTGTCTGCTGCTCAATTTGGCTGCCTTTAGCACTGGCAGCTCATTTTCCTTCCCTTAATCCTCAAATCCTCAGTTCATTTCCAGGTGTTTTCATTGAAATAGCATGAATAAGAATACACATGCACCCATTAGCAAGCCAGCAAACCCCTTTCATCCTCTTGCATTTTCACAGCTGATTGCAATTGAAACAGCAACATGCATTTTTCACATGACGCTGGGTCTGCATTTCAAAAGTCATATCTACTCCCAATTGTACACATTTCCCCATCCAGACAACCTGAGCAATACAAGGCATAGGTAAATAAAGTCATGATAAGCATGGGAAACAGCTAAGTCACATTACAGCATCACAATGTCTGCCACTACTACTACCCTTCTCACAAGCAGTCTGAGGCACATTTAGTATCCACACTCATATAGTTAGCAGCTCTTTGGATAGCAGTCATGTTTAACCTTCACCAAAACAGTCTTTCATCTTCCAGGACCTCAGAGTCTCTATCACAAGGTCCAGAAAGTGGCACTTCTACAAGGTAGAGTGAGGTGAAGGTATGAACCCTCCCCAGCTTCAAACCTTGGGCTTCTCTGTAAGATAAGGTCTCTCTGAGTGGCTGAAAACATCACTTGGGGAATTGACTGCAAGCCTAGAGCTACCAGAGCAAAGAGCACTTTGGCCAGTGTTTCTCATCAGCCATACCACCTGTCATGGTCCACCTCCAAAAGCTCTGATGCTCAGACTGAGACCAGGATGTCTAAGGATTTCAGGATTAATCCACAAAGGAAGGACTCTGCAGCTTTCCCATTCCAGAAACAGAATAACACCAAAGCCTTTCAAAGAGAAGCTGGTCAGAAATTTTCTGATCAGAAAATAGAAATTAATTCCTTCCTAAACTGTTGCTGCTTTCCCAAAGACAGCAGATATCTCAACTGTCTGGGAACCTCACTCAAGGCTTTGGAGGTGACGCTTGGGATTTGG
>NW_005054316.1:7122663-7126525 GCF_000277835.1 Geospiza fortis | reverse complement strand
CTGCCAGCAAAGGTTTACTGTCAAGGCTGCATTACACTGTCCTCTCTGTTTCACTGAGCAGGTATAGACCCTGCAGAGCTGCTGGAAATTTCTTCAGTCTTTCTTTCCTTTGCTTGCTTTAATATACATCACATTTCCAAACAACAGCATTTCTTTCAAATTGAAATCCAAATTTTTAGGCAGCTCTGCAGTTAGTGCCTACATTAACAATCTCTGGACCAAAATGCAAAATTTATACACTTCCAAATTACTTTGGGACATATTAAAAAAGCCCCAAGATAAACAGCTGGCAGATCAGCAAACTGAACAGCCCCAAATTAAACTGAAGTTTGTGTACATGCATGTGCATGTACTGCCTCACGAACCGACAGAAAATGTTCCCTGTCATAGGACGAGCATTGCCTAAGTGGGATTAAGGTGCTGAACTACTTTATGTCTGCATCTGGCACAGGTTTTGCTGGACAGATGACTCAATTCATTCTGCTCTTAATTGTTAAGTCTTTTGAAGACTTATTCTTATGCAGTTCTATCTTTCCGTACTAGGTAAAAAATTTCCTTGTACATGGCAGTGTGTTTCCATGTATCCCACTGCCAGGTGTTGCTATGAACCAGTCCATCCTGCTCTGAATCTTGACTGTGTTTCACAGGCTTGCTAGGACTGTGTCATGGAGGCATTTTCAAATGCAGGAAGAAAGGCAGTTTGCCCTTTCTTTAGAGAGCAGAAAACACCAGTGCTGCCCAAAGAGTTGCTATACATGTGAGTGGTGATGTACTAGATGAATTTGCTTGTCTCAGGGTTATCTGCAATGAGAATGGTGGTAAAGGTGGATGTTACCAGCCTCAGGGTGAGAAGACACAGATTGGCCCAGAAGAGCTTTTTCAGATATTTAGAAAGAGGCTTTGTTCCCTGGGCAGTATGCTTGGCCACTGTTCCAAAGACACCAGAGGAGCTCTTTATCACACGTGAAAGCCTTCTCCCAGGCACAGTCCTGGGACCTGCTGACCCCCAGAGCTGAGCTCAGCCCTTCAGTCCATTGCTGTGGACTTACTCAGGTATATTAGGTCTGAAGCCCTCCTGTTTCCCCAGCAATCACTGCTCCTGCTAGAGTCTGCTTCCAACAAAACCCATTCCCTAACTTATGTCACTTTCCACATTACTGCATCAGCAATGGCACTGCAGCCAGTTCCTTGCAGAGCCAACCCCAGATCCTGGATGTTCCTTCTGTTCCTCAGGCCATTTCAGAAGTGTCACCAGCTGGACACTGAGTAGGGCAATTCACGAGTCACACGACACCCAGTGCTGCTCCCAAAGTTCCTGTGTGAGTGATGGGCACTCTGCAATACACATAAATAAAGATTCTTGTGTAAATATAACACACAGTGATGCTGCCACTGATTTGCACATAAAATAGCAAATGCACAGCTCAGCTTGTTTTGTAAGTTTGAGGGGTGGCTTGAGATACAAGTTAAGTAAGGTTTTATTTCTGGCTTCACCCCTAGGACCAATGTTCACTGATACTGATATTTAAAGAAGTGCTTTCTTCAGCATGGCTACAGTCCAGGGTGTGTGGTGTGGTGGTCTTTTTTTTTCCTATGCGGGCTTCAAACAAGCTGTGGGTGTCTAGGTGGGTGGGTTGAGTGACATATTAGTGAGGAAGCTTCCTCCCCTTTCAGAGCTACATGGAGAAGTCAGAAAGGCATCGTTTTAGAAAGTGACAGGCAGATCAGGTTGGACTATTGCTGTTGAAAAAGAGTTTAAATCCATCAAGAGTCTTGAATTTGGAACTGCGCTGCTACAGAGAGCAGGGTGAAGTGAACTTCACTAACCTCTATAAATATTATCTGTCGTTTAATTTCAGATTTACTCCTCGAAAAGCCTTTCAAAATGCATGCTGCCTCCTTTCAGCTCCTGGCATCCAATCAAACGAGCTATCTAACAACAAGGAGAAGAGGAAGTCTGTCCTTTGCCTCCATTTAGAAGTGAAAGATTCCCCCTTCCCTCCTGCCCACTCCCTTCTCCCCACCCTCCCCCCACTGACTCTGAAGGTCTTCCAATTATCTCCTTTACCTGCCGCATTAAAAAGTAAAACATATGAGTTGCCAGAGATACAGAGTCTGAGGACAAGCCACTGTGGCAAAGCCATGACATTAGAACAGATGGAAAACTTCTCGGGAACAAAATGTGCACAAAAAAATGGGTTCTGGCTTTGAAGTGTATATTCACGGTGGGTGCTTTCATGTCTTTTGAAAAGCCCTAGCTCAAATATGACCTACTTAGGCAACATTCTTATTTATGTCTCCAACTAAGGAGCAGTATATTTAGCAAATGAGAGGAAATCATCCCCCTGTCATGTTTATAGATTGGAGCAAACTTTGCTGTTTAATTCTTCAACAGATTTGTCTCCATAAAAGTGGATGTAATTTAAACACTGTTAAAAAAATCAATAAATTCCAGAAACTTGGGATAAATGGAATCATAATTTCAAATATATATATATATTATATATACAGACATACATACAGAGAAATAAAGAGAGAACATTTATTCAGTAGATTGTGGTTAAACCATATTTATTTAACTGGTTCAAGAGTAATGGATAAGGCTGAGCAAAGGTGGAGAGTGAATTGTAAGACGTTGCTATTTGAATTGATGCTAAATGCTAACTATTCTGTAAGATAATAAGGAAAATTCTTAACTCTTCATAGACTAGGTAGGCTTACCTGAACCAATATGAGAGGAGATTAAAATGTAGTTTACAAGATTCTTAAATTCAAGAAATTGAAGTTGAAAGGCATTTCAGAAGGACATTTAGTTCATCTCCCAAAGGCAAGATAAATAAGACCTACGTTGTTCTGGATTGTAATCTGTCTAACCCCCAAGGATGGACATTTGGTAAGCTTCCAAGCAAGCTATTTCCTCCTTTTGCAATTATCACCAGTAGACGGATCTTGCTGGCATCTAAGCCATGTCTCTCACTGAGGTTACAGCCCATTACCCCTTGTCCCAGAAGACAAAGAGTACAAATTATTTTTTTCCGCTTTTTAGTAACCTTTCAAGATTTATCATGTTCCTTCTTTCTTCTTTTGATTTGGCAACCCCGGTTTTCTCAGTCTTCTCTCACAGATCATGTTCCTCATCAATCAAAAGTCTGCCACCCTATTGACTCACATCTCACCTCTTCCCTCTTCTAAGATGATCCACTCCAAAACCCAGAGCCTTCCTTTCAAGAAGTTGCCTACTCTCATTGCATTAATGCTGTTCAGTGTTCCTACCTCAATAGAGGAGAGTCTTGCAGCCGTCCATGCCCCATTTTGTACAGGCCACCCATCCAACTTCTCCAGGTTACTTTACATTCTGCGCCCATTCTCCACCTGTCCCACAGCCTATCCCAGCCTGAAAAGCAAACAAGAACCTCTGCTTTCCACCATCGCTCTGCATGACACTCTGTCCCAGCAAATCCCAAAGCAACCCACTCAAAATCCCCTTGCAGTTTCACAGGTAACCATTGGGAACCAGTCTCTGACTACAGCTTGCTGGACACCTGTGTACTGACCTCAGAGGACAGTTTCTTCTCATCCTGGTTTTACCATGTTGCTTCTGACTGTGTCTTGTAAAACAGTATGAAAAACCTTCTTAAAATCAAAACACCTGACAACCACTGTTTTTTTTTTCCAACCAACAAGGTCTGTTGCTGTTTCTCAGAAGGAAAAGAGACTGGTTTCAGGTGATTTACTCCTGACAAATACATGCCAGCTGTCCTGCTCACATCCTTGTTCCCTTCAAGGGGTTTATGATCCATTGTTTGATTGTTTGTTCCATGTATTGGCAGATATACAACTTGACTACAAATCCCTGGGTTCA
>NW_005054316.1:7073347-7122628 GCF_000277835.1 Geospiza fortis | reverse complement strand
AGAACTTCTCCTGTCCTTCATGACTTCTTGGGATAAATACTAAACTTTATGGTACTGTTTCAGTCAGTTCTCTGGTTCTCTATACCCAAGGCTGAATTTCGTAAGACCTGATACATTAAAAAGCCATTTTGTTTATTTCAGTATTTTCTAATCTCATTTTTCTCTGCAGTAGCCTGAACTATCATCCTGTAGTCACTGGCTTTATTACCCTTCAATCATAGCTGAGCTTCTTAAGAAACACTGACTCAGAAGCTGATAACATAATTTATTTCCGATAACACTATTCACTTTGGGGGAATGACCTAGTCTTTCTCAACCTTTTTAGGCCAAATATTTCAGAAGTTCTCATGTTGTTCTTAGCTACCTGATGCTCAAAGGCCCCCTTAATCTCCTAAATGGAAAGGAGTGCTTAGCATCTTAAAAAAACAAGCCCCCAGCTGAGGTTCATATTTTGTATCTCACGACAACTGTGACAACTGTGACTCTTCCTGATCAAAGCTGATCTGAAAATACCGTAGGAACACTTACCTTGTCACTGTTCCAGCTGAATGTAGAAGGGCCCTGGCGTGCAGAAATGGAAGTAGATCATCAAACCCCTGTAAAACCCAGTCCACATTTTCATGAGAGCTCTGAACCTTTCTTCTGCAACCCAACAGTTTGGCCTACCTTAAACTCGGCTTAATTCTCAGACCTTGCCCTCCCAAGTCATAACATCATATTTATACTTGTCTCTTTAATACTTGTTTAGAGAACACTTACAAATCCACTGATGAAATTTAAAAACCCAAAAGACACGCTCTCCCTTAAAATGGATTAAAACGGTGTCAGCTCCCTTGAAGTTAATGAATGAATACTATTCCTTAGAGCTGTTTTTATTCCTTCTGATATCCTAAATGATGCTGAATCAGAAAGGGTGAAGTAACTGAAATCCAGATATGTTAGTTTCTGCTCCATTAGGAAAAGGAAAAATCAATTTGGCAAAACATAAAAGAAGAAAATCAATAGGAAAAAAAATTTATTTTCAGTTGAAAACTAAGAATACATTACAAACAATGGTGAGTGAAAATTATTCATTGATTTGTATAACACCTTTTACAAGCCCAAAAAGTGCTCCAAAGAATTATAGATTATTTAAACCTAAGGATCATTTACCACCAAAATGCATCTATCTCTGGAGTGGAATGCAGCTGCTACAAAATTGCAATATCAAACAAAACACCACAGCTTTAGGGCACAAATGCTTTATCTGAAGATGCATCAAGAGAAGTTGAAAATGCAGAATGGAATTATCCAGGCTGGAATATGACCACACTGCAACTATATCGATTTCAGTTTAAGCTTAAACTCACAGAAGATGGGCCCATCAGCCCATTAAACAAACTTTGGCTCACAAAGTCCCTAAAATGCTCTGGGGTAATGTGCCAGAGGATGGGTTTGGCCTATTCCTCCTGCTGTTTCCCTGGTCACTGCCAGCAAGCCGATGGCACTAGGCTGATGGCCCTTAGGTGTGAAGTGACCCTCAGCAGCAGGGCAGCCACCTCTAGTGGCAGGGCAGGGGGTGCAGGAGGAGTCTTGTGTGCTCTCTGGCATGAAGCACCACGCTCATCCGGAAGTACTCTAAATCCTCCACCTTAAGCACACATTAAGTTGTTTCAGGATATGGGCCACATTTATATCACTGTCATTAGTAGCAAGGGCTCACACTGCATAAAATTGCACAAAGTACCTTTTGTACCTCAAGATGTACTTAGCAAGCAAACTCCTAGGGGCAGGGAATGTGCAGTCTTCTGTTTCTCTAAAGCACCTTAATCAATTATGGCAATATAAAAATGATTTATAACAATCTATTAAAAATACAACTCAAATGACTTATCACTCCTGGGGTCCTGGGAATATACTGTAGGATTTGCCATTTAATTGTAAATCAAATCCAGCGGTCACTACCTCGTGTTTTAGAGAAAGATGACAACTATTGATACACCTCACCAACTGCAAGTGCAGCGTGTCTTGGATGATACAATCCTGGGTCGTCACCCAGTATGTGACCGGGGAGAAGCAGAAATGTGGAATAAAGTGGCAGACATTTCTGGTCCCTACAGTCTGTAACCCAATCAGTTCTTCCACTGATCAGGAAGCTGCCATAAGCCCAAGAACTGCTGCAGGGCAGGTAGGCAGGTTCACTTAAAACACTCGCCATCACTGCCATGGCAGTTTCTTTCTCCCACAGCTTTCTCTGGAAAAGCTTCTTGGGAAGATGAAAGTCCAAAATAACAGCAAGACAGAATAAACAGCTTGCCTAAAAGGCCACAAGCTGGGCTGGAAAGAGATTCACAAAGCATCTTGCACCCACAGTCTTAGGCAAACTGCATTGCACAGGACGACCCAGAGCACTGAGGACAGCTGAAGCTATTCATGGGGTAGAAATACAGCACCTGTTTCATCCCACCCAGTTCAAGATTCCAAGTCTACCTGTTCCTGTGCTAAAACCAAGAACATGTAATAAGAAAATCTCAGTTTAGAAACCTGACCCCTCTCTTCGTTTTCAGAATAGCCAAGAGCAAGTACAGAAGCCTGCACCAGTATCAGAATCAAAATAGACTGGGTGCATCAGAGGCACACACCATATCTGATAAAATACTCCTAAATCTGACCATCAGCAGACAGGGATGGAAACTATTTGCACCCTGGAACTGCTTGTTTTTGATAAAGCATGTTGATAAAGCTGTACTCATATGAGCACCCAGGCCAGGAACTGAGCTATTTGTCCAATAAACTCCTACCACTACTCTTATGGACAATGATATCTGGCAGCTCTTTCCATAAGCCAGTAAAGCTGTACCTTGAAGACAATGTCAGAGCAGATGAGGGAGGTTAACCCCTGCGTGAGTGATCACACAGCACAGGCCAGAAATCCACAACATACAGCTGATCAGAGATGCCCTCACCTGATAAAACTAGCCAAGAATACCATACTTTAGAAAAACATCTTTAATTTTAGTGTCATAATGAATAGATAGATAGATAAATCTGCATATGAGAAATGGCCGAAGCTGTAGGAGTGCTCATTTCTTCTTTGTTTTCACACTTTCTACCAATCCTTAGCTTCATCTCTTCCACTGCTCCGTCCCCCAGTTAATAAGCTTTGCTCCTGTGGTTGGGAGAACTCTTACTGTATTATATTCTTAAGGGAGATTCAAACATAAAGGCCACTATTAGTATAGAATACGTTTCTTGCATCATAAAATCATTATGGGTCGCCCTGCCCAATTCACTAGGGATTAGCACAACACCAGTGACAGGTGATGCTCTATCCGTACTTGGATTTCCTCAAAGGATTCCTTTGTAGATACTCTAGCACCTAATATGGCTTACCCTGTACCTTTTTCACAGTAAGGTCATTCTCTCTTCTAAATAGCTGCCTTTTTTCAGAGAGCTTTGTCTCTTGAGAAAATGTTCTTTGGTTATATTTGGCTAAAGCTGGCCAACCAGCACAAAAGTCACTGAGAAGACAGCTACACACCTCACCTCACCCACTGTGCAACACAGAAGCCTCATTTTCTAAGGAAATGAGGCTAAAAAACAAACAGTGAACTCAGAATCTTCTGGTGTCTCACTCCCTGTGAATCTAACGTTTATCTTTGTTATAACCTTCTTCTGACAGGAATTGCCTTTATCTGTATTTTGTAAAGCTTTGAGCATATTGCCAGCACTTTAATAGTAAAATATCATAGAGAACCATATATCTGAATATTATTATGCAGAAAATATGTGCATGTTCACACAGACAGCAGATATATAAAAATACTGAATATGTAATTTAAGGCCGTATTTGTGTTTGAGTATGTAGGTCAAATACAGGGCAAAGTTTTTTTCTATTACACACAAAACCTCCATGTACACTGGACTGAAAGAAAGCACATAAAAACCCCTTTAATTCTGGATGCTAAAAGGTGCAAGTTCTAACTAGCGTTTGGAAGGGTGATTTCCCCAGGGAACCCCAGGTGTTCTGGGCACGCGCCAAGCCATTATTGCTGAGCACTGGGATTGAGGTTCACCTCATCTAACCTCGGCCATCTGTCTCCCTGTAGAGACTCAGGCACCTCCAGAGGGTGATACCTGGGAGGATGGAATGAATCAACCTGCCTGAGTCTCACCACTGACTACAGGGGCGGCCCAGACTACTCACTCAGATAAACCAAGTAATTTTTGAATAACTATGGTTAGGTGAGATGAATGCCAAACTTGGTGAATATTAGCCTGCAAAAACCAAGTGAGTGGGAAGATTCCACATCACAGCTGGATGAGAATAAGAAAGAGCTAACCATAAACCCTGAATTCTCAGGGTCTACACGGAAGCAAGAACTGGTTTATAGTACCTAGAAACTTCTGCAACTGCATGAAGAGGTCTTTCATAAGAAACAAACAAATATTGCTGAGGCAACTAACATTAGCATTTTGAATATATCTATTGACAATGAAACTTTGAAGTATTCTCCCTATAGGTACTGAAAAATGGTGACCACTGTCAGTAAATGGCAGAGGGGCAATTTCTACTTTGGTTCTGATTTGGATAATTTCCCTTTAGTCACCACAAAAATCAGAATGAAGATCTAGAGTGAAAAAAACTCGAACAAATCCATACTACCCGAGCTGGACTCTGCAGCAGCAGGCTCTAATTGCTCTACCTTCCCCATATTTCCAGCAGAAAGGGTAGTACACATGACCCACTGGGCAATGGGTTTAAAAATGACTAGTTGTGCACTCATTTCTGCAGTTCAATTTGTTGGCTTTAGAGTAATTCTATTGGTTTCAAAGTTCTACTTTCCATTAGGGCTATTGACCATGAGATACTGTTAGAAGGGGATTTTGTGCTCTTTTTTTTCTACCTTCACTGGCTGGAACAGAGCTTTTCCCCATGTCCATTAAATATACATTTTAACAGCATTTCCACCTGCACTTTGTCACCTCAGCTTCTCAAGGGGTGTACCTCCACTTGGCTCTGAGCTCAAGGGCGCCCTTGATATCAGTCTGAGAGTGCCAACAAGCATGCTAATGCCCATTTGAAATAGCTTTTCCTTTGCCTCAGATGTTTTCATGCACTCAACAAATAAAAAGTCTCTGCTTCACTCCATCTGCAGTGCTGTAGGACGCCCTCACCTCATTCTGTCAGTGAGCTACAGTTGCTTTCAGGCACCTTCTAGACTTCACTTTCCTTCCTGGAGTGTGTCGTGTGTCCCCCCTACTTTAGGATCCAAGTTAGCAAAAGGCTCTGAGTGTGTTGTACCTAAGTTTACCTTCTCGAAGGTGCTCACCTCCCTGCTGTTAATACTGTATTTATTTTCAAAATGTCCACATTCTCGGGAAATTAGAAACACCCTGTAAATACGAGCTGCTTCTGAATGTGAAAGAACAGAAATTGCAAAGATGGAACAAAAACTGAATTTCCTGCAAATAAAACTTTGGCAGTAAAGATAATTTGTTCCTCTGCTGTCAGTAAGAGGTGTCTATATGGGTCACTGAAGAGGTTCTTTACTGGGAATAAGTTAAATTCAGCATCTACCATCTTGTCCTGTGGGTGAAGCATGCTATCTCAAATACGCAATGCAGCCCAAACTGGGTGTCATCTTTTTTAAACTTTCTTTTTTTGTGAATCACTTCCAAGTCTTGGGGGCAGGACATCACGACAGCCAGTTCCTCAACAAAGAACTGACATGAGAACAAAAGCTATTCCTGAAGAGTTCTCAAAATAAAAGTGAGACAGATGAGTGAGGAAAAGTTGCATGGGTGTTTCATCAAACAAGAATATGGTCAGGAAAGAAGTATCAGAAAATATAAATTCATTAAAGATTAACTGGCTCACAGAAGTGTCAGTTCTGCAGGAATATTTTTAGGAAAAAAACACAAGAAGGTTCCAACACTGTGAATACGTAAGGTTTGGACACCTCAGAGATAATAGTGTCAGTGTTTCATCTGAGAATTATTTTCCATTTTTAATATATTT
This sequence comes from Geospiza fortis, assembly GCF_000277835.1. Lineage (NCBI taxonomy): Eukaryota > Metazoa > Chordata > Aves > Passeriformes > Thraupidae > Geospiza > Geospiza fortis. The sequence goes on along the minus strand of NW_005054316.1, from coordinate 7,116,627 downwards.
GTATATTGTATGTTCTAGTACTGTGTTGAATAGCAAAACCAGCACAGTTAATTCAGAGTGAATCCTTCCTAGAACCCTCCTCTGTGAGGAGGAATTTCAGACGTTTTTTCTAAATTGAACCTAAGGTAAATTTCAAAATCTTGAAATCCTTTAGAAGATAGAATTTTCATTCATTGCCCAACACTGTTTTAACTTCAACCCTTTGTCAACAGCTAAGTCAAGCTTTGGGAGAAAGTGCTAGTGTCCTTTTGAAAAATTATTCCTGCTTGGATTCCCTTTCCAGTGGCATCTGGTGAGGGCTGCTTTGCCATAAATCTAGACCAAAAGCCGCTAAGCAGTTGTCCTAAAAAACCTGCAAATAGTTAAGTACCTGGCCATATTCTGGACCCTGGGCAATATTTTTCCATATAATTACTTCTGCTATTGTCATTAGCTCCAGCACTCTCACTATTTTATTACCATAGGTATTTCGAGACTCATAAAAATGTGCTCTTACTCAAGGCTTAAGCAACACATGAAATAAATCAGCAGCACTGAACACTGGCTGACACTGGATGAAACCTGGCTGGGAACAGCTGGATTGCTCTCTTGACTAAATATTTACAAAAGCCATGATTATATCACTGAGTGACACCATGTGAATATAACAATTTATCAATCATCATGTTTAACTGAAATCCCTGCAGGAGGGGATGGCATTCTCACTTAACAATGAGGATCTACTGTATGCTAATTAAGTCACCTATTTTGTGGCTAAGCTCACTTCAGGGATATTTGGGCATTTTAGCTACCCATTTCCTAAGCACTGCTTACTTCAGAGGCAGAGAGAACACAGGTCAGCAGGGCTGTCACCTACATCAGTACTCATCCAGTAACACTGCTGGAATTGCATGGGGCACACGCCAGAGCAGGGGGTAGCACAGACCAATATACAGAATTTATTTTGTTTTCCACGCTCCTGCCATGGCTCCCCTGCCTGCTGCAGGGTGTCCAAGGGCAGTGAGTACCCCAGCAGTTTCCCTGCCACCCCCCTGGCTACTACAGGACCTGCTTCCACCAGCACCAACTACTTTGGTCTGCTGCCTTCGCACATCCTCTCCCAAGCAGGCAGGGAGTTTCCCTGCCATACCCCTGGCAGTGCTCACAGTGCTGGCTACCAGCTTTGTGTCCAAGATGAAATGCCCATGTCTCTAGGAAAGGTTCCAATTTTCTCACCCCATATTTACCAGGTTAGGCAAAACTGAGGGTTCGTTCACCCTAAAACTGCCTGAAGTTTCACCTCACAATGCAGGGCTCCCCGACACCAAACCCACCTCCCTGACAGCACTGACACAAGTCTGTCTGAACAGAGCATGCAGGACAACCTGCTCCCCTGCCAGCAGGGACCTGGTGGCTCTCTTTCCGTCAGAGCTGGTTAGCACTGACTGGGTAAGCTCCCGAAAAGGCCCCAGAATACAAGGCTACCTGCTGCAAGGAGAGAAGAGCTGGGACATGAAGAGTTCTGCCAAAAGTGTGACATTGCCAGAGAACATAAGGATCAGGTTCATACAGATGGGAGAAGCAAGTGGACCTGTTCAGAGGGGAGAAGGTTCCCATGAAGATAAAGGCAGCATGTCACACTGATATGAAACATGTCTTTGGGCACTAGAAACCACTACCACATGGCATGAGCTTTTTATGAAGTCTTCCACCTTCTGCCTCATGCTAGATTAACTACCTTGTACCAGCAATTGCATGAACAGTTCAGCTACCATCCTGTCTCCTTCAGATTACAGGTTTTACTCCAATGCAAGAGAAAACACAAACCTATTTACCAGTCCCACTGCACAGACTCTTTAGAAAGTTTTTCTTCAAAATGTCACACAGGTACATGAATAGCACAGCCTGTTTGTGTGGATCTCAGGCTAACATTCAAAAGGAACAGGTGGCATCCACAGTTCACCTTTGCAAACTGCTTTTAAACCTTGTCTTTCTTTCCAGGAATCATTGTTCAAAAAGAAGAAAAAAGTTTGGGGTGATGAAGTCTGCTCCCTTGAGAGCCTGAGAAGAAAGTTTCCCTCATATGGATGTTAGACACAGATTTTTATTCCCGTTTTCTACATGTTGAGAGTCTGCATAATAATTGTATTTTAGTCTTTGGAGCCCATCTGCCACTAAAGGGGAAATTTCACCTTCTTCTTTCTACCTACAGAGAGGTTTATAAATCAGTAAGCACACAGACATGGGAGCACAGGACTTCATTGCCCTTCCAGGAGCCCTTAATGGCTCAGACAATCACAGCAAGTGCTCTTTTCAGAAACACAGGGAGGGAGGAGAGAAGTTACGATAAATTTAGTTTTCTTTTGAAGTTAATAACCTCCTACAAAGGCTTTTGGTAAAACACAGACACCTTAACATTCTTTTCCCTTTCAAACAATTTCTTCCTCTATTTTTCCCTCAGATGGTAAAATCTGAGGAAATCTATCTCTTCTGAAGTAACTGCTTTGTGTGAATGACATCAGCAGACCACGAGGTTACCACTGGTAAGTTGGCACCCTGAGGGGAATGAAATGAAATCTCTTATCAGCCTACTTGCTCCTCTTCTTTTCAACATTTGGTGCCTTTTGTAATATGCAAAGCAAAGGAAATGTTTTGCTCCCCTTGATTTTTTTCACCTTTTTTTTTTCCCCAGGAGAAGGAACAATACATTTGACTGGTTTCTCCAAGGTCTCAGCTGTAGCTTCAGGTTTGTTTGGTGCCTCAGTCAGAAGTGAATGATTTATACTCCCTCCTCTTTCCACCTCACATCAGCCCTTCTCTTACCTACCACTGGGTTCTCTTGAGACTTGTTTCAGGCAGTTTTAAAATCCATGGTCTTCCCAGAGAAACAAGACATCCATAAATGCAGATAATGTTAACTTTTACAAACTCCTACACCACAGCAATGGCTTTGCTGTCTTGACTTCAAAACCATGGCAGATATAATCTATTATCAATTTCCCAGTGTGGTTATCCTGCAGTAACACTCCTTCTGGTTTCTCTCAGGTCAGAAGGCTTCAGAGGCAAAAAGTGTTGGTGTGGAAGGGAGATGATGCAGGGGAGAAAATGGGTGAATGTATGAGAAAGTGGCTACAGCACAAGAAGATTCCCTTCCCCATACATAGGATTTTCAGCAGGTGGAGCCAGGATGGCAACTGCCCACAAAAACTGGGAACGAACCTGAAAGGGGAAAGCTCCAAGGGAAGGTTCCTCTTGGAACCTTCCCTTGGGCTTGTTGCAGAACATCTGAAATAATGAACCTATTACAGCACACAACCATTAGCCCCAGGAGAGGAGATGGGAGGTGGGGACTTTCTGCATATGTTTTTAATAAGTCTCATGGATCCAGTAAGCACACATTATGCAAAGAACAGTTTAATCTTTCTTAAACTAAGCTTAGAAACAAAGATGTTAAATCACTGCAGGATCCCAAGTCTGGAGTACAGCAGGGGAGCCTGGATGTCATCAGGAGGATTGCTCATATACTGTTACATGCGGCTTCCCAGCAGGTGAGGGAATATATGGAAGCAGGGAGAGAATGCTAGCCCAGGCTGGGGTGGAGGACAGCTTAAAAAACCTGCAAGGGAAGATTAAAGGTTACAGAGCCAAACTATACACACAGTTCTTTATTGTTTTTACAAACAACATGCTTTAACAAACAGTGACAAAAAAAAAAAGTGTGTTTTCCTTTTTAAATAAAATAAGAAGAGAAATGCTATTTCCTTTTTGGAGAAGCTATTTCTGAGTCACTACACCCACCTGACACGACTCGACACTTGCAGAGCAAAGATGCCTGTACCCCCATGCATACTCTGAGAACACCCAGAGGTTCGTGCTAGGGAGAGGCACAGAAAGCCAGGTTTAGGAGCTATCAGTCAGTGAAGGACAAGAAAAGGTGTCAGCCGCCTTGTAAGTGTGACAAGGGGAGGCAAGTGGGCTGAGAGGCGAATGGGTAACTTGAGCACATGACAGAGACATGATAGAAAGGCACGAGGGATGAGACAGTGAAGATACTGTTTTTTGAAGGATGACACAATTTAAAACAAAGTAAGTTTGGTCAAATGTTTATCATAGTCTCTCCAGGAACCTCCACTGTTCCTGTTTATTAATTTTAATGATATGGTATCTGCAGTTCCTAGTCAGAACCAAGGCTCCCCTGTCTCATGCATCACAAGAGGATGAGGCCCTGCCATGCTCAGTACACAGAGAAGGAAGATAAATAGTGCACTAAGAATAGGCCAGCAGGATAAAACTATTCACATGACTTTTGAAGCCTTAGAGAGTCCCAATTTTTTTTTTTTTTTTTTTTGCAGGAAATTATTCTGTGCCAAAAAACTTGTCTTCATTCCAAACAAAGCTAAATACCACATCTGAAATTTTCCAAGCAGAAAAACCCCAACAACCACTACAGTGTTGGTTACAAATATAACATCAAACCAAGTACATCTCAAATGGCTTTCTGAAGAGTGTAAGTTTCAATAAATCCATGCATCCTAGCTTGCCTGAGCAGCTCTATGTACACATATAGACACATCTGCAGTTTTTAAAAACATAAACAGGCATCTGCACCTGTCTCTCCACTTTGTTGCAGCTCTGTCTTCTTTATGTTTCCCCAATAAATTATGTTTTGACGCACAAAAAAAATACTCCTCTGCCAGCAGGCCACCTTGAAGCTGTAAAGAAAGCTATGGATGCAACAGGAATGAAGCCAGCAGTGCTCCAGAGAAATGTGAGAGAGGGACACAAGCACAGACTGTCGGCCTGCCCCGGCAGGTTTTACCATTTTTGATGGCAACATGAAGGAGAACATAAAGGTGTGGGACTGATCTCCCCTGCTTGTAATTCCCTGGAAGTCCAGGCAGCTAGAAGAGAGGACTAGTCATCCAGGCTCCCTTTGTACACAGTGGAGAGTGAGAGATCCCTTCAGAGAGGGATTCATCCCTTCCTACATGGATGCCTGAGGCACACAGGATGAATCACCCCTGAAGGACGTCTCACTCTGCAGAGTCCTCCTGCCACAGCAGAGGGGTCTCAGACCACCACCATCAATTTGATGCCTGTTACAAGCCAGATGAGAAGAATCCCTCCCAAAACACTTTCCAAGCAGTGTCAGTGTCACCTCAGGATGACCCAGCTCAATCCTCTATTTCACCATGTGCTGTGTCTTTCTCCCTTGTTAGTTTATATCATCCAGTAAAGAACGTATTCATTAACATCACTGGGAAGTGCAGTGCCTCTAGTGAAAAGCTGTGCCTGTGCCAAAACTGCCCTCCATTTTTAATTTTTGAGATTTTTATTCTGATTACTGTATCACCAAGAAGTCATATTCTACCCCAAAACACATCTCCACTGTTTAAACCTAAAAGACAACTTCCTTGTTTTAACTTCAAAGTTGTTCCCAACCTGTGGAGCTTTGAGTGTAGTAATAAATAGTTTCGCCATTTATTACCATATATCAAGCACAAGAAAATGTTCCTGGTAAGAGGTAAAATCATTCCCAGTTTTCTCCTATTCTTCACCATAAGTCAGTCACACATAAGGAAATGCTGGCAAGGAACCTGGATTACTGTATTTCTTCACAGAGATATAAGCTTCTAGGAATATATTAAACAACCCAACTTAATTTTACAAGTGCTGACCATATTCTTTGGTATTTTCCACTTCAGGGAGCATCAAGTTTCCCCAAGTCCAGTAAAGTAAATTTTTAAAATCTTTGTGAATGACAAAGGATTAAAGGATGAATTCAGAGATTTAGAGGCAGGTAACTGTTGTGGGTACAGGACCAGAAAGCCTGTCTTTCACAGTGAGCCCTGCCACTGAGCTGCTCTGTGGCCTTGAACAAATCACTTCACCTCTCTTGTACTTCTGCTTTCTTGTCAATATTTTTGTCTGCTTAAGTTTGTGGTTTCTGGAGCAACTCCTGTGTGTTTGCAGAGTGCCTGCCACTATAGGAACCCAGCATCAAACAGAATGACACTGTAGTACAAAAATAAGGACAGAAATTCAGGAAGTACAGGGATTTGAAAGGAAATGTCTACAATGTTTTCTTAAAACCTCTGATGCTTTTGGGGGTCTCCAGATCTCCAGGCTTTGAAGGTGTAGCAATTTTTTAAAGGACTAAGTGCCTATCGTAGATCATAACCGAGAAAAATGTAGTCATCTATGTTTCTATGACTGGCCTCTATTCTGCTTGGCTTGGTTATGTTTAATACCTGTGGAGCAGGTAATTTTAATAAATAAAAAGAGAGAGAAAGAGAGAAAGTGTCAGCATGAGACTGGGTATGAAGTTATTGAGAACAGGAGTGTAAATGTGTCGAGGAAATCCCCAGTGATCCAAAAGGGAATGCAAGTAGCTTTGCAAGCAGCAGAAGCAAGCTGGAAAAATTGTACAGGGGTCTTAGCTTTGCAGAAAGATTTTCATTTTTCAAACTGTAAATCAAACCAAATTAAATCAAAACTACATTTCTATAGCACCTTTCACACTGGGCTCCCAAGGCACTTCACACCAAAGGCCAAGCCACTGAAGTGTTTATGAAGGCAGCAGGTCAGAAGAGCCCTGAGCCAAGGCATAGGGGCTGGGAGGCAGCAGCACCAGGAGATGTCACTGGCTGAGAGGTCCCTGCACCACAGGGCCAGACTCAGCACTCCCAGGGGAGGAGGAAAGCCAGGAAACATCACAATGCACAGACCCATATCTGAGATGTGGGGCACTGGTAAGCCATATGAGAGCTCTCAGGGCCTTGTGAAAGACAGAAACAACATAAGAACTGCCCAACTGCTCCACAAGCACCAAAAGAGAGAGGAAAGGCAATTTGTGCCTTTTCTGCTCCTATCCAAAGTGTCCAGCAAAGGCAATTCGTGCCTCCTCTGTTCTTTATCCAAAGTCCAGAACTGATGCAAGAAAAGGATGCCCTAAAATTCCACCAGTGCACACAGCTCAGTGACTGCAGCAGAGCTCCTGGGCAGCAGCCAGGTTTTGGGGCACAGTCTTCCCAGGCTGCCCACCTCTACAGCCCACTTAGGAGCAGGAGCAAACAGCCCAGCCCTACCCTGGCATTGCTGCAGACAGCAGGCTGACGTGTCCCCTCAGTCACACTCAGACATCTGGCCAACCCCAGGACCAGGCAGGATGGAAATACAGCACCACCCACGCAGCAAAACCTTGAGGTGCCATAAAACAGCTTTCTTTGCACCAAGGTTAGGAACGAAAATGCTCCTGGGTGCAAAAGCACTGAAATCCTTTCACCAGTAACTCTACGCAGGCTCACCTTTCTAAGGTAAATTTCATCTCTGCTAATCCTATCAGTTAATATTGAAATCAAATACAATATGGTATTTGATATGACAGTCTCCTTCTTATGAAGTCAGCTGCAGCATTTTTTATTTGCATATGATTTAATTACATTTTCATTCCAGGTCTTCTATTCTGTGCATGGTGGGTAAAAGCACATGAATTCTGTATGACTATGATGGTAGGAGAGATTATGAAACTTAGAATAATGCTGCAATGTTAGGAAATATGGAAGAGAAATATTACTGCTTTAGGAATGAGGCTTCAGGAGGATGGGTGAAGTGAATATGCAATACAGTCCCATTTCTGACAGATACAGAGCAACATTTCAGCAGTCGGTCCACATAATTTTTAAGATAGCCAGATATCTTTTTTGCAAGATACACTACCTGGTTTACAGGTTTTAGCTAAACTAATACTTGGGGAGAAAAATCTCAGAAAGTGAAGAACAGCAGGTCACCCCGATTCCAGGCAAAATGCAGCTATGGCATTGCCAGGCTTACTCTCCCTTGGATCCAAGGGGTGGGTGGTGGGCTTGGGGGTACCTCTGCCCTGGGTTCTCCGGCGTGTGTTTGCTCTGTAATGCTTCTGCTCCCAGATTAACAAGGAGCATTGGAAATCACAAAAATTTTCCACATAGCCAGAATTGAAAATACAACATTCACAATGAAAGGAAACAGACAAGCAAATTGTTGGATGCTGTGCATCAGTGACCATTATTTATGGTCACTGGTAGTGAAAACCAGTAAGACCTCTCAGATCCAAACTCTTGCTTATTAGCTGAGGGCACAGGCACCACATTCAAGTGCAAATATCCTCAGTCATCTGTAAACAGTAGCACATAATGCAGAATTACTCCCCTCTCTGTCACACCAATTGTAGCCATCAAGTGTGAGCTTGAAGGAACAGCTGCAAGAAAGTGGTGATAAGGAGAAGCCCCCAGGTGTTTTGCACATATGAGGAAGGATTTGTGCAGACTGGGGATACAAAATAGATTCCCAGTCCTCAAATCCCGACATGAAGAGTTAGGGGTAAACTACATTTTTATGTTAAAAAAAGAAAAAAAAAATCTGAGCTTGTTTTATGACACACATGTTACTCATTTGTCTGTCTACCACATCAGAGAATGTTAAGGGAAGGAAAATGCCACATTCTTATATATCCAATTGATACAGTGGAAAGGACAATGGGAAACACTTCTGTCTTTTAAGTGCTGAAGATTTTTTCTTGTTCCTCGATTTTGTTCCTAGCCAAGTTCATAATTTCACAGCATTTTCTGTCTTAGTTTACCCATCAGTAGGCTGGGTATAATAATAGTGCTGTTTCTTAATCCAGAGTTCACATTTTCATTGTGAGCTGAGACAAACAGAAAGTGCTTTATGAATGCAAAATACTGATTTTTTTTCTCCCAGTTTGCACAATGTCTAGAACTTTATACAGTAGTTAACATGTTCCTTGGACACAGCACAAACTTCCTTCTTTTCTGTAGCAAGAAGACATTTAGGAAGAGACTTGGAGGCAAAATCAATTCAAACAGGGCTGCCTGCCCATGAAGAACAGTGATAAAAAGTCAATTTTGCTTATTTTAGCATTAAAATGCTTCAGTCATAATAATCCTTGATTTACTAGTTATTGGGCAGCACCTGTTAGGCACATGGTATGGCACAACTAAGTTTTCTGTCTTTCTATTAGGTTACAGTCACAAGGAATATTTGCCCCTAATATCTTAGTTGACAAGTCGGTAAGCTCATAATATAAACACCCAAGTATTTATACTTGAAAACAACTTTTGTTCAGACCAGAGTGTAAAATTATTTCAAGTCAGCACTCCACTCTGCAAAACTACCAGTGTTAATGTTTCACTAGTTCTTGGTGCATTTCCTCTAATGTTGAAATTGTAAATACGTGGAAACAGGAAAGCAGGCAATGGTTTTCTCCGGATTAGCCAATTCTCTAATGCATGTGAAGGTCTAAAAAGTTCAGGACCAAAACTGGAAAAATTTGTTGCTTCCACCGAGGAGAAGGAAAGAATTGACTAAGAAGAACTTCAATAAATGATGTAGATAAAATATGTGAATAGAAGATTTGTAAGTGGCAAGTAGTTTTCTTCTCTGGAACAAAACTCACAGACTTGTATTTTTTCAACATCAGATCTGTTTTTTCTTGTCATTTTGAACACTTCACATTCCTTTCCTGGAGTCATAATTTTAGTCTTCTGTAGAGACAACATCAAGAAACTCCTCTTTTCATGCACACAGGCAGTTCAACTGAGATATATTTACCAAGCAGATATGTGCTAAACATAGGCAAGGCAGCACAATCCTCTAATGCAAACACACACACACACACACACACACAGGAAAGTGTTTCAATACAAAAGGTGGAAGAAATACTGACTTTACACAGTAAATTGATAGGCTGAACAGTTCATGTTCATTAGTACTGGTGAGCTGGTTTTGGACCATAATAGAAGGTAGGATGATTTACCTACCTACCAGGTAGGTAAAGAGAGAAGTAACTACTTTGAGTATTAGCAGAAGTAACTTTTCAGCAGCACAAGAGGGTCATACAAGTCCACCACAGTCCTTACATGCAGATTCGCATGGTTGAAGCGCATGCTCCAGGAGGCTTCACAGCTCTTGCTACCCAAACCAGCCAGAGAAACCCAACAAATGTTTCAGATAAAGGCAGATAAAGTCTCACATGTGTGGACAACAAGATCAGCAAGTTACATACTTACACTTCATGAATAAACCACTGTAAATAAAAAAGTGACCTCCACTGTGCAATTATCTCAACCACTTCTTCGTGCAAGGGTTTTGCCAGATGAAAGCAAATCAGAGGAACTGGATTTTCCCATAGATACTTTAGTCTTATAGGAAGGAATTATTAGTCCCATCTTTCCCCTTCCCTGCTTCTCACACCCCAGGACAGCTCTGGTTTTTACTCTACTGTTGTAGAGGGATACAAGTACTTCTTGTAATTCAATCGTCAAGCTTTAAGACTGCTTCCCAAGGCTAAATGGAAGCCAAATCTCAAAGCTGCATGCATCCCATGGCCTACTGGGACCTAAATACAACTAATTTCTGCTGGCTGAACTGTAATAATGAAGATTTTGAGTGCTCAGTGATAAAATTGGGGAGGCCATATTTAAGGCAATGGAAGTTATACCATGTGCAAAATTCTATTCCCCAGACCGAGATGAAAATGCTGTTGTTGAATGTTGCACAGATAAGACAGAAGAAGAGTATAATTTATGCATTATAATTGAAATCAAGGAAGCATTTCCTGCTAATGCTGTCATGCCTGCTTTGCAAGGCTAACCCTAATGACCAACAATTGTACTTTTTAATACAATTTCCGAAGCAAGTGGTGGCTAGGGAATAGTCCCATTGGAACACACACCACACATGCCTCCCCTACATTTCTTCACGTACAATTCGCAGATGATTGCTTTGCAAGACTGTGAATGCACGACTTACTCATTCTGGAGGAGTGAAGAGCCCCATAAAAGCATTTACTAATAGACTCTCTGGCAGGAAAATCCACCTCTGTGCTGTTCCAAGACACTCTAAACTTTTCTTAATCACCTAATGAACAGTGATTCCCTTTCACTGTTGGAAATGGACAGGCAGATTCAGAAAAAAATAAAGACCAATCCAAACCACTGTCCACAAATGTGGCTGGACTGTTTTCCAGGACAAAGTAAAAAGCCTGCGTCCTTCTAGTTTAAACAAGAAGCAGAGAAAAATGAACTATTTATTTGGTTTTTTGGCATGGCAAAAAGCCATATTTAAGAAATGCCCTAAGAAATCCACTATGTCAAGATTTTCTGCTAGGTTTACAGGTGCTTTAGCTCAAGGTTGAAGATGTTCAGGGGGCATATTTCTTTGGGTATAATCCCAAGAAGCACCAAACCCATCACTATTTGCTGAAGGGATAACAACTGACCCTTCTTACAAGTACTAGGCAGAGTAGCTTTAATGGAACAAAAAAATAATGGAGAACAGACTTCCCAGTGAGTTCCTAACAGTTTCAGGATAGTACCAACGAGACCTTTTACCTGCTGTCTGACATTGGCTGCATTTGCCTGTACACAGATAAGCTTTCCTTTCCAGTATTAGGGTCAATCTAAGGAGGCATATTTAGGCACAAGGACCATCACTGGTAAGAGCCACGTCCTCAAATTTCTTTCCTTCTTATCATTTCACCTTAGCCCTTCCTTGTTTCTCCAGCATAACTACTTAAATCAAGAGTATTAGGAAATGAAGTAGCAAATCAGTGATAAAAGCCACTGGTCATTAAAACGAGAAGGCATCCTGGGTTTAAGAACTAATAAGATGGCATTAACACTATAATTACTGCCACATTAGGCCACATTAGCTCCATGTGCCATGTCCCTATCTGTGCCAGCAAACTCTTGGAAAACCAAATCTTTTTTGTTAATTGTTTTTCATGATGCCTTTGTCTCCCATGGTTTTCCTGACTGCAAGTCTGGCTAGTCAAGCTCTACACTTGCTCTCAGATCTTACACAGAGAATTGTGTTGGCTCCCAGCTAAGAGAATGCACTAAACACACACACACACACACACACACACAGAGAGAGAGAGAGAGAGAGAGAGAGAGAGAGAGAGAGAGAGAAAATTAAAACAAAATCTGAATTTTCTTTAGTTCTTATTTGCCTGAAAAACACACACGAAAGATTCATGGATAAATCCATGCTAGTGTTCCATACTAGTGTTGACATATCATAGAAAGCAATAAGACAGCTATGAGAAATTAGCTTTTATGTAGCTGTGTCTGCCAAGACTAAAATCTTTTCCACCTCCAGTCACTAAGGGTCTTCCTAGAGTAAAATCCCTCTTGGATCCTAAACTAAACTGCTTTTGATTTTATTCAGTTGAGTATAAGATCCTCCTTGCTCCTAAATGTAAAGATACAAGATCAATAATTTCATCACAGTAATAATTTCTACTCTGTGTCAGATTGGAATGGTTGACAGATGATGCTCCATCTGTCACAGTATTTTACAGTAACAAGCCAAAATACAGCAAAAAAAAAAATTGTAAACTGTACTGTTAGGAACTGTCGCAACAGAGCATCTTGGCTTTTTGGAAATACAAGTTGTTATAACAAAAAGCTCTAATTCAAAGCCTGGATCCTGGGACAGGGATAGATATTTAGCATCTTTGCATAATGGGGTTTAAATCTAATACTGCCTGGCAATGCAGTATTTAAAGTATATTTACACGGGCAGAAAAACCACACACCTGCTCTCCTCACACTTGGATCTGGACAGTGCAAGCCAGATCCCATCCAGAAGCTGTGCTAGCACACTTGCACAACATCAATCCCCAGCTACCACCCAAGTTATATATTCATATTCCCCTGATTCAGTGTTCAAACCAAGCAGTCACATAATGGTCTGTGTCTACTCATTCCAGCATGCACAGGGCCACGTGTTTAATGGGGTTAAGCCAACAAGTATGGGGGGTAGGAATGGCAGATAGTGTGGAAACAGAGTAAACTTGGGGAGAGTCAGGGATGTGTGATCCCTGCTGGCACCCACTAGCACCCACTGGAGAGGAGATCCTATGGTTCTGAACTTATCCCTTTCTCCTTCTTTTCCCATTAGCGTGGTGATAACCAGAACAGATTCAGCATCTGATGCCTCTGCAAGTGCAAACTCTTTAAAATCTATGCCTCTGTCTAACCTCTAAGTGTGTCATTCAATTTTGTAACCTCCATGTGCTTCCCTTTCCTTCCCAGATCACCAGAAGGGTGAAGGCAGAAAAGATGGATGATTCTGCCCTTGAACTGGCACTCATTTTCCAAGTCAGTTTTCTATCACAGACTCCCCGCTAAAGCTGTTTCCCCATAAAACATGTAGACGTAGACAGAAACAAAACAGAATGCCTGATGCAGTAGAACATAGTGGAACATAATGCAGAAATCAATGATCACTTCAAATTTAAAACTTCATGCAAGTCACACAAACCAGAACCACTCAGCTTTGCAGTCTCTACACAAAAAAGAAACAGAGCAAGACAGAAAAGGAAAAAAAACCTGCGTAGGAAAATTACATCAAACTTGATTTATTTCCTGTCGTTGCCAGTATATTCTGGGCTTAATTCTTCTTGTATCACAGCTGTTTCTCTCCTTTCCACCAAGCCCAGTCCAATGGCACAGCTTCCTCAATGTTTGCTCTGTCTTCGCTGGGTGAGCAAAGCCTTTTCATTTCACACATCATTTACAGCTCGCTGCTGTGATTTCAGAAAGTCAGTGGGCTTTTACCAAGCTAACAAGTGAGATAAACATTTTGTGTGTCTGCTAATTCTAAAACTTGTGCAGATTTTCTGACAGTAGGTACCCTAAGCAGCTAGAGAAATTCAGCGGTTTCAATTCAATTTGCACCACATGGCAAACAAGTTTGCCTGGGAGTCAGTAAATAAATCAGGAAGAAAGAGAGGGAAATAAAGAACAGACTCTTCAAAGTCACATCCTCTACCTATAATGCAAACCTAAATTCTCTCAACTTTCAATGTATTTTACGTGCTTACTAAATTGATTCGCTCATTCCCGGTTTGAACCAAGAGAACATAGAGCCACATTTAGACACTTTCTCCTAGAGTAAGAGAACAACTCACTCAGGGATAAATACTGGATAAGGCATCCAGCTGCCCAATGTGTCCAAATTGAGTCTGCATTTTCAAGATCGCTGGACACAAAAGACACAAGAATCTGGATGTCTAATCTGTACATACAGGATTTGATCTGATACTTCCCCAAACTTAATGGCACAGCTCCTGCTTATTTTAAAGGTACGCAACCAGAGATCTATATGTGCATATTTGAACAACTATATGTTCAAATAACAATATGATTGACAAAGATAAGTTACAAATACAAATCAGGTGTGATTTTTATGTATGTCCAGCTGGATGTCCGAAGCTTTTTAAAGTGTGGTTCTGTTTGAACAAAGAGAAACAGGAAAAGCAAAACTAAACAGAAAAAGTGTGAACTTTTCTAGAGAGATTCTTTCATGCAAGAACACCTGAGTCCATTCTTCTGTGCAGTCAGGGATATGATCACTTACAGTCAACATACCACCTTATACTAAAACAACAGTAATAATAAAAGGTTCAAAAAAAAGGCATATAAATTTTACTGCCTGGTTTGTTGTGGTATTCTTATTTTCACATCACTGGTAGCACTCTCCTATGCACAGTGAGCTTTGGCACCACAAAATGACTAATTCATTCTGGATTCTTAGAATGTCAACACCATCAAACCTCAAGATCAGAAATTAATTAAATGAAAGAATTGCATGTCTTATTTATTAACAACAATAGAAGAAAGGGAATGGTGAACCATTTCAACCTGCAAGCCAGCAACTGGCAAGCAAAGGGCCTGATTCTCCTACTTCCATTTAACTTCATTTAATAGAATAATAAGGCATGATCATAGCTAACAGAATTGGCAACAAAATGGCTATTCAAATTTAATCAGTATGGGAGAGTAAGGACTATAAAAAGGATGAGGGGAAAAAAATGGATGGGTGCCTTCTATCTGGCATCACTCCGGAGACTGGAAAGTGATGATTGTCGCATGTTCCTTATTTCACACAGCAATATGCTGCAAAGAGGATGGAACCAGCCACATATGTTCTGGGCCTGGCTGGGATGTGTCTGTTTTTTACGAGCATGAAAAGAATGTTTCTCCACATTAATCAGGACTTAAGGAAATACATAGCTACATCTTCCAAATCAAACAAGAGAGAGCCAGAGTGAAGAGGATTCAACCCTCAGAAGCAAAGCTATGCTTAAGGCAAAACCTCAAGAAACTGGAAGTGAGAGGCTCTCCCCCTAAATTTTTGACTTGCATTCCTTTTGCCCGGATAGTGCTCAGAGAAATATCTCTATTGCTGAGGGGTATCTCTTGTATACACATCCCCAAAAAAAACAAAGATCAAATTTAGAAAAATATTAAAAATCTCAGACCTTACATATATGCCCAAAATAAAGAATGTGCTTAAATGTGTTCCTGAAAGAGACTCCAGTTGTGCAACTGGTTTATTTCAGTTATCATCAACCCTGAAAAGCTAAAAATTGAATCATCAGCATTTTAGTTATATCACATCAGAGCTAATTTTTAAGTTTGTCTTTTGAAGGATGCTGAGTGCAGTATCTAAAACATCCAAGGTCTTTTTCTTTTGGAGAGAGGAAATGTAGCAGATCAGGCAGAAATGCACAAGGGTCTCTGAATACTTTTGCTGTGGATTGCTGTGCAAAACCAATTATTTCATAAATTTAAAAAAATGCAAAGCAGGATATTTCAAACAGGAAACAACATAAGTAGCACTGGTTTTGAGAGAAATAATCATGTTATTATGGAATACTAATCCAAGCAAGCTTCTTTATATTCCAAAATGTTGTTTTATATGTGGCATTTCATATTCTTTTTGGTGTGTTTTTTAAAAGGGATATAATATTTACGAATTGAACTTCTAGACCTCAGTGAGGCTGTTATCTCAGGAAGAGAAGGACTCACTGCAAGTGCTTGAAAAAAACAACAAAACAGTGAAGGGAAAAATGCCTCCAGTGCTGAAGATATTTTTAAGATATCATTGAGCAATGTTAGCAAAATTAACACTTGTAAGAAAGTAGAAAAATACCAAGAAGCAGGGCTTAGGCAAATGCTAATTGGGGAGTTCTTCAAATTCCTGTTCAGAGGGGCAAAACAGTCTCCTGGGTAGAGTTCCTCTGGGATTCAGGAATCAGGAGCTCTCTCCCCAGCAATCACTCCCTGAATTCCCAAGTGACTCTCTGCATTTAAAGCCAAGAAGTTGCTTGATCTGCAGAACAAGAGCCATGAACTTTGCATAGTACTTTTGAGATCTGCCATTGCAAAACTCTGGGTCAGGAAAAGGAATTCCAAAATCTGCAATTAGTTGTACACAAGGGTAAATGCATAAAGCAGATCAGAAGATTCTACCTCCAGACTTTCTTTTGAAATATGTTTAAAATTGAAGTCCACAATGGTAAGATGCCTGAGTCTTCTCTCCATTAAGTGCTGAACCAGCTGAAAGCCATAGCAGTGAATTCCTGTTCTAATTTTTCATTTTAGTTTATACCAAATTCAGCATATTTCAGTTGTTCTGAAGGCAAATATAATAACACTTTTAAAATTACATTTACATCAAGCTTTTTCTCTCCAAGTACTTACCCAGGTATACACAAGTTATGCCTCATTATATCGTTGAGAAGCAATTAACTGCAATGTCCCTTAAAAGAGACCTGCACAAATGCAAGGGAAGTAGCTTGCCCATGTCCCCCAAAATGGTGGTCAAGGTTAAAATTTCTTCCAAATCTCTGCCATTTCCAGTGAAAGTACTTGCATAGCAGTGTATTAAAAAGCTGTGTGTCTTAGGGGGAAGAAAAGTCAATTGTGGGTAAATTTGGGGTTGCAGCTGTTATTAGGAGGAAAGAAATAAATTATACAGGCCTTCATTTACACCATGCAGCTGCAGCTCCATCAGTGGAATACCTTGAGGACAGTGTTGCAAAACATCACACCTTCAAAAGCAGGAGAGCTGCTACTGGGATTCTGGCATCCCAGCTGAGCACTTGTGAAAATGTTACCCAAACCAGCATTTTTGCTGATGTAAACCCTTCTTGTCTTTTTTTGGTTGTTTGGGTGGGTGCATTTTTTGGTTTGGTTTGGAGTTTGGGTTTTCGTGGTTTTTTGTAATGTGGGCAATTCAAACTTTGAGCAAAATACACAGGTTACCTTTCCTTCTTCTTACTGGGGTATTAGTGAGTAATTTCTGGAAGTTCATAGAAGGACAGAGCAAGTGATAACTTTAAACTGCAGAAAGAACGCAATTGTTTTATTTCTTAATGCAAATATGGCCTGAATGTTGAATCTTAGCTTTAGTGGGAAAGGTATTTCAACCCTTGACCACAAGAATACTCTGTCTACCCTACCTATGGTAGTCCCTTTGTCCCTCATGTCTTTCCAGCTGTACAGAAGTTATGTGTATTAGAACAAAGGTGCCACCTGCTTCTGGATTGAAAAATTAACGTGGTCCTGCTCTTAGATATTCATTGCCAGGAAAGGGTTCAGAAAGGAATATTGAGGTGAAGTCTAGACATAAGAGCACTAACAATAAATATTCCTCCATTTTTTGTGACTCAGGCATAAGATTAAATGTCCCTGTAACTCTTGGCCTAATATCTCAGCCAAACCTATAGCATTGTCATAGGTTTACAAGCTTCTTTTTCAGTTTCTCTTCTTTATCATCCCTCATTAGAGTTTGGGACTGTAAAATGCCCTTTGTTCCTGCCAGCAACATTTTCCCATCATCCAGATTATGGATTCATGCTCTTCCTTTACAGTAATGGGACTTTTTATATCCAGTATAACCTTCTTACAATCATGCACACTTGATGTAAAGGAGAAGAGATATTTTCCAATGTCTCTGTTCAATTATTAGCATCAGTTGTAATGAACTATTCCGGTTTAATTGCAGAATTTGTCTCTGTTGTACTACGGACAAAATAAAACACAGTCGAAGATTAATTTAAATAGGAAAACTAATGTTCACAGCAACTATTGCAAAGCTGAAGGTGCCTTTTCAATTTGCTCCATCAGATGAGGTGATTCTTTTGAGAAGACCACTAGGCTCATAAACCTGCACAGAAAACTTAATGCAGGAACACACATGAACACTTGCATGTTCATAAGGGAACCGCTCATTTCTGAATTACAGCACAGCCAGTAGCTCCACATCACAGGTCTAAGGGAGGGTATTATATGTTCAGCCATGGCTGGATCAATGTTTATATCAAGTGATTTCACAAAATCAGAAGTGTTGTCGATCTTGGTGATGCCCTATTTACATTTACGGCAGCAGTGAGAAGAGGCTAAACCTGCTGTATTCTCTTTGACTGTGGTGTACTCATCCCTCACACTCAAGTGATAAGGGTATCATTTATGCTACAATTTTTTTCACCTCAAATGCAGTTGCCACACTTGGGGACTAAATTTATTGTGACTTCAGCCTGTGTTCTCAGCACTGGTCAATTCAAGTCTTCCATGTCTTCAACAGCAGCTGTAGAGAAGCTAATTTTAGCTTTTACAGAAAAGGAGGGTTTGGTACACAATGCCAGTGGCAAACCCCATAGTACCCCATGTTGCTGACATGCTTGGTTGATAGCCTGAACAATATTCTATTTTCACACATACTTATTTTCCAGTCCTATCCAGATAACAAACCATTAATAATAAAGAACATACTAAGCTGAGCACAGAGAAAGGCTTTTTAAAACCGTGCCTTAACTCTTCAGAGAACCTTCTGTTTGTGAAATGGCCATAATCCTTGCATCACATTATCTACTTTACCTAATGTCTCCCTCTACAACATTCTGTAAGACTCATGGATGATGGGGCCTCTAAAATTATATTGTTACCCATTTTTCCTGTTAATGGAGCCTCACTTCCCCTATTTCCCATCAGGAACCTTGCTGTATGATGTCATGTATAATGCACTTCTATAGCATATAGCTGAGCAGCTCTCTTCCACTGGCTCAGTCTCACTTTGGAAGGAATAACTTGCCAGAAATCACTAAGACCCTCCATACAAACAACCAGAAACTAAGGCTCTGCAGGAGAGCATGCCACTGCCTCACAGCAAGGAAATAAGAAGCAGGGCTATGGCAGCCCACAAACAGATCTTCTTTTATCACAGTTTAGTCAACTATAATCACAGCAGCTTTTCTGTGTTTCCTCTTCTTTAATTTCCAACCAGTAAAGGGCCCCCATGGCTGAGGTACAAGGTCCTTGACACTCATGCTGTTAATACTGTATCACAAACCTTCAGAAGCACCACTGAACATCTTGTTCTTCCACCACCACCAAAGCAGTAATGGTGTCATTCTCACATGCATCACCAGCTCAGGTTAAGTGTTATCTCTTTTTAATGGCTCATGCACGTTTTATCCAGGACTCTCCTCTGGTGTCAGGGGATGAACTAACTACTCGCTTGTGTCTCCAATGTGTGTAAATTAGCATTTAGGTGATATAATTCCCCATCTGCACACACATTAAAGAAATATGTATTTCAAAGCTGCTCTTCCAGGACATATATTGATTCATACCACACAAAGTCATCACCTGTCAGGGCAAAGGATTTGATTTACACATGACCCCATGGCGCACAGGGAGAGGTCAAGCCGCCATGAGCTATGATCCTGCCTGAAACCTCTCTGGATCTGCAGGAATGGCACTGACCACTTCCTACAAGCCCTGCACCCACAGCTGGCTGTCAGGGAGGGGTGCACTCAAGGTCACAGTAACACATCCCTTTCAGGGCAATCCTTGCCATTGCCTTGAGGGAAATGTCCCTTTGCTCCTCCATCTAAGCAGTCTACTCCTTTTTGAAAGACAAGAAATTTCTTGTATTTTGCCTTTCCAACACTGCAACAAAAGTTTCTGTATAGGTGAGTCAACACATGTCCCTCTCTGAGTAGGGGGTTTAATAATCCTCTCCTGACATCTTTAATAAGCAGCCTGACAGCTTATGTAGCTTCCAGTTACTTTTTTGCTATGAGCTGGGTAAAAGCTAGTGGAAGATGATGGGTGTAACAGTTCATCCTTTCATTCAGAACAAATTCAGAGAAGCCATTAAGGTTCTTTATGAAGCCAGATGTTTGAAACAATAATGATCTCCACCCCAAACATAACTACGTGCCATCTCCCAAAACAAAGACACATGTGGACAGAGAGGTTTCACAGGCAATTCTATTGCAAGGGTTCATGCGTGACAGAAACAGCAAGACCAGAAAAGCCCAGGAAGAAGAAAAAAAAAGACCTTGTCACTATTGTGACAAAATGGGGAAGAATAAGTATCTGGATGAGCAGGAGCTGGGGCAGAGAGACCTGACCCTGTGTGTAAAGAGATTATCTTCTGTCAGATTCCCCATGGGTTCAAGGGAACAGTTCCTCATGCATTCTTTGTCATAATACAAGATTTCACTCAGACCACCTGATTGCCTCATCCATCTCTTCTAGCAAAAGAGCAGCAGTACCCTGAACTTTGGTTAACTTCTCAGGTCAGATATGCATAACACCTAACCTACAGGACTTTTAGAGTCAGTACTCACACACATCATCTAATGAGTGAACTAAACTCAGATTGTATTTTGAGGAGGGGGGTGTTTTAAGCACAACACAAGTTGTGTGAATTTACACTTCTACCCAGCCCTGCACACATAGTGGAAAAATTACATGGCCCTGGAGGACACTAATGCCCAACATGGAAACTTGTTAAGTGTTTGGTGATTCCAGTTAATTTGCAGTCACAGTAACATTTTGCATTTGCTGCTACAAGAACAGTACACACCTAACAGCTCCTCAGGTGGAATGGCCGTATTCCCCAGCCAGTAATAAGCCAAGAGTTACCCTTTATTTAACAGGTATGCATAATGATCACATACATGATTTTAAGGGGAAAATGTGAAAAGGGGAGAAAGGGGAACTGCCCTTTGTTACCATAAACTGCATACGCTTCCTCAATTCATTGCTACAATTTGTAGTACATTTTTTTAGCCTTTGGATAGATGGCATTGCAACTTAAAGTCTTCATATGACTGGTTTTATTCTTTCTTTTCTTACAGCTCAAATGAGAGCAGTCTTAAGAAAGCAGAGCTTTGGACCACTTTTATTGATAAACAAAATGAAGAGTACAATCAAACTTTTGAATGTACATCAACTACTGACAACTCTTCCCTCTGTCTCACTGTAGTAGAGCAGCCAGCTTGCAAAACAGCTCATCTCCAGCTGCCTCAAAGCACCATGTCTTTCCCAGCTCCTCTCCTATCCCCAGCACCTCCTCCCTATCATGCTGTGCCTCTCTGCATCCCCTTCACTTTCTCCACACAACACTTAGGAAAAGACAGAAGACTGCTCTTCTCCATTAATCATGACAGCAGCATTCTCAATCTGTGACTCCAACCAGGAATAAACCTATAACCCTTTGCTGCTTCCCTCAACCCTTAAGTAAAGCGTCCCCTTCCCAAACACTGTTTCCTCCTGCACCCTGCAGTTGTCTGTGTGCACCTCCTCATTCCACTCACTGGCTCCCTTCCCCAGCTGCAGTGGGTTAAAAAGGAAGTATAAGATGTTGCCTGCAACTGATTTTAATTCTTTCCCTTGTGCTGCCCCTGCAGGCACAAGTTGGCCAGCTCAGCTGTGGCACTGAGTGCAGCCAGCTCTCCCTCACGCACAGCCTTCCCTCAGCAAGCTGTGACAGATCACAGATGGACAGATGCACACATACAGTCATATTTATTTCTTTGAATTCTCTGCAGTTTCCTTACAGTATGAGGTCTAGCAGAAGAAAACATTTGCTTTGTTTGTATTTTAGGATAATGGCTTCCTCTGCAGACCTGGAAACACAAACACAACAGCAATAGACCTTTGTGTGAGAAGCAGAGAGAGGCTCCAAACTGAGAGTGAAATGGCTGAGAGCAGCTGAAGTATTCAAGCAAAATGAAAATACAGGAGTCTTCAGAAAACAAAAAACACTGATGGATGTAATGGATTTTTGAATACTCTTTTTTTTTCTTTTTAATAAGGCCCTAATGTGTTGTTTTAAGGAAGTGAATGCAAGGAAGAAATGTGAAATTTTCCTGCCTACCACTATCTTTCTAGAAGAGTCAAAATTATTCAGGGACTTTAGCTTGGACAGACATCTCAGATTTTTTGTCTCCCCATGTACAACATTCCACAAATCCTCTTGCTTATCAGATCATTCAGTGGGTGAGAAAGCCATAGTGTTAGATCATAACTGGTAGAACATCCAGCATGATCTACAAGATTAGTCTGTCACTCTGTTTACCATTGGAGGCACTTCTTTTGTGACAACCTCCTTTGTCATGCCAAATATTCTTGAAGACCCCTTCTTTCACTCTCCAGGAGCTGCCTGCAAGGCCCAGCATGAGGGGACAGACTACAGGTTATATACATCTCAAAGGAGTGAGATATAGTGAACATGACAAAAATGTGCCACCCTCCTAGATCAGGTTGCTCAAAGCCCCACTCAGCCTGGCCTTGAACACCTCAGTTGTGGATGTGGGGCATCAACAACTTTCCTGAACAACCTGTTCCAGCACCTCACCAACTCTACAATAAAGAATTTCTTCTTGACACCTAATCTAAGCCTGCCCTCTTTCAGTTTAAAGCCATTGCCCCTTGTCATATCACTACATGCCCTTGTAAAAAAAATCTCACCAGCTCTCTTGTAGACACCCTTTAGGTACTGAAGGATGAACTTTTGCTGTCCCAGAGTGTAAATGAAGAGCCCTAGAGAACCTGTCCATCTGTGACTAACCCATGAAAAAGCAAGAATGAGGAAAGGTGGTCAGGAAAGGTCCTGAGGAATGAACAGCAGGACAAAGCCTGCACAACAAAAGCATGTGAGAGCAGCCGAAGGATGTCATCAAAAAGCTGTAGATGGATGCATGGATATTCAGAACACCCTACATATTCTAAAACCTGATTAATGGACCCAAAGGAAATCAAGTGCTTGACGATTCTGAAGAGATGAGGCCTGAAAAATGGGTGGAATAACATAGAATTGCTTTTCAAAACACTAACTGACAACTGGTAAAGTAGCGTTGCACCTGCTCTGTGAAGACTGTGATATCTGTAACTGCATGGGGCAGTTCTCTAATGAAAGTCTGTATTCTGAAGGAACTGATGTTGCTACCATAAAATGTTAGCATGATAGTTCATCGTGTCCCAGAACAGTCACTGGGTTTTCTGGAAGCAAATCAAGTCAAGGGTTAAGATTGGCTCTTATATTGATATCATACCTAACAAGTTCCTAATTTTTATTATTTATTCCTGAAATAAGGCAAGATCATAGGAATTCATGATGCTCAATGTGTGGCACAATGGGATGTACACACCATTTCAGTGCAAACAGTGACATCTCCAAATAATAATGAACAAGTAAATCATTTCATGTATAGATGTCATCTTAAAAAGAAGATCTCATGGAGGGATCCTGCTGGACACTCACAGGTCACCATCACTAATGTGATGTACTTTATTCAGCAATTTGTCCAAAGACTCTGAAGAACTTTAAGAGCTTTAAAAAGGGAGATTTTAAGCCTTGTTATGTAGCAACTGTAGTCATCTTGCTTTACTCCTTAGATCCTACTATTTTGGAGAGAAAAAATTAGAGACACTTTTGGGGGAGGGACAGAAGAAATAACAATTTGCAAGTCTTCTTGCTGAAATGTATTTAAATCACAAATCCTGACATTTTACTGAAATTACACTTTTCCAGTAGAGGGAATGTAGAAGAAAGGAGGGCTGACCCTTCCTGTCTTGGATGATAAATATTAAATCTTCTTGAACTCTAATAATTTACATAAGTTGAAGGAACAAACAGAAAAGGGCTGGTTGAACCTAAAAGAACTGGAACATTTCTCAGTGCTCTAGGAGCCCTTTCTCATTTCAGTGTGGCTCAGTGTCCCTGGTTATATTTCCTAGCTTTCTGAAGAGGAAATACTTAAGCTATTCAGCATTTTGCTACAGTTGCAGAAGAACATGGGAAAGAGGCAAGTGAAATTACAGGAGCACAGTCTGCGTTTTCTTATTACACTTAAGTTCTACTGTCATGCACTTTAATTTCAAAGAGTAGCATTTGTAGCTAAAAGGAAAACTCACTCCAGCACTTACAACCAATCAGAAATAAACAGAAAAGAACATCTGGGAGGAATTACACAGTCTTTATCAGAAGTGGAATGGCCACCCTTAAATACAAACAGGGAAGACAGATAGCTTACCCCTCAAATAAATGGTCACAAACCTTTCATTTATTGGGAACAGTAATGACTGCCTGAATATGAATTAACCCTACTGCATGAAACTGATTTTCACATTTACCACTGTCTGAAAATGAAAAGAGAACTTGTCCTTAGAGTGTTTATCTGTGAAGAAACTTCTCTATGAATAACCACACAGAAAGATTCTAATTTTTAAGGCGAAAGACCCAGTGAGATGTGGAGCCATTGTCATTCCCACAGCAGTAATTTACCACAGGACACATAAGAGGGTCAGTATGTCCCTCAGGATTGGTCTCTGAATTAGGGCACATAACATCCTGGCATCTTCTCCTGAATTGTTCCCAGGAAACTGGAGCATGGGAATATGTAAGTTTGCTGGTGAGGCAGCCAGTATGGGAGTATCAGTTTGGTGTCCTCAGCTGCGGACTGGAGGGACTGGAATAGCAGTGGGTGGCTGGCAGGGTGAAGGAGTAAGTGGTTACTCTGTCGCTATCCAAACTCTTCATTATCATTCTACATTCACAGCTCCTGCCTTCTATGAACACCAATCTTATTTATGACACATCATACAGCCCCTGCAGTAAGTGAGAAACTCCAGCCCTCAGTGTTTCAAGAAAAACTGCCTTGCACTGCATTAGCATGCAAAATGAATGAGGCGGGAGACCAGCTCCAGCAGCTCCCCAAAATAATATGCGACAATCTAATTAAACTTTATTGTAACTATACAAGCGAAGAAACAGAATTAAGGCTGGGTAGGCAAGCTCAATTTTGTCATTTCCTTAGCCTTTGAGTGTTTGCAATTTGATAGTCTTGTCATGTAGGGTTTCTAATAGAATTTTGTGCATTTTTAGAAAATAAATTAAATTATGAACTTCTACATGGTTCAGCTTCTGCTAGGCCAGCAAACTAGACCAAGGCAAAAACTTATGCAACCAACTGGGCAAATTCACTGCTTCCTTCTATGCTGGCTTTTCAATTGTCTCTGTATAGCAGAGGAGCTCACCATTCTTCATCCATGCTTTATTGATCAAAGAGAGAGGGAGATATTTCCTCTTGAAAGGAAGAAGCTAGAGATGAGAGCTTGGTAGCAGCATAGATTGGTACCTGAAGAGCAGAGTCCTAATTCACAAAAAAACCCACCCTGTGACTACCAGCCAGTAACACTCAAGGGCACAAGAGGCGAAAGATACTGCAGAACCAAACACCAATCCATCCCCACATCAATGAGAACTGCTAAAATTACACAGTTGGAAGTATTGTTTTTTAAGAGATCTTTGTTCTTGTACCTATCTCAGCTTACACTTTCCAATTAAAAAATTGCTTCTAGGCTTGATATCAAATGCTTAAAATTGCAGCCAAAAACATAAGCAACTCAAAATAACCCCCTTAGAATGGAAACTCTTGTACAACCTTCATACTGCTATGCCTGGAGTACACTGCCAATAAGATGCCTAAAAAGAGGGAGAGAAACTCAGGGTGGGAGTGAAGGGAAGAGGAATTAGACTGAAAAGGAATGAAAGGGAATCCCACGAGGAGCCAGCAGAAAAGCTCCAGACATTCTGGCAGTTCTAAGAGTTTGTTCCAGGTGGCAAAATAGACACTCACTCGAGGGGGACTTTTGATGAAAAAGGACTGGGGACTTCAGGGCACAGGCCTTAGGAGACCTGCAGTAACTCTGAATCTCTGCTGTATTGTCTGCCACGGCATATGATTAGCTTCCTGTGCTGTAGCGCATTGTAAGGCACTTTATAAAGCAATGAATTACACAGCTGAAGTGGAGTAACCACATGCAAGCAAATACGACAACCATTATGCTCTCAGCAACATCCCACACACAGCCACGAACATTTGCATCAGTGCCAATTAATCTGAGGTGGTACAAACTCAGCCAGGCATAGGATTTGTTCTTTGGTGTGAAGGAGGAAGGGAGGGGAGAAAAATATCCTTTTGTCTTCAGAGAGGAAACATCTGTAGGAGTTTTCAAGGGCTCCGGTGACTTTGTTGAGCATGGAGCGGGGGAGCGTGCTATTGAGTGCTTTGATCTCACCAGCAGGTGACACTGCAGCAAGTGGGAGCAGCTATAAAAAGTTTGAAGCATTCTAGGGACAACTCGCACAACCGGCGCACAAATGTGTTTAAGGCGTGTGACTCACAGTTGCCGAGAAGTGGGAACATGCAGCACGGGCTGGCCTTTTGGTTTCAGCTCCTCGTTGTGTATGAATGTCTTCCTTTTTCCCTCGCTGCCCCCCACCACTGCTCTCAAACACTGGGGTGAAGCAGAGTCAGGAAGGGCGATGAATCTTTTAACCCTGCCGCATGTGGAAATGCATGTGACTAAAGCACAGCCAGGGAAAACTGTTCCAACAGCCCTACCTCTCGCTGAAGTCAGCAGGAAAGCCATATCCTTTACTGTCAGTGCTAGCAGAGGAGCCTACCAAGCACTAAAGGGGCTTTTCCAGGTCCACATTTTAACCAGCCACCCTGCATAAGAAAATGATGATGGCATTTGGGAAGCATGGGTTTTCCTGTGATGCATTAACACAGAAGAAAGCAGATGAAATACTTGAGAATTAACAACATATTTTACCTCTTCTACCTCTTTGTTCAGGAAGACTGACCCTACATAACCCTCGGTTCCAAAACCTGTGTTATGAGGTCAGGAGGTCAGGAAGATCAACCTACTTCTACATGATGCTCCAGTCCCATAAAGTAAAATCTTCCTGCAGCTAGACACCCTAGGCACAAAAATTGACAAGTGCTAACTTACTAAGCAAGACTTGCACTTCAGATTCTGGTGAGGGCCATGGCTATTGTGTCCCGCTAAGGGCAGAGTGAAGGTTGCTTACTTTGTCACTCAGCAGTTCCTCAGGTGCAAAGGGGATATAGGCAGAACTGCCAAGTTTTGTTCAGCTCCCTGTGTAATGTATTAAATTTGTAAATGGGTTAATGAACTGATTTACCACTTTCTAGACTTTTTGCATGAAGCCATTGGTCGTATTGCCCAGTGAAGACATCCTGCTCCAAAGAGCAGTAAGAAATTGTTCCCAAATCCTTGTTGCTGCACATAGGGAAAGCCAAGAGTCCTTCTGAGAGAGTCTTCAGAGAGTCTGCACACTATTTGCAAGATATGATGCGAGGCTGCAGGGCACTGGCAGGCACAGGCGGGTACCCACGTAGGGTTTAGCGCCAGAAGCATTTGTAACAGCTTGCACTGTCAGTCCTGCCAATGCATGGCTGCTCTGCTCCAGGTGTGTTCTGTACAGAGAGAGTGGATACCTGGTGCTGGCACCTGGCACAGTACAGCCGAAGTGAGTATCTGTTGTCTGCTTGAAGTGCATGTGGATGTGTTAAAAACCAGCTGGAACGTGTCAGCCAGTGACAGAGGTGCCAACACCAGGGTGCTGGGCAAGATGCACAGCCACAGATGATTCCAAATGGCTCCACAAAAGATCGACAGAAACACAAGAATTCAATGCTCAGAAAGTGTTTCTAAGTGCTTCTACTTCAGCAAGCAAACCAAACTATATTAATAGTCCTTGCATAATATTTTGCACACACGTTTGGGAACGTGGGGGGATTTTTTTTTACTATTATCTGAACTAGAATGTTGTAGAGCATTATAATTGTTTTTCGAGAGACAGAAGCAGTTTTAAACCTAATCATTTAAACAGTGTACATTTGCAGCTATACACCCCCTCCTGCATCCACTGCAAGTGCCTTACAATCGCACCTTGCCATTGATGCAGTTACACAGTCAGGGCAAAATGACAAGGATGAAGAAACTCAGAGCTGACTTTGCAATGAAAGCAAACACCTAGCACAAACCACTCACGAACCCACATTTATTTTGACTAGGGGCCCTTGCAGACATTACTTGGGATGACCACAGGTATAAAAAACACATCTAAAGTGTGACTCTTTTATGTCAGGTGTTGACTAGAAGATCACTGATGAATTCAGACTCTTTAGCTTCCACTGTTCGGATGTACTTTGCAAATTCTAATATGTGCACTGACGTGGACAGATGAGGTTATATTTACATTCATGTACATTAAACTATCAGCATTACAAAACTGCAGTGGAGATTGCTTACCTTTCAAGATCAAGAGAGAGAAAGAAAGGGGCAAACTGCAAAAGGGCCAAGCAATTTTTTCTCTTCATCGCTCCCACTTCCTGCATGAAAGATTCACTGGCAAAATTTGCTCTGAAGTTGTGGTTTTTTGAAACAACACTCTCTAGTCACATAAGCAACACTTTATTTTTCCAAGTGTAGTTATTTAGTTTCTTCACATTTAAATTTTCATGTCACTTCTCTTCCTCTCTGTAGTTTTTGCTTTTTTAAACAGTGTGAACACATTCTGTAATTATTGCTGACAGCCCAATGTTTAATGGTGTTGAGTGTCTTTTATGGCATAGTCAGACATTCGTTTAGGAGACAGCTGTCTCTGCTTAAAAAGTTGCTGCCCCTTAACTCTTTATCTCTGCCCCCACGACTCAGGCACGGCAGCTGCCCGTACCTGCAAACACTTGAAGCAAAGCCTGTTTCCCTCCAGCCTGCAGCAGCCTGAAAGAGCCCACGGATTCGGTTACTGCACCTCAGCAGAGTGGAGCAGGAACAAATAGCTGATCATGCAGAAACTTGTTAAACCACCACAGCTGTTTCCCAAGCAAACATCCGACCGTACCCTTGGAGCCAGCGCAGCACACGTGGCGGTACCTGCAAACACTTGAAGCAAAGCCTGTTTCCCTCCAGCCTGCAGCAGCCTGAAAGAGCCCACGGATTCGGTTACTGCACCTCAGCAGAGTGGAGCAGGAACAAATAGCTGATCATGCAGAAACTTGTTAAACCACCACAGCTGTTTCCCAAGCAAACATCCGACCGTACCCTTGGAGCCAGCGCAGCACACGTGGCGCTGCAAGGGGAGAGGTTTCCGAAGCTGGGAGATGCTGTGGGAACCATCCCACTCCCCAGCCCTGCCCCAGCTAAAGCCAACCGCTGGGCTTGTTTCCCGGCTAGAGCCAGAAGTACCATGGCGTACTGAGAGCGCGGCTGAGCTTTCCTAGCCGCTTTCATCTGCCGTTCCCCGGGAACACGGCTGATATGGCATGATTCCCAGCTGTTTTCATAGAAGACTGGCCCGGGCAAGCACAGCTTTAGATAGGCTGGGTGTGACTGACTACCTGGTATACAAGTCAGGAGGTGATTTGGTTGGCGCCAGTCCCAAGCAATGTGAAGTAACACAAAACTCATCTATCACCATGCAGTGCTTACCAGGTGAACCTTCACGAAGAGAACTTGCCTGACCTGATAATACAGTATTACCCCCAATAATTATGTAATTCAATACTAGTGCCGATTACCCACCGGGGAAGGGGAGGTGGGGGAGGGCAATTGCAGCCATCTGTGTTTGTTTGCCTGAATGTTCCCATAAAAATGTTCTCTGCGTACATCGTGCTCGCAAGCGGCAGCCTTGGAAGGGCGTTGGGACACCATTCTGCGGGGCAGCGCTGTGCCACTCCATGTGATGTCAAACTGCACTGCTGACACTGCCAAACTGCTGTATCTTGAAATGTTTGAAATATAGCAAAAGAAGAAGAGTGTGTCAGAAACACAGTCCCCTCCTTGCTGAACAGAAAAAACCTAATCCCTTGCTGCAGTCTTTTATATTGCAACAAAAGCAACTAATACATTTTTGTGTTATCTGTACCCTTGCTCTGCACTTCAGTGAAGTTAGTTTAGAGCAATTAGTGACTTTCCTGTGCTGTCTGAAATAGCAGGCACTTTCTAGTGCTCTTTCAGCTTTCTTACCAGAATTACTTTTTTAAAATTAATTCCTCCATTGTATCAGCACAGTAGAAGATGGGCCTAATACTTTCATCATTTGTAAGTCAGCATATGATTTTATACAATTTACACAATGCCTCAAGAAATGAAAGCATACGTGCTGACACTGTTCTATGCAAATGATTTGCAGGATTTTCCTGTACCATGAAGGCCAAAAGGGGACCACCTGACCATCTTATCCAGTCTCAGCTACCATATAGGCATGGCTTGAGTAGGACAAGTCTTGACCTAAACAACTAATGACACCACATCCACCTCCCTTAATGCTGAAAAGGCATTTCTTCCACCCAGCCTTTGGGAGTGAGGAGAGCTCAGGAGACACATTTTCCACCCCAGAAATGCTTTGTGCATGATCATGCTTCCTGTCTGTGATACAACAGAGGAATATACCATTGCAACAGATTCCCCATATCCTTTCACCTTTCATCACTCTTTCCTCCAGCCTTGATCTGGAAAGTGTTAAACCCAAAAGTATTATAAATAGGTCTTTTTGACTCAATACTGGTAAAAATTTCACAGAAAAGACAATATTCAGCTTTTAAGAAATTGCTCCTAAAATACAGAGGTATGAAATTATGCTAGTCTCTTCTCATCTGGTTTTGAATCATCCCAGAGGGTTGTGTGGTGGATGACATTTTCCTTTTAAATCTGCCAGATTTTTCCATTAAGTTTTGTATAAGTTTTTCATCAGTTTGCTACAGCTAGACCCAAACTGCACAGCTTTCTCCCTTCCAGAGGAGGAAACGAATACTTTCATTTAATCAAACTGCTGAGGGAGATGCTATGAAGTCCTCTTAAGTATGATAAAATACCCCAGTAACATATGCATTTACAACTGATATTCCATTGTGAGAATTAACATTTGGAATAAGATGATTTTAGAAATAAAATCCAGCAAGTAGAACTCTGCAACGAATCATCTTGAAAAACCTGACACCATGAAGTGCTCAGGGCAAGGACCCCATGCTTCCACCATAGCAATTTTGTAGGTAGCATGTGGTGAATATTAGTACTGCTCTCAGCTGTGCCTGAGCATTTAGGAGTATTATCACAATAAAAATCACCAGAACCATCACAGACCTTTCTAAAAGCCATGGGTTTCACAAAGGAGAAGCTAAAAAGCTCCATGGGTATTCAGTTTATTCAGCAGAACAGCTAATAACTGATCCCGCAGTCCTTATTCAGGAAAGAATCTTATTCCTAAGGGGAATTCAAGTGAGCTCCCTTAGCTCAAATGCTCTTCACCAAATAACCAGTAGCCCCAGAAGACTGGAGACAGATAAAAAATGTTCCTTCATAAACCTAGCTGCCAAGTGGAGTCAGCTGAAAATTTTCAAAAGGAATTTCTACAAGGGTTTAAAATCAAAGGTATTTTCGTCTGAGTAGGAAAGCAAAATCAGATCTCTAACAAGGCAAAGAGACATAGCAACTTTTAAACAGTATTCCCACCATATTTTATCTAAAAATCTCAGTGTTTTTCAAACCATTGTGCTTCTCTCTGCTGTATGGGGTTGACAGAAACTGTTTTGCTGGTCTTGGTGTCTGGTCCACACCAGAAGCAAACAGGTTATACACTATGTTATATATGTTTCTTACTGTGTAATATACAATATATTCCTGAAGGATATGGAAAGATGATGGCAACAGTGTTGCAGAGCATTTAGGTTCATTAGTATGGTCAGCAAACAAGGAAAAGGCACCAGGAGTTCAAACACGAATGAAGTTGGTGTGGTTAAAGCAGCACGTTTCCTGCCTTGCTGCTGTACCCACTCCTTCCATTCCCAGTCATGCAAGCACACTGTTGATTTCACTGGCACTGACTGAAAAGGTAAAGACCAGTCTTTCCCAGAAAGTTGCAGGGTTTAGCCATAAAGCTGCTCTTCAGAGACTAAATTACCTATATTTTTTCCCAGTGCATCATCTTTGATGCGCAAATTAGTAGCAAATAGTCATGTAGGCCAGTCAGAGACGGAAAGAATTCTCCAGACCTTACAAGAGTGTCAAGTGCAGTTCACAGAGAGCAAAATTAATGCCACTAGAGATGGCCAAAGTTCACCTATGAGCAATTCTCTGATGGGTGATTGCTTCTTCCGTTCTGCTTTTACAAGGTTTAAGGTGCATAGGTAAAATAAGATCACAGAGTGACTGAGATGTTTTTATAAGTGTGGACAAAGAAGGCAATTTAAAATCTTTTCTGAGGTGTGTATAATTACAAGAGCATTTCCGATGTTGTTAATATGCTTAGGTACTTAGGGAAAGCAACCTTATATGAAAAATAACCTTTTATTACAGCAGCACTCAGCATCACCACTATACTCAGGATTGAGTTGGCCTCCCATGTTTTCTACAGGTTTATAACTTAGCTGCAAAAAATCATTTGAATTGAATATTCATGCCAGCTAATAAAATTTCTATACTAATTTTCGAAAGTAAAAAACTGGTTAATCTTGTACAGATAGAAATACTTACTGGCTAAGGAATTAAAGAAGGGTTTTAAGGGTGGGGGGTTTTATGATTGCTTGTTGAGTGGTTTTTGTTCCTTTTTGACAGTCACCTAACTTCATAACCATTTCTCTGTAAGAAATATATTTGGCAAACGATTAGCATATATTGATTAGTTATTACACAGGAGAATGTTATTGCAGAGAATTTTTTTTAACTTAACGAAAGCTTGCATTAGACAACAGATTGCAAAACCTCCAAAGGAACCATTAATAAAAGCCTTTTTAAAAAATTAAGTTAATTTGGTGCTTATAAAAACAAGAGATCAGTGTAGTTGGCCAGAGCCAGCAATGCACAGACTTCCTGTAAAGCTTTGCCAATATGTTATGGCCCTGAACTAAGACTTCGTTGCTATTTCGGCCATGAATCCTCCTGTTGTTCAGCACAAACTTCATGGGACACTCAGGACATAAGAAAAAGAGTTTCTAGAATTGCATTCCCAGGCTGGGCACCAGCATGGTGCACCTTAACTGTGCAGCAGTCTTGCATGATGCCAGTGACTAACTCACGTGACCACAATTTGGCTCTTAGCTGTTAGCTATGACTTCAGCTAGAGCTCAAGGCCAACTTCCCAGGACAGTTTGGCAAGCACGCATGCACTACAGCATTTAGATTTGCAGTGGCACAGTTATGGTACTTGATAATTCAGTTCTGCAGAAAATCCTGCTCACCTCCCTCTCCCAAGCAGTCTGTTTAAAATCAAGTTGGGCTGCTGGCACAGGTAAAGTAAGCAGAATTTTGTTCTCAAGTTCTCTACTTTCTGATGACATGAATTGTCTTCTGTACTGTATGAGGGAAACAAAACCCTTAGGACTTTCACTGGCACTTTTTAAAGGGCTTTAGGTTTTTACTTTCTCTTTTCTATTTGCTCTGTGCATGAAGTATTTTTTAAAATGGCTCCCTGATGATGCTCTCAATTTTTTTGCACTTGTGTTTCGAATGGCTTTTTGAAGACCATCAAAATACTACCACATAAACACTGGCTCCTGAACATATGCATGCTTTCACTGAGATAATGTCTTAAGTTTCCATAAAGACAGCAGCATTACCCACCTTCATTCAAGTAAATTAATGGTCATCTGCTTGATAGCAATACAGCAGGGTCCTCTCTCTTACATGTCTATGTCCTGAGTGTTCCACATGGTCTATCTCTCTGGATTTTCTCCACTTCCAATGGATGAGAGTAATGTTTCTCTTCCTTCCAGAGCCATTGCCTTCATTGGTGCTGCAGAATACTCCTGTGTGGTGCTCAGACACAACAGACACCTGGCACACATATAAACACTCTACATAGATGTTTTTACTCAGTAACTTTTTGGCCAAGAAAACATATGGCAGGTGCATTCCCACAGAGCTTGTCTTTTCAGCTGCTAGCAAGTGTCCAAAAGAATCACTGCTGAGTAACTTCTTGACTTCTTTACCTCAAGAAAAGTATGTGCCCATGTGTCAATACACAAACCTACCATACAGGAGGTCACATTAAGGCTTTTAACATGTATAAGAGGTGGCACTGTCAAGTTTTCATATAAGTAGTATAATATGTTATATGGTACTCCAAGGGATCTATTACATTCCACCAGTAGAATTTCACTTTTTACACAAAGATTTGGCATGATTAATGATCTGTTACGGTCTATTGATTAAATATTACCTGCAACAGAATTGCTTAAATACATATTTACAAGATAAACTAGAACAGCTCACAGTCATTACAGTCTTTGTGGTAATTAATAGGAATGTTATGTAAATACACATTTAAGTGATTTATATAATAGGGCTCCAAATAAGCTGTTATAATCTATCATGCTGTAATGAACTAGCTCCTTTACTGTAGGTAGGTATCTGACCTCTACTGGAGTATGAAAGACCTGCTTATATGTATCACTGCTCTTGCCTACTTTCAACAGAAAACCATGCCTGTAAAAGCTGCTACTGGAGAACAAAAAGAGAAAAAAAGTGCATTAAATATGGAAGTAATAGTAAAATGGGTCCCAAAAAAGCTGTATAGTCAGGCTGGCTACAGAAGGAATGAACACCTCTTCGACTGTCTCACCTGCACCATCAGCAGGCACAGGAAGGCTGCAGGAAAGATTAAGCTGCCAGGCAAAGAGTATGCTGCATATGGAGAGGCCTTAGGTGCCTTCCCTCCCCTACTCCAGAACACAGCATTCACATGGGAGCAGAGACACAAGAATGAACTTGACCTAAATCATCTGAGAAGTGTGAGGACCATCTAACTGGACCAGGCATGGGAACAGACCTGGACCCAAAACCCAAGAGGGAAGTTGCTAGTGTGTCAGGAGGCACAGCTGAGCTGCAGTCCTGATGCTCATAATGCCAAAGTGATGGGTAGTCTGCAGCCTTCTTCCCTAGTGCCCAATCCAGACACAGGCACCTCACACAGTTCTTCTCAGGGTGGGCAGGGGAGAAACTATCTTTGGACAGGCACTAAACACAGGGGTTTTCAGACCTGCCCCTCAGATAAAGAAATCTGAGGAATTCATTACACATCACAGAATAGATGCTAGAATTAACTTTTCACTATATGACTTGCCTTCAATTTGTAATTGTTACAGCTAACTGTCACGCTCTAGATTTTCAACATGTCAGAAAAAGAGTTACTTCAGCTAGTTTTGGAGTGTCCTCTTAAGTTTGGGAACAGCTTAACATGCAATGATTTGATTAAAATGGGCTTTCAGTTACACTCATGGCTTCTTAAGACATTTATTTTTCTTTGCTTTGTTCAGAAAAAGGAATAAAATTATAGTCAATTCCAAGATTTCATATTGTTAGTTTTAATGCTTGCTGCTTCAAAGTGTTTCCCCTCCAACACACATTCCAGACAAAGCAGTCAAGCTTCCTCTGACCTCACAGAGTGTAGAGAGAGAGAGAGAGATTCAGCTATTACTTACCTTGATGAAGCTATCTTTCATATGTTATTCAACTTAACAGGCAGTGACTGGAACAAAATCATGAACATTATTTGCTAATGGAAATTGGACTTGGAGGGCCCCCAAATGTTCTATGCAGCTACAGGTCTCACAGGCACAGGAGATGTAGCACAAGCATGTCTTGGCATAGTAGAGACACTCCTTCATTCCCCAAGACAGTGAACTGAGGAAGTTCACCTGCATGGTAGTCTGGAAAGAGACCCTGAGAAGATACACACATCTCTGGGTGTGTGACATTTCTGCCTAGTGAGAAGGACACGCGACTACATGCACCCACCAGTCACGGCCCACACTGTGCTGTGGATTTGGAGGCACAGAAGATGCCTGCTCTTGTTTCAGGTTTCCAGATGCAGCTCTTGGAGCAGCCCTGACAGGATGAGGGTGGTCGTCCACCCAGCCACATCTGAACTCATCTGAGCTAACCCTGGTGGGGCAGGTTTGAGCCCTCAGTCAGTAGGCAGCCACTAATGAAATCCATTAAACTGTCAACATTTAGGGAACACTGTTTTACAAAACCACTTAAACATACCATGCAACAGACAGCTGAATTAGGCCTGTCTGCCTGTGTGGAGTCAGAAAGAGCCATGTTACTCTTCAGGGGATTGAGAACTACTTTGCAGAGTAGAGCCCTGATTTTTTCATGTTATTTTTAGCGATTATTCAAATATACCTAAAACAGACAAGCGCATCTTTATTTCCTTCAGAGTAAAAAAATTAAAATCCTGGTATCAAAGACAACCACCACCATTCAAACAAGAACAAAAGCCCAAGCCACTGATACCAAATGGACTTTGAAGAGGTAATTTGAAAGCAGGGGAGAGACACCAGCAAACAAGGCAACTGCCTGCATACCATTGGCGCTCCACGGCAGGGTGTTTAAAGATGCTCAGAAAGAGGTCAGAGCCTACTGCAGGTAGTAGACTGCAATGTAGCCAGTGGTGTGCAGGAGAGCTGAGCTCAAAGAAACAAGGATCCCAGGCCCCCGAGGCCACTGGCAGCTGCTGTGTGTGTGTGTGTATGTGCCACAGACTGACAGAAATGACAAACTGAGTCTCGGAGAGAGGCCAGAGCAGCTCGAGTCGCTCTGTAAGAAGCCCCGGGGGCGAGCAGCGGTGCGCTGTTACCAGCATGGGCTGCTAAAGGAGCAGCCCTGCCACCTCCTGCTTGCTGGAGGTGAGGGATTGCAACTTGACCGCTAGGTCATGTTCAGTAGGAGATTCGAGGTGTGGGAGACGATTTTGAGCGTGAAAGGAGTACTCACTGTTTTCTGCCCAGCAATACAACAGATATAACAGATCCGCTGTCTGAATATATTAGAGGAAGTTGGTTTCATAAGGGCTGCCTCTCTTGTGGTCCATCTACTACTGGAAAAGACATGGGGTGCTTTCAAGGAGCTTTCAATAACTCCAGGAACATTTTGGAAAACATGCCGTATTTAGATAAATATTTTCTTTTTGCACTGTCCTGTTTCTGTCACTTCTCATTCATATAAACCTATATACACATGAAAGATGTTTGTGATTAATCTCATTACTGCTTATTCCTTGACATGGAGCCATAGTTTCCCATCCTGCCCAAACTGGACTAGATGAGTTTCATTTTCCTGGAAGGTTTTGGATTTGAATTAAGAGAGGCAGAGGCGACTATTTAGACAAAGAAGAGATATGATACAGAAAACACAAAACAAACTCCAGTGGAGTCCTCATTCCCAGTTAAATCTGTGTCCTGACTAAGATTTACAAGGAAATATGGTCTCCTGTGATCAGGAACACTTGGTTTTCTGCAGTGAAGCTGTCAGGAGTGGCCATTTGGTGACACACAGGTAAAAGCACTGGCCATGACATGATGGCTTTTGACTCCACAGGAGAATGACAGCCATCAACTAGCAAAAACTGATGGCCCAAGAGAAAAAAGGGTTTTATAGTCACTCACAGTCTCAAGAAGCATTCAGTCCTACAAGCCATCACTTCTGTGACACCACTGTCAGTCCCCTGGCAATGAACAGTGATGTCATAAGACAAGCATTAAAACAGCAGATACATATAAAAGAAACAGTCAAAACAGGTAAACATTGAAATAAACCCACAACCAATTTTCATGCAAATTTCCCTAGTTATAACAAATGTAGGAAGGGGAAAGCAGAAAAATAAATTATACATCCATACAATTGGTTCTAAATAGAATGTTTTCCAAAGCTCACCCATAGACATCACTGACTCTTTAATGTCTGCTTTTCCACTAATTTGTATCCTGTCAATTTACAAGCTATTTCAAACACCAATTCTATTTAATAAAAATGCAAAGTACAATGGGGAATTTATGTAAACAGAGTTGGCAAAATGTCTTTGTAGAACATTTTGGAAGGAGTCATGAAATTAGTGAATTAATAAATGGACATTTTAATAGTTGGGCGTAACTGGGATATAGCCTAACCAAAACACCAGGCCTGACACTTAAATAACATATAAATACAGGTAAAAGTGAACTTTACCAGAGTAAAACAGTTTCAAGTCAACTCTCTGGTGGAAACCTCTTAGACCATTTTAAAAAAATCTGTTACAACATTACTGCTAGTTATTATTATTCAACAGTAGTATCATAAACAAAATGCTTTTCACTCAAAAATCATTAACATTTAACAAAAAGAATGCATCATAATTCCTAGGGCATGAGTGTAAGATTATGCTCTAATTTTTGAAACGACTCTACTAATTGAAAATGTCTTATCGAAGTTAATGTTTAAAGCTAAAATGACCTAACTGGTCACAAGGCTTCTTGGAGTACAATAGAGAAAGAAGGAAAATTAGATTTTCCCCATGATGGATGAGTTTAGGAAAGCCCCAGGGGAATTACTGCCTGATGTTTTTCAAAAGATTTGCTTTTTGATTTCGTGATGGTGGACAAAGGAAGGCTATTCAGAGAACCTGGTTCCACTCCCTGCCTGGTTAAGCTGTCCACAAGACTACAGTGCCCCATTCTTTGGGTCCCCAAACTGAGATTCTTGTGCTGGATTGAAGTCAGCCCCAGCTGACTTAAGCCAGCAGACATTTCAACCAAACAATCCCTTCCACAAACATATCATGACCACACATAATGTTCTGGAGATATTAAATTGACAAAAGAACAATACTTTCAGGTTACAGAGGTCAAAGGTACATTAAAGGTACACAGATGGGTATATTATAAGTATTTCTAGGAGGAATTAAAATAAACCCTAAACTTTCTGGTTATTGTAACCAACTGATAATCACTTATAGAAAGAATTACTTGTCATTTACCAGACCTTTAGCAATTTTTGTACGTGCCGAGTCTTAATTTAAGGTGTAGTTTATGCAGCTCCAAATTTTAAAAAATTAACAACATAAATTATCTTCCCAACTCCATATTTAATAAGTAATAGGTCTTGTTTTCCAGATTGCTGAGTAGTCTGTAATTCTCTTCACTCCACTGGGAGCAGTTGTAGACTCAGCATTTTCCAAAGAAGGCTAATTATTTAGTTGCCCAAACATGATATAAAAGAACTAAATCACAGGTCACTGCTACAAAAGTACCTGTCTTGCACAAAAATGGCCAAATCCTGGTTCTTCATAGGAGAAGGGAAGAATCCTAGATCTCCACAAGCAATGAGTATGTTCTAGGGTATCATCAAGATACAGGAGCTGGGTTGCCAAATAAATCAGCTGTTTTCACTGAGCTCTGAATTGTCAGAACCAGACTACTCCTTGCAACCAAAATAACAGTTTAAAAGCTACTTGAGGTGTCTCCATTCTGTCATTGCCTGCCTGCTTGGCACACTCAGTGAGGAAGTGCAACCACCCTGAAGGGCTGCTCTTCTCAAAGGGAACAGAAATGGGACATGACTTCACTCCCTCCCACATCAGCTGGTGCTGCTCACCCCATGGCACCTGTAAGCTGCCCTTCTCCTTCAGAGACAAAATACCTTCACAAATAACCTCTGCTATGCATTTGTATATGTCACTGATATTAAGAGGAAAAATTTGTATCCTAAGCAGAAAAAAAGGAATTTCCAAAGGAGACTTTTCATAGCAAAATTCTTGAAAACTCTGAAAGGACTGAAGAAGTCAAGTCTTAGAGTCTTTTAGGTTACTCTGAGAGAGAGTCCCAAAAGAGCTCAGATCTCACACACCAAAATAAGAGACAGGTTTCCAATAAAGCTCAGTAGGCTGAGCTGATTTTACAAAGCATTCACTTTGTTCAGTACCTGAATTAGAGTCCAGCTTATTCTGAGAGATGATACCTATTGTCCAAAGAATTCAGCATGTTAACTGCTTTGCAAGATTTTCCAGGAATCTAGTTTCCCTTCCTTATTGCCACCATTACATCTGGCTGCTACCATTACTCCAGGTAATTTCTGGAAGAGGAAAATTCCTTAAAAGAACAGAAAGACTTCTTTTCCCTCCAAATTTAGTCCCTCTCATAATGGTAGGCCGGTCCCACATGGTCCCTCTGCCCAGACAGCACTGAAAAAAAATACAAGACATGTTTAGTTGGTGAGGGCTACCCACCCTGCATTTGGGGGAAAGGAGGTCAGGAGAGTTGAAACTTAATTAAATAAATTGTCACCTTTTATTGTTTTGCCTTACACCTAAAGTGTCTGCTGCCTAAGAAGTTCTAGAGTTTCTTATTAAAGATAAAGAGTGAGTTTTTAAGCACCCTTTAAAGTGATAGCCCTCGTTAATAGTCTTAAGAAAAACTAGGTACAGCAGAGTTCCAGATGCTTTCTCACAAACACAGATATTTTGTTTCCTCATTTAGTGTCTATTTTAGCACTGGGAGGACTGATTAAAGAGAAACAGTACACTTCCAGCAACAACTTCCATGATATCCAGTTTCCTTTCAATATCTGAAACAGTGTGGATGGCTTAGTCTGCACTGCTACTCTCCCCCATGGTATCTCAGAAGGCACAAAAGGAGTGCACAGAACAGAGCAGCTCAGATAACTGAGATTTTAGATACCTGTCAAAGTGGAGTACGGCTGACTGAGACTGCTCAGGGTTTTCAACAGCTGGCAAACTGCATGGCAGGCTTTTCACTGAGATGCCTAGAAGATGAGGGAGCCAGCACTGCTCAAGTCAAGTTCCACCTGCACTTAACCTATTTGCCTGTAAACACGTCAGCTCTGCCTCTACATCCAGGTCT
This sequence comes from Geospiza fortis, assembly GCF_000277835.1. Classification (NCBI taxonomy): domain Eukaryota; kingdom Metazoa; phylum Chordata; class Aves; order Passeriformes; family Thraupidae; genus Geospiza; species Geospiza fortis. The sequence continues at coordinate 7,076,003 of NW_005054316.1, read as the reverse complement.
CAATGCCATCCACAGTTACAGTCAAGACCAATCCAAAACCAACCATCATGTATAACACAGACAGATACTCTTCTAGAAACATTAGTTTACATGTAAGCATTAATTTATTCTCCATTTTGTCTGGCTTTGTCTCTTATTTTTATTAAAGTTAACCATGGTAGACATGGTTTACAACAGTTTAAACTAATGAACAGATGAAATCTCAGTTTACAACAGTTTAAACTAATAAACAGATGAAATCTCACTAAATACTGTTTTTGGACTGACTCACTGAGACATGAACTTCAGTGAAATACAGAGCCTTGAATAACACAAAGCAATGCCTTTCAGCCTAACCCTAATTATGGGAAGTCTTCCTTCCATGTTTTTCTGCCACTAGACCCATTTTGGCTTTGTAAAGTTGATAAGGGATGACTAAGTATTAATATAAAATATCAGAAATTAGGTCATCTATGTCCAAAGTCACAAAGTAAACTTTGCTCTTCATATTGAAAAAACTAGCAGCAGGCTCTGTATTCAGACCCAGACAACTGGATTAGCTAGGTGCATTAAGCAGACAAGTACCAACTCAGTGCAATCATGTCTTCATCTGTCTTCCCCTGTTTTAACTGCTTGAAGTTATCCTTTTTTCTTTCTTTGTGAGAGGTAACTACTCCAAGGACGTTTGAAGCCTGATTTATTACAGCTGTCCTGGCTTCAGTATAAATAAGGACAAAGTCAGATTTTTGGATACTTGAGCATTTACAAAAATTTTGGCTATTTGGAGAAGGCTGCCCATGATTTACTAGAGTAGGACTGCTATAATAAAGCTTCCTCATGACTATAAATTCATGTTCAGCATAAGATCATTTTGCATTACCTGACCCAACTCATAAAAACAAATGTTGGTAAGCATCCCTCTGGAATCTGATCCACAATTAAAACTGTAGCTAACATGTGACGATAAACTAGATCTAAATCCCAATGCATTAAAACAAAATTTCATGATTGTGTCTGAGATCTTCATTAAGTTCTTGGATTGGTCATGCAAGCACAATCTTTCCTTCACAAAGGAAAACCAAGGAAGCCTCAAATGCAGCCTAGTTCTCTAGCAATGAAAAAAGAAGGAATGAAGCTCAGCTCATCCTCAGTCACTAACCCATGGTTTAAATAAATGAGAAAGAAGATGAGAAAGCAGGATATCAACTAACTCAGTTTTAGTTACTCTGCCTTAATTGTATGTTCTGATGTGGTCACTCTCTACCCACACACCTCACTTTGAGCTACATCGTACAAGAGCGTGTAAATAGATGCCTGGAGAATCACCCAGAAATCTAACAGAATAGGCTGGACCTTGTATATCCATACTTTAGCACATAGCAGTCAGTCTTCAGGAGAGATGCACAGTATAACCTTGGATAGGTCGCTTGGTTTGTAAGACTTAGCTTTCCACAATAAAATTGAGTATAATTTCCTTTATTTGATGAGTAGGGATTTTTCACTGCAAGCGCTTTGGGGCAGAAATCATTGCTTTGCAACATTCTAGCAAAATGTGGGATCAAGCAGCTACTGCCACAGGAATGTCTATAGGTACAAGTTTGAAAAAACTCATGTTTGTGATAATAGAATTATCTAAATAGATTACTTGAGATTAATGTCCTTTGTGTCCATAGCTATCAATTTGCAAAACCAAGTCTTAAAACCAACCACCTGTTCAAAAAGAAATTCATTACCTTGTTAACCCAAGTTCTTTTGTATCCTCACTGCTCTACAGGATTCCAAATAAATTTTGGGGTTTTTACTTAATTTGACCTTCAGTCTTCATGTTTGTTTTTTTTATTTTTTTTAAATTATTATTATTTTCATAGAATCATAGAATGATCAAGGTTGGAAGAGACCTTCAAGATCTCCCCGTCCAGCCAAGCACCCAGCACTTCCACTGCAACCCCTAAACCATACCATCCAGCACCAGATCCAGATGCCTCATGAATACTTCCAGGGATGGTGACTCCACCACTTCCCTGGGCAACCTAATCCAATCCCTGACAACCCCAATGGTGAAAAAAAAATGTCAATATCTAATCTGAATCTCCCCTGCCTCACTTTAAGGCCATTTCCTCCAATCCTCTCACTGCAGGCTCATTAGGAGAGAACAACCCCAATCTGGCTACAACCTCCTTTCAGGAAGTCATAGAGAGTGATGAGGTCTCCATGAGCCCCCTCCTGTTGAGACTGAACAAACCCACTTCTCTAGGCTGTTCCTCAAAAGACAAAAAATTCTAATGTATTTCACCAGTCTTCCACCACTGTTGCTCCTTTGCTGCTGCTGTTATAGAATCACTTGCAACAAATTTGGGTGCCAAGAGAGCTGTTGGGCTCTGCTTGTGTTCCAATTTCCCCTGGGCTTTGACAGAGCAAAGGGTACACTCTGCCTTACAACTGGTATCAAATGGGGACCTTGGCACTACGGTTTTGAAGAGTTACCCGCCCTTGCTCAAGCCCCATTATCTCTCTAAGTACACAGCACTGGGACAATGAAGGCTGTTCCCTTCTTCCCCTGGGAAATCACCTATACAATCAGAAGGAACATTTGCCATTACTGTTACTCTACCATCCAGAGTGCTGACGCCACCAATTCCAGAAGAAAAGAGAAATAAAGAGACAAGAGAGAAAGAGG